>NC_025995.2:120552595-120780436 GCF_000442705.2 Elaeis guineensis
CAAGAATCAGAACTAATATTTTTCGAATATCCAGTAAGATAATTTAAAGATTAAAAGTTTACCTCCAAAAATGCATTCCAATCATTGCTTGTGCACAAGGAGCTTGGAGAGTTGAATTTCTTCAGGGAGAAGTGAAAATAATTTTCTCACATTTTAAAAATTATACTATGATTGAGTATCAGCAGACTAAAATTTCATGAATTAACTGACTGTTCAAAAGTATAATCATAGTAGCTAGTTGCCTCAACAGACTGTTACCTGGAAGAAAATGTAAGATAAGAATTAGATCATAAGGATTAAATTTATTAGGCAGAAAGCAAATGGTGTATGATTGAACACAAGCAACAAAAACTCAAGCAGGTCCAAGTTGAATGTTAAGAGAATCAGATGACCAAAGATGCACGGTATAGTAATAGCATTTTTGTTAGAAAAATTACTTTAGGCAGCTAGAAACTTATACACAGAAGTAAACCTAGAAATATTACCAAAGAAAGCAAGAGAAAAAGCTAGGGAATAAAATCAATCATGAATTTTGAGCAAAAGAGAAAACAAACAGTGAGATGTGGTCAAAAATATCACACCTTGAGCAAGTGGGGAACATCTCTTACAGACTTTAATGTTTCACGTAAGGCTGACATAACTTCTTCACAGCAAAGAAAGAATGATATCTTGGCCTCTCAAAGAAATACATCTCTCACATATTCTAAACTTAGTCAAGAAAATTGACATAAATAACAAACATGATGGAAAAAGGATACTGTGTTTAGGCGACTATTTAAAATGTCAGGATCAAGTATTGGCCGCAAGAACCACATCCTGGTAAAAAAAAAAAAAAAAAAAAAAAAAACAACTGCCCTTTTTGTTATGATTACAATAACAACAATATGACCATAGGCTTAATGAACTAACCTCAAAAGGCGCCTTCCCATTGGTGTGACACACTAAATGATAAAACATGATCAATACAAAGTACTGTAAACTAATAAGGTGATGAACTTCTCATACCTGATTAAACATTCCAAAAACTGAGAACCTGCAGTTTGAGCTGTAGCTTAAATAACAAACAGAAGTCCACTGAATATGCACCAAAGTAAGTTGAAAGTGTACCCTTCCTTTGCTCGCCCAATTCCCATATGACTTGGATGTTTGTCAACTTGAAATATCTGCAGCGCCTCATAAGCAGCAGCATCAGTTTAAGAAACTTGTCTCTGTGACTGGATGTAAGAAATACATAACAGTGCAGATTTCCATTGGGGAATTTATTGCGACCTCATCATACGGAAAGAGGATAAAATGATATACAAACATTACAAGTTACAAAAGGATAAAATGGGATTTGAGTCACGCAATCTATTGTTATCGATGAGTTGCCATATTCCTTTTGTCAAAGGTATCTACAAGCCTCTCATTCTCTAGTATAGCAAGAAGACCTCCAGCAGCACGAACCTGGAGATCACTTCCAAGATCCATCATGGAATTAAGCTGCAGGTAAAGAGCTGGTGGTAGTCAAGAAATATCTACGTCAAAAAGGAGGATCATGTAGCAACACTGACAAGAACGAAACAGCAATTTCTGCTAAAAGTGTTGTAGAGGTGTTGTTAGCAGAAGCTGGTAATAAAGCAACAGGATCATCCTTCAGTTTGAAACAAATTTCAGCATCCAAGAAAAAAACTTGTGCTATATAGATTTTTGTAATGCCTCCACATGGCTTGGAGTAAATTGATGAGGTAATGAATTGTACAGATAGGAAGAGCCACTACTCATTGGCATATATGTTAGGACTGAAACATGACGATCATTCTTCAATGCTTACAAAGCAAATTCTCTCTTTGACACTCAGCCCATCATCCATCCCTGCAACTCTTAGATATATCAGTCTGCAGTTCAGAAAACCAAAAAAGGAAAAAAAAAAAACTGTGTCAACAATTATAGACAGAAGTCAAGAAAAACCAAAGATGAACCTCAAAGGCATGTAATAGATGAGTGCTTCACATAAAATCTAGGGCAAGAACCTAATAAATAGATGTATCTATATTCATTTTAGTGTTGCTAAGCAAACTAAATGCACCTTAATTGCTTACCAAGCTAAATCAACAAGGTCTAGAGTTTCACATAACCAACAAAACATGGAAAGCGTGAATCAACAATTCATGCAACAAGGTTTAATGTAAAGGCACCATCATAATAAATAAATCTTAATCTAGGGTAAACACAAATAAATTTAATGAAACTCGATTATAGCCAACAATCATACATAAATAGCGCCCAATCTCAGTCAATGACATCAGGAAACAGTCCACAACCAGTCCAGCATAAGAATTCAGCCAAACCAACCATTTTGTCCATACTTTTGTAGAACTGCTTATAGATTTTGACTAATACTTCCAAAGGACAAATCAAGTCTAGTAAAGATGCCTGGGAAGTTTTATGTGCCATTCTGTTTTCAAAATTTCCAGGCCGAAATAAAAGAAGAATTTATCTAAGGGCTCATATGAGTCACCTTCCAGTACTTGTCATCTTACAGCACTAACTCCATGTAAATCCTGTAATGTCAACTTGTGAGTCTTGCTAGAGAAGATTGGATCCATAATGTCAAGAAGCATGTAGCAATGCTTTTGTTCTTGGTCAAGAGGAATGGGCATTGTCTCTCCTTCAAGTTATTGCATCATTACTTATATCTTTTTGACTCCTAATTTATAATGCACAGCCATAGGTTCCCAAAATGATACTTTTACTGATTAAACTTTTTTCCAAAAAGATAAAAGTACATAATCATAGGTTATTTTATATTATTTATTTGCTTCCACTTGTTGAATTTACAACGCATTTGTATAACAAGTAGAGAAGAAGATCCGAAGTTCCCAACACGCAGCTAGTCGCATAGTTATCATGAACAACATTAAGCAAGTCAGCATACTCAAGTCAACTAAGCAAAAGATATACAACAAAAAAGGTGGTGGTGGAGTAATGAGGTACATGAGGCAAATAAGGTAAAGAGGATTTGCTTCAGCCTTCAACTAACAACCAAGGGCAAAAGATATCGAGGATTTGACAGATACCATATGGCAAGGAAAGATGCAAAAAAGGTCAGCAAGTAATGCTAAATATGTTGCTTATGACAGTTTATAGGATAGGCTAAGCTTAGAGGAAGGTGAGAATGAAATTTATATAACAGCTAAAATAAGAGATAGGAAACATAACGATATTGCTTGAGTTAGATGAAACAGGAGCGTTGAAAATAGGATTTAATAAAGATAAAGATTTTAAAGAATGATGGGAAGGTTATTTTAGAAAACAATAAATAGAAGAGGAACAATTAGGGAGTTGTCAAATTTCTTTCGGTAATATTTATAAAAATGAAGTAGATCGAGATGAAATACTGACTGCAACAGGAGAGTCATGGGATGTTGGCTAACTTGGCTTACTTGCTTTTTCAACAAGATTGTAAAAACTAAGTGAAAGATAACAGTATCCACTTATAAGAATAAAGAATATGGACAAACTGCTTTAAGCCTTTAACTATCATGGAATTAAACTCATAACTCTACGAAGTAACCAAAGAGGTGGATTAAACAATGATTGGTAAAATGATGACCATCTCCAACAAAAATTTGAGATCGGGCTTGAAGGTTGTAGCTATAGTTGTGATCAAATAATTAGAATAATGATGACATCTACACAAAGTTCCAAGACCACTGAACTAACTATTGGGGGAGATGCATATGTTCCCTCAGTAGAATAAAAGAACAAATCACTTGTGCGGTGACATGCAATAGGCACAAAGAAGGACATATCTGGCCTTTTATCTCATGATTATCTTAATTTAGCAACATTTTCTTTGAACAGAATACCACAACTGAAAAGGCTTCTTGTCCAGCACTAATAAACTGCATTTCCAGCTCCAGCAAATAGCTAAGCTACTGGATGATATGTAGCATATTAAAGTAAAATTTTATTTATTTTTCCAAGTTTTCTCAATTCTCCACTCCAGAAACAGAAGTACAAAAAAAAAAAAAAAAAAAAACTCTCGATGTTCCAGAAAACCATTCATTGAAGCATATATACCATGGATTTTAGATGTAAATTAATAAAGATGGAAGTTAAAAACGATTCTGTTTGCTGAGAAATGTTCAGACAGCTGCATACCTGTGCCAAGCTTGTTCATAGCTGAATACTGAACTTCGTATAAGCTTCACTACACTGGCTTCACTTTCATCTGTTTGACTTAGCAAAGTTAGCCCAAGAGGGGGGAGAAACCAAATTCTCTATTTACCTAAGGCTTTACAGTGCAAACCATTTCGTTGTAAAGCAGACAACAGTGCTTCCTCAGTCTTAGTGCTAGCATATATAACCACAGGTTTTGCTTGGTACTTCACTGATTCATTAACCAAGCAGAAGAAACTGTCAGCTGGAAAAATACTAATGGCATGCTCCTGTTTGACAATGTGTTGGCTATCAAAAGTTCAAAACTAATTTGCTATAGAACAGATACTGCATTGAAGAGCCAAAAGATCAAGGACAAAAACCAAACTTTAGAAAAAAAAATGGGGAAAAAAAAAAGAATATCAATGATAGTATTTTTTGTGGTTACAATATCTTTCTCTAAATCACGTACCAAGATCAATTAGAGGAAACTCCCCATTTCCATCCTCCCAAACTTCTGTGACAAAAAGTTGTCGAACACTTGAGTCGTAGTATGCTATACCTACACTGGAGACACAATAACATACGTCATCTAAAACTGCAGACAATGATTAAAGCCTTATGAGCAAGGTTTGCAATCTTGGTATCAAGCCCCATACCGATACCATGCAGATATAGTGTTGGTATGCCTGATACTGGAGTCAGTTAAGCATACCGAGACTTGGTACACCCTTGTACTGAGTCTTAGTTCACTACCGATATGGTATAATACACCCAGTAATAGGCAATCACACCAATACAAAGAACCTTGCTTATGAGGCATAAGAGATTTATCAAAGAGATGCAAGAAAGCTAAAATAAACATCATTACTTTTCACAGACTACGAGAGGTGATGGGATTCTTTCCTCTTTGTTGACCATCAAGACTGCTGGTAACAATAAGTGCTTGCAGTCCTCTTTTCTCTTTGTGAAATCTTGCTCACATGCACTCAAATATTTTAAACCAGCTCTTTAGCCTTCAGCTGGTGGTTGCCCCAACTATGAGATCTTTTGATGGTTATTCATGATGCACTTGGCTTCATGTTATACTCTTAAGTCTTAATGTTTATCTGTCTTATCCATTAAGAGTTAATTGCTATGGTCCCAACTCCCAACCGAATATGGGCAACACCAATCATTAAATATGTTAGTGGTATTGTGTGTCTAAGGTTTGTGACATAAGCTTCTCCTATGGAGTCCTTCTTGGGTGGTTATACCATCTCAATAATTGAGCCAAAATGTGTCACTAAAAGGCATTATCATTTATCACCTTCTTGAGACTGCTTGCATGTTATTCAGAATTGCTTCAATATTGCATCAATTGTGAGGCTGCTCTAAGCCTTACCTATCTTATCAACCACACCACCTATTTGATTCTTATTGATCGAAAGTTCTATTCATGTGTTTACTTTGCTCTTACCTATAGGTTTCTTCACACTTTTAGACAAGGTTTGCCGTCTCCGTACTGGACCCCGTACTGGTAAAATTCTGCTTAATGTTGGTACGCGGTTCGGTATGATACGGTAATGTGAGTACACTCCGAGATGGCGTACCGGTATGGTACAGGCGATATGGGGCGGTACAGTTTTCCATACTTTTAGATAAAGTGGATGTCTCTTCCACCAAGCAAACATACTAATATTTATTGTTATGATGCCAAACTTGTCCTCCTTGACTGTAATTATGAACATATGAATTATCAACAGTACAATCATACTAGTCGGAGAGTATTGAGAAATATTACCTTTCCTAGTGCAGTCCTTGTTACCCTTTCAAAATTTTAAAATAAGTTTTTTCTATATCTCACCACTCCAAGGGCAATAACTGCCTCTTCTTCCTTCAAAGTCATTCCCTATCACTTTCCTATCGACACCAGGAGTCCACAACAACTTCCTCCTCCGCACATTCCTTCTAATGACACTCTAGTACATTCTCCTTATAAGGAACCTCTTGCTACTTTCAAGAGAATCCTCCGTGTTTTCCACCAGTTCAGTGCTTCTCTTGATTGTCCTCATGCTACTCTTTAATAAATCTTCTCTACCATTACCCTTCTTAGTCAGATTGTGATTTTGATACGCCATAACACTTACAACCTTAGCATTCCAATGAGGAAAATCAATCACCAGTATGGTTGCTTAGGGATATAACCTAATATCCTCATCTTCCTTTCCTTAGTCATCCATACCCACCCTGTGCCCCATCCTACCATGAAGATGCTCAACAGCTGAATTCTGAAGGAAAGGCAACTTTGAGAGAGGTCCCGATCAGCCAGGTATAGATGCAGAAAGTTAAAACCTACTTCTATTGCCCAATCAAATTTTTTAGAGCTCTCCAGAAGCATCTCATTTTACTTAAAAAGCATGATATTGACTAAATCTAGTATTGTGCCCTTGTAGCAAGGATATTTACTTAAAAAGCGTGATATTGACTAAATCTAGTAGTGTGCCCTTGTAGCAAGGATGATTTCCATCTTTCTAGTAGCTTTTTTGGTCTAAGTCTGCTCGCAATGGTCTACTTGAAGTCTATATGACAATGTCTAGCCTTGGTAGTCCTACAGTAGTGTCTACCTCTACTAGAAATTTACAGGCATCTTGAGCATGGGCATGTTGTTATTCAGGCAAGGTGCAGGCAGCCACCATTAATGTGCTCTCTTCACTCAGAACTCACTTTACAACATTAATTTAACAAGTTGAGCAATTTTTATTAATTATTTCAATCTGTCCTTTATGCACATCATGTTCTATGGCTTGCTATCATGCATTCTGTTGTAAATCTTATTGTAGAGTTAGGTGCTAAACTTAAATACCATCAAACTGTCATGTTTGATCCAATCTTATAAAGCTTTTATTCTTTTGTTTTCAAAAATATAATGCATCACATTAATGGTTAAGCATGCTAAAACTAGTCCAACCTGGAAACTCGATCATCCGCAAAGATGTGCCTAGATTTGGTGGGCTAGGTTGGACCACGCAGGACATGACATTGGGTAAGGTTTTCACAACTGAATAGTTTCTTTAATATTAGTTCAGTTCAGTTCAGTTAGAAATTAAGTCGGCAAGTCCTTAGGATTAAGTTAGGCAAGTTGGGTAGGTGACCAGGAGTGTTGGGTCAAGCAGGACTGCTATTGGGCCATGGGGAACTAAATAGGTTACAAGTCAACTGATGGCTCAAGTCATTGGCATCAACCTGTACGCAGGTATATGTCACATATGTTACTGTCCCAAGTTGACCCAGCCCACAACAACCCAATATCCCTCTAAGTGATGCCGTCAACATGTGGACCCTAAACTATCCATTAAGAAGACAACACCACAACTGTAACCATCAAGCCTTGCCCCATTTTTCCTCAAAACAAAAAAAAATGCAATGGTAAAAGCTATTTTTAAACCAAGCCTACCAAATAAACACGAGTTCATGGTTTGATCAAGATCATCATGGAGAAAAATTAAAGCAAAGTAATTTTTTATTGCAAAAGAAAGATAAAGATTAAGTCTTCTAGAAAAAAATAAGTATTATTTTGAGTGAAAAAATAGTATATAAAATTGGAAAGAGAGGCAGCGCAACTATTTTATTAGCAAAACAAAGATAGCACTCAATAAAAGGACTACATAAGAAGTTGAGAACTTCTCCAAACAACAGATATGCAAAAGAAAGGAATTTAATTACAAAAGAAAAAGTGACAAATAAAGTTAAAAATGAGATGTTGAAAGGCTTAAAGCTGACTTTAGAATGTTACTTATGTACAATAAATGGACACTTTTTAACTATTAATTTACCTTGGAAAGAGATTTTACATGATGGCATAATATCCATATGAATGTATATCATCCTTAAGACCCGAAATATCCAATAGGCCCTAAGTGAAGGAACCATCTAATACAGCCTCGCCTCAATTATGTCGCCTTTTGATCTCTCTTCCTCAAAGTCTTACCTTATAATTTACTATTCTTCCTTGCTTGCTCTAGATCCCAAAGATGTGAATTCTAACATGCACAAAAAAACATTCTTTAAACTTGAAACAGCGTGACCAGACACAACCCTCTTCGTACAACTTTATGTATCCAAAATAATCTAAAATTATAGCCTTCTAGGTTCTTTTAAATATTAGGAATATTATTGAACCAATTTTCTTGATGAAATATGCACATACCTCTTGACAAAGAAAGAAGCAAGATATAAGACATGCACATTGTTGGGGAATACCGACCGACCCCGCTCACACCGACTCATACCCGACCGACCGGCCGACCGACCGACTCATTCCCGACCGACCGGCCGACCGACCGACCGACCGACCGACCAACCGATTAACGGCTCCCTACCGACTGAGGATATGTCGGCCGGGTAGACCTTCGCCGCTCTCCCGACCGACCGCACCAGGGAGTCCGATGCCCGGCTCTCGCGGCATGCCCGACTGACCGACGGAGGGGTCCGAATCTCCACCCGACGCCACACCGCTGGCCACCGACCTAGGGTCGGCCGACTCCTCCGATCGCCGTACAGCTGCCAGAAACTGTCAGCCCTGACAGCAACATGCGGCACTGCCACCTAAGGGCATTATCCCACCTAGGGCATTGTCAACCCTAGTGATTTGATAGCCCTACGACGATGTGACACTTTCACGGCGACTCTGCCAGTCTGCAGTGAGTTGACAATTCCTCAATTGTCTGCGCCATTAATGACGGCGCCATACTGCGCTCCACTATATATATCGGGAAGGCTACAGTGCTAGGGGCTCTGGGGAAAAAACGGGCTTGCTCCCTCTCTCTTTCTCTCTCTCTCTCTCGATTGAGCTCTCTGTCTTCATTTCACTGTTGCCCAGTCACCTCTCTGACTTGACCGTCGGAGGGTCCCCGTCGGAGCCGCCTCCGGTCAGTGTGGACTTCCTTTTTTGCAGGCGCTCGTTCCCGGCGACCAGGCGACGAGGGGATTGGCCGCAACAGATTGGCGCGCCAGGAAGGGGCGGTCAGGCATTCTCAAGCAGTAGATACTAATGACGAAGACAAGAGCCCAATGATCGAGAGTCACAGGGTCGGCGAGGCGCTCTTCCCGCCGGGAAGAGGCCTCTCCGCCACCCTCCGCGGCGGAACCCGGCTCTCCGCACCCCGCGGTGACCATGGAGACGCAGATCGCAGCAATCGTACGGCAGATGACCGTGCTGACAGACGCGGTCAAGAGCCTCCAGCAACAACCGACGGCACGTCCGATGCCCTCCAGGAGCAGCCACCGACGCCCGCATCGATCTCTGTCGTCTCCGCGCGAGCGCCTGCCACAGCGCTCTCACGGAGAGGAGGGGCGGCCACGGCGCGATGTTCGTCAGTCCCAGCAGCTCTCTCCCTCCCAGCTGGAGCGAGCGAGGAAGGAGAAGCGACCACGAACGCCGTCCGCCTCCCTCTCGGAATCTTCCGGAGACTCCACTCCCGGGGTCTCCCAGCACCGGCGGACAGGCGACTACGAACGCAGGTTCGAGAAAATCGACCGCCGGCTTGCACAGTTGCAGGTGGACGGGCAGAAGTCTTCGAACGACGTCGACTTTCAGACTGCCCAACCTCTTTCCCGACTTATCCTCGATGAACCGATTCCCAGTCGGTTCAAGATGTCGCACGTGGAGCCATACGACGGCTCCACTGACCCAATCGACTACCTGAAGAGCTATAAAGCTCTCATGACGATTCAGGGGGCAACCGACGCTCTCTTTTGCATCGGCTTCCCCGCCACACTCCGCAAAGCTGCCAGGGCCTGGTACTCCGATCTTCGATCGGGAAGTATCCACTCCTTCGGGCAGCTCGAGCACTCCTTCGTGGCTCACTTCAGCACCAGCCGGAAGCCACCGCGAACGTCGGACAGCCTTTTCTCCCTCAAGCAGGGAGAAAATGAGACGCTCCGACACTTCGTGGCGCGATTCAATACGACCACGCTTGAGGTCCGGGACCTCAACGAAGACATGGCTATCTCAGCCATGAAACGGGGGCTGAGGGCGTCCCGATTCACCTACTCCCTGGACAAGACCCTCCCCCGTACATATGCCGAATTGTTGGAGCGCGCGTACAAGTATATGCGCGTGGACGAAGGAGCCTCCGACCGACGTTCGACCGAATTCAAGAGCCCAAAGGAGAAGCGGAGAAAGGGTCGGGAACCCGACGGACCTAGCAGGCCCCCGACCGACGGTCGGCTCTCGCCTCTGCGACAAAGCCAGAAGTCGCCCCGACGGCAGCCTCCAAGGTCGACACGCCCCAGGTATGACTCCTATACTCCTCTCTCTGCCCCCCGTGCGCAGATTCTGATGGAGATCGAGGGAGAAGAATACCTACGACGGCCTCCGCCTCTGAAGGCAAAAGGCCTCGACCGACGGAAGTACTGCCGATTCCTCCGGGGCCACGGCCACAATACCGAGCAATGCATCCAGCTTAAGGATGAGATCGAAGCTCTCATCCGCCGAGGGTATCTCGATAAATTCCGGAGGAACCCGCCGACTCGACCTGTGGCCGACCGACGACCCCAGCCGACTGAGGAAGCAATGACTAATCGGCCGACGGCCGGGGTCATCAATATGATTTTCAAATGACTTGGCCCGGGGACGTCTGCTGGAAAGGAGCCGACGAAGAGGCCACGCCCGGACGACGCAATAACCTTCACGGAAGAGGACGTTCGGGGCATCCAAACTCCTCACGACGACGCTGTTGTTGTCTCGGCAACAATAGCAAACTATGATGTAAAAAATTTTTTTGTAGATAATGGAAGTTCGACGAACGTTTTGTTTTACTCGACCTTCTCCCGGATGCAACTATCAACCGACCGACTCAAGAGAGTCTCTACGCCCCTGATAGGCTTCGTCGGGGACGCAGTCACAACGGAGGGAGAAGTCACCCTTCCCGTGACGGTCGAAACCGAACCACGACAAAGTATGGTCCATTTGACCTTTGCGGTCGTCCAGGTGCCTTCGGCCTACAACGCCATACTTGGAAGACCCGGACTAAACGCCCTCAAGGCGATTGTCTCGACGTACCACCTCTTGGTTAGGTTCCCGACCAAAAACGGAGTCGGAGAGATGCGCGGAGATCAACAGCTCGCTCGACAATGCTTCCAGATCTCCGCTCAAAGCGACGAGTCGAAGGGCCCCCTGACGATCGACAAGCTAGACCCACGGGAGGAGGAAGAACGGGGTGAACCGGCTGACCAGCTCATCCCCATCCCGATGGCTGGGGATCCCGACCGAAAGGTATGGGTCGGTTCTCAACTACCCGACCCAGACCGACGACGGTTGGTGGAGCTGCTGAAAGCCAATGCCGACGTATTTGCTTGGTCGGCAGCAGATATGTCAGGCATCCCCTCAGAGACAATGATGTACCGACTCAACATCGATCCAACGATGAGGCCGGTGAGACAAAAGAAAAGGTCTTTTGCCCCGGAAAGACAGAAGGCCATCGACGAAGAAGTAAACAAGCTACTTGAGGCGGGCTTCATCAGAGAAACCACTTATCCCGACTGGCTCGCAAACGTTGTCATGGTGAAGAAGGCCAGCGGGAAATGGAGGATTTGTATAGACTACACCGACTTGAATCGGGCCTGCCCAAAGGACAGCTTTCCACTTCCGAAGATCGACCAGCTGGTAGACGCGACGTCCGGATTTCGACTGCTCAGCTTCATGAACGCCTTCGCCGGATACAACCAGATTCGGATGGCGCCTGAAGACGAGGAGCACACTGCCTTCGTGACCCCCAAGGGCCTCTACTGCTACCGCGTAATGCCCTTCGGGCTGAAGAATGCCGGCGCCACCTACCAACGACTCGTCAATAAGATCTTCAAAGACCAGATCGGGCGCAATATGAAAGTATATGTCGACGACATGCTGGTAAAAAGTGCGCAGGCTGCAGATCATGTCCGAGACCTCGAAGAGGCTTTTCACACCCTGCGACAACATCGAATGAAGCTGAATCCGACTAAGTGCGCCTTGGGAGTAACATCGGGGAAGTTCCTCGGGTTCCTCGTCTCACAACGGGGAATTGAGGCTAACCCTGAGAAAATAAAGACAATCATCGACATGCGTCATCCGAACACCAAGAGGGAGGTCCAGCAGCTGAACGGAAAGATCGTTGCTCTCAGCCGGTTCATTTCTCGATCAGCTGAAAGGTGCCTCCCGTTTTTCAAAACTTTGCGGCAGGCGAAGGGTTTTTCCTGATCGGATGAGTGCCAACAGGCCTTCGAAGATCTGAAGAAATACTTGGCTTCCCCGCCGCTGCTTGTGAAGCCGGAGGTCGGGGAGATCTTGTATCTCTATTTGGCCACCTCTTCCGAGGCGGTCAGTTCAGTGCTCGTCCGAAAAAACGAGAGCCGAACCCATCAGCCTATCTACTACACCAGCAAAGTGCTCCGCGGCGCTGAAGCTCGATATTCGGAGATGGAAAAGATGATTTTCGTCTTGACCGTCTCCGCACAACGACTCCGCCCATACTTCCAGGCTCACGCCATAGTGGTTCTCACCAACCAGCCCCTGAGGGCGATATTGCGCCGACCGGACACGTCAGGACGACTGGTGAAGTGGGCGATGAAGCTCAGCGAGTTCGACATACAGTACCGACCGCGGCCCGCCTTAAAGGCTCAGGTCCTGGCCGACTTCATCGCCGAGTGCCCGACCACCGACCAAGGGTCGGGAGCTGCGGACCCGGGACGAGATACGGTCTCCGAGCCAGACCCGGTCTCCACCTGGGTACTGCACATTGACGGAGCTTCAAATGCTCAAGGGAGCGGGGCTGGGTTCCTGCTCACCAACTCGGATGGGGTAGTCACCGAGTACGCCCTCCGATTCGACTTCAAAGCCTCCAATAACCAAGCCGAGTACGAAGCACTCCTCACCGGCTTGAGGATGGCGAAGGAACTGGGCGTCGACAACCTCCGGGCATTCTTCGATTCTCAGCTGACGTGGGGCAGGTCAAAGGTGAATTCGAGGTGCGAGATCCGGCCATGGCCAAATATCTCCAAAAAGTAAAGGACCTCGTAACGCGCCTCAGGTATTTTGAAATTTCCCACATCCCTAGGGCGGAGAACGCCCGGACCGACGCACTCTCTAGACTAGCGACTTGGGTTTTCGACTCTTTGGGTCGGACATTCGTGGAGAACCTCGAGCAGCCGAGTATCGACTAGGCCGAAGAGATACTACAACTAACAGCTGAACCAAGCTGGATGGATCCGATTGTTCGGTTCCTGACTGATGGAATCAGTCCTGAAGACCCCACGGAGGCCAGGCGGCTCCGATGGTTGGCCTCCCAATATGTGATCATGGATGGCCGACTCTATAAAAGGTCGTTCTCCCTTCCCTTGCTTAGGTGCTTGGGACCGACCGACGCAGACTACGCCCTCCGAGAAGTGCACGAAGGAATTTGTGGGAGTCACTTGGGGGGCAAATCTCTGGCTTACAAAGTCCTGCGACAGGGCTACTACTGGCCCACCATGAGGAAGGACGCGGCTGAGTTGGTCCGGAGGTGCGAACCTTGTCAGAAGTACGCCAACGTGCAGCACCAACCGGCCAGCCAAATCGCTCCTATTGTCGCTCCATGGCCCTTCGCTCAGTGGGGGGTCGACATTCTCGGTCCTTTCCCTCCAGCATCGGGTCAAAGAAAGTTCATAGTTGTCGCCATCGACTACTTCACCAAGTGGGTGGAGGCCGAGCCCCTGGCGCAGATTACCGAACGAAAGATGGAAGACTTTGTCCAAGAATCCATCATCTTCAGATTCGGATTGCCGCATACCATTATCACCGACAATGGACAGCAGTTCGACAACCAAGATTTCAGAGATTTCTGCGCAAGGTTCCACATCACGCACCGACTGACTTCAGTTGGACACCCACAGTCCAACGGTGAAGTCGAGGTGACCAACCGGACCATACTACACGGGCTCAAAACCCGACTAAACGAAGCCAAAGGCCTCTGGGTCGACGAGCTGGGCTCTGTTCTGTGGGCTTACCGAACGACCCCCCGCGTTCCGACCGGGGAGTCGCCTTTCGGTTTGGCCTATGGGACGGAGGCGATGATCCCACTCGAGATTGGGCTGCCATTTACCAGGGTCGAGCGGTATCGAGAGCCGGACAACTCTGATTGTCGGAGGGCCGACCTAGACCTCCTCCCCGAATTGCGAAACGAGGCCCAACTTCGCATGGCTTCATACCGACAGAAGGTAGCCCGGTATTACAACGCCAGGGTCAGACCAAAGCTTTTCAGGCCTGGTGACTTAGTCCTGAGAAAGGCAGAGGTCTCGAAACCCCTGGACCAAGGGAAGCTGGCTCCGAACTGGGAAGGGCCCTACACGGTAGCAGACACCTATGGCCCGAGGGCCTATCGACTGGAGACTCTGGGAGGAAAACCCATTCCCCGGACATGGAACGCCGACAACCTGAAGTTGTATCACCAATGAACTTTGTACTTGTTCATTCGGAATGCAAATCCAGTTTGAAATTTTGGAGTTTCAACTCTTCGACTGACGATCGGCGCTCACCAAGAAGGCCGAGTCCCGACGTCCCGACTCGGACTTGGTATCCGCGTGGAACCGACGGCCCGACCGCCGGCGACGTATCGGGCGCTCACGAGGGCCATCCACGACGACGGGAGTTGACACTCCTTCTACGGTCGAACTTTCGGGCCAGACTATCAGCTAACTTACCAATTGAGCCCCGATCAAGGAAAGGCGAAATGCCTATGCGACCGTCGTCGCAACTTGCCGACCGAGCTACGGCCGATCGAAGGATATTCGGCTTACCACCGTCTATCACACGATGCGACCACAGTCGCATCCATAGCTCACCGACCGAGCTACGGCCGGCCGGAAGATATTCGGCTTACCACCGTATATCATGAGGCGCAGTATAAATACCCGACACAAGGGTATCAGGATCCGACTTATCATCGTTTCCCCGACTAAGCGCGCCGGACGACATCCAGCTAAACACGTCGGAAGAAACCTGACTGCCAAGCCTTTATCCGACGGTCGGTCGGCTTCCGACTCAACGAACGCGCCCGACTCTCGGCCGGGGGAAGGACACCCGACTTACGACCTCGACCCTTGAAGGCCGATCCAAAGTCGGGACTTGTTCTACCTTCGTGGCGGCACGAATTGCCGGACGTCCCGACCGATCTGAATGGGGTGGCAACCTACGTGTTCGGATGCTTTCTACAACACATGAAAAGAGGAAGACAAGCGGAAGAAAAAAAGTTTAAGTCCAAGAACTTTGATTTCATTAAGGATCAAAATAGGCTTTACAAAGTTTGGGCCGAAGCCCGAATACAAGCCGGAGCAAAAGCAAAAAAGAAATACAAAAACCGACTACTCGTCGGAGTCGGCCTCCTCCATTGGGCAACGGCGGGGGACGGTCGGCGGTTCCGCGCTCGCTTCGGCTATCGGGGCCGCCTGATCCTCAGTAGCCTGCTCTACGCTTCCTTCGGCTTCCGCCCTGGTGGGAAGGCCTTCCGATGTTGGTTCGGCCGTTTCCTCCGTAGCTGGGGCCTCCGATTCCGACAGAACTATGCTGCTGAGGTCAATTTCTGGGTACAGGCCTCGGACGGCTTCCCGAGCATCCTCGTATCCGACTCGGTACGAGAGGAAGCCGCTCTCCAGGAGCTCTTCCCGGTACTCTTCCGAGTCGCGGAAGTCTTCGATGGCCCGACCCAAGGCCTCCTTCGCCGACTCTGCTTCGGCCTTCGCGATGTCCGCGTCGGCCTGGGCGATGGACAAGGCTTCTTCGGCCTTGGCAAGATTTTCGAGACTCACTCGGAGCTGCTCGCGGTTGGCCTCCAGCTCTTTGGCTACGTCGTCCCGCTCGTGCCGGAGCCGACGGACGGTTCGGGACTTCTTCTTCGCGTCATCCCTGGCCGACTGCAGCTCCGTCCCCGATGTCGCCAAGTCTCCCTTGAGTCGGGAAACCTCCTCCGTGAGTCGGGTGACCTCCCCCTCAAGTCGGCCCTCCCGGTCGACCGATTGTTGCAGCTGGTCGACCAGGATAACCTTGTCGGCTTCAAGGCCCGCGACCTTGTCTCTCCAGGCCGCGCGCATGTCGCCGAACTTTCGGTATCCGACCTCTAGCTCGGATATATTGAAGACCAGCTGCACGAAAAAAGACCGACCGTTAAAGAACCGAACTTACGAGAGTTATGTTAAAGGCAGGGGGAAGAGGAGCTTACCCGGATCATCATCGGATAAAATGAAGATAGCATGTCGGAGACACGCTGGTTCTTCATCGCCTTAATGTCGGCAGGAAGAAGGAGGGCCTGACACAGCTTCCTGGCCAAGTCATGATCGGCCAGGCCCGAGGCGCCTTCGGGAATGAGGAAGTCGGTCGACCCTCCGCCGATCGATCGCCCTCCGTCACCCGACGTCGTGGGGGCCTTCCCTCGTCCGGACGCCCAGGCCCTGACGTCGGAAATGGACAGCAGGCTCGAGCCCGACCGAGTCTCGACCGTCGGTGCGGCAGCAACTGGCGCGGGTCGCTCGGGCTCGTGCACCTCCTCCCGACCCTCCTCTGTCGGCTGGGCAGCCGGTGCACCATCAATGGACTGGTCGGCTGCCCTTCTTCTGGGCGAGGCGGCGTCCTCGCCCGACGGTCCCTCGGACGGGACTTCGACGAGCACTGTCGGTGCCGACAGTGCGATGACAGGCTCCGACCCCGACACAGTCGGTTCGCTCGGCGGAGCTGCATGGGGCCTCTTGGGAGGCCGCGACGGTCCGACACCTTGCGCCGGCCTCTTTCTGACGGCGTACTGACGTACGTCGGCCGCCTTCAGTCGGGATCTCGGCGGCATATCTGCAGAAGGACGACAGATGGTCAGCATCGTAAAAAAGAAACGAAAAGGAGGAAAAGAGCAAGCAAACGAAAAACCTACCTAGGCGGGGGACCGGGCTAAGGCCGGCGTCGTACAAGGCCTGCTCGGTGACAAGCTCACTTTGCTTCGGCACCGAGATGTCCTTCAGCCGGTGGAAGTCCTCCCGATCTTCAGCCTCCACCCGACTGTTCTCGTTTGGCTCGGTTCGGGGATTCCCCCAACGGACGGGGAACCCCCAAGGAACGGAAGACGATGCAAAGAAGAACTGGTTCTTCCATCCGTGGATGGACGACGGAAGACCAGTAATGAAGGAAAGCCCCTTCCGAGGAACGAAGTACCACCACCCTCGGACCTTAGGGTGGGGTCGAAGGATGAAGAAGACTCGGAAGAGGGAGATCCGAGGTTCGGTCGGCAAAAGCCGACACAGAAGTGCGAAGCTGACTATCAGCCCAACTGAGTTCGGCGCGAGTTGTGCCGGGCACAGCCCGTAGTAGCCAAGGATGTTTCGGACGAACTCCGGAACCGGGAAACGAAGGCCGGCCCGGAGGTCCTCCAAGTAAAAGGCCACCTGGCCCTCGGGCGGGCTATTGACCCGACCGTCGGCACCAGGGGCGAACAGCCAAAACTGCCCCGGGATGCAGTATTGCTCTCGGAGCCGATCGACGTTCGGCCCCGAAAGTGAAGAAACCTCCACCTTCGGGGTCGACCGAGTGTCGTCAGTCGGCTCTCCCGACCGACCACCTCGTGGAGACGTCCTAGCCATGGACTCACACGAATGACAGGGAAGAAGAAGAAGAAGGAGACGGTGAAGATGACGATGGCCCTCAGAAGAAGAAGAAGGAACTACAAAGAAAAAGAAAAGCGGGGGAGAGTACCTGGAATGAGGACTTACGCAGGCAGAATCTCGACAGTGAAAAGAGGGGGGTAAAAAACTGTATAAGCGCAACCCCGTATATATAGCGTCCCCCGACGGTCGAGATGAAGGCACGGCCAACGAGGATTCTCTGGATTTTGCCGCGTGGCGTCATCCGGGCCGTCCGTCCGCCCGACGGTTCGGCGCACCCACCTTCAGATAAAGCCACGTCATCTCCATCTGCTCCGGCAAACCCATCCCAATGGCCACACGCCACGTGGCGCGGGGGCCGGGACGTTTCGTATCCCCGAAGGGACGGCGGGAACGGCGATTCCCCTTCCCGATGGGACGAGACGTCTGACACCGGCGGGACGCCCAACACCTGCAGGACGTCTGAGCCGACGTGTCAGGACGTCTGACGCCGGCGGGGCATCCGGCATCTGCAGAGCATCTGAGGCCGACATGACGCCTGCAGACCGTCTGACGCCGACGTGATACCTGACAGTGACTGGACACCCGACGCCAGCGAACCGCTCGGCATTCATGAGACGTCTGACATTATATCGGCCCCCGGTACGGTCGGAACGTGGCACATGATGAATCCACTCCTTTTCGCCCGGCGTTGCTGCCCAAACGAAGGTATCGGCCAGCGCGCCGTCCGACTCAGAAGTGGAGGGGGGCAACTGTTGGGGAATACCGACCGACCCCGCTCACACCGACTCATACCCGACCGACCGGCCGACCGACCGACTCATTCCTGACCGACCGACTGACCGGCCGACCGACCGACCGACCGACCGATTAACGGCTCCCTACCGACTGAGGATATGTCGACCGGGCAGACCTTCGCCGCTCTCCCGACCGACCGCACCAGGGAGTCCGATGCCCGGCTCTCGCGGCATGCCCGACTGACCGACGGAGGGGTCCGAATCTCCACCCGACGCCACACCGCTGGCCACTGACCTAGGGTCGGCCGACTCCTCCGATCGCCGTACAGCTGCCAGAGACTGTCAGCCCTGACAGCAACATGCGGCACTGCCACCTAAGGGCATTATCCCACCTAGGGCATTGTCAACCCTAGTGATTTGACAGTCCCACGACGATGTGACACTTTCACGGCGACTCTGCCAGTCTGCAGTGAGTTGACAATTCCTCAATTGTCTGCGCCATTAATGACGGCGCCATACTACGCTCCACTATATATATCGGGAAGGCTACAGTGCTAGGGGCTCTGGGGAAAAAATGGGCTTGCTCCCTCTCTCTTTCTCTCTCTCTCTCTCGATTGAGCTCTCTGTCTTCATTTCACTGTTGCCCAGTCACCTCTCTGACTTGACCGTCGGAGGGTCCCCGCCGGAGTCGCCTCCGGTCAGTGTGGACTTCCTTTTTTGCAGGCGCTCGTTCCCAGCGACCAGACGATGAGGGGATTGGCCGCAACACACATAAATGTTTTGCATCTAGTTTCACAGAAAACTCATCCGTTTCTCTTGAGTGAAGCAGTTGGTCACAATTTACAGACAAGGTACAGATTCCATGAAACAATATCATATGAAAGATTTCACTGGATTTATTTAATTAACATCAGCATAGGGAAACTAGGAGGAACTGATAGGAATCAATAAGATGAAAATTCATGAAATGGATTCTAAACATAAATCATAGTTATTTCTCATTCTTGTAATCTTACCGATGACCTTGCATGAGGCATGCCATATATACCTGCAAATAAACCAGAAGTTTAAAGAATCAGCATGTATATAAAAAAACAATGTAGTGACATTCATTCAGAAGATGCATTACAAATATGCAGAAGCAGTTGGAAACCCTAAGATTCCCCAAGTTTGCCTCTCAAAATAGAAATCGAAGTTAAGTTTATGCTTAATCGTGCACAGAATTCAGTTGCTTTTTTTTTTCTGCTAGCAAGAAAACACAAAGTTCTTATATACAGTCATCGAGATCAGAACCAACAGAAAGTGATCAAATGCATACATCTGACTACGTAAAATCAAGATCTTTTAGATCGTCAAGGAGATTAGTACGAACAGTTCAACCGTATAAATCAGTATTCAAGAGTAGCAGAGTTATAAGGACAAAGAAGTGAACAAGAACAGAAGAATTCAAATCATAGAAATGTGCGTCGTCGCTTGAGATCTGAAAACCCCTGAATCCTTGGGTTCAGGGTTTTTTTTTTCCAAATATTTCCATCAATTACTTCTGCAAGAATTTTAAACCAGAATCAACCAGAGATTAAGGTTGTTAAACGAGATAGAAACAAGATTTACATGGAAGTACGACCAAGAAACAAGATTCATAGGGAAGTACGACCAAGAAATTAGATTTGAGGGGAAATACGTTCAAGAACCAAATCTTGGCATGATATTCGAACAAGAAATTAGAGGGTTTGGTAGAAGCCGAATGAAGATCGGTTCGAAGTACGGCCAATTAAAACAGACAAAGAAAGAGTTAGATTCTCCAAGTGATCGTATGATCACGGCACATAATCGATTCAAGGAAGATTTGATGGGAAATCCGATCAAGAACGAGTCCTGGCAACCTTTGAAGAAATATTTCAGCGAAACGCGATCTGAAATCAACCTTTGAAGAGGGTTTGGAGGCACTCACCTGTGATTCAACCTCCGTTTCGCCGACTTCCTCTTCCATTTCGTTCGATCAAGAGAACGGAGAAGCGCACGCGCAGCTCCGAGAGAGGGAGAAGAAAGCAAGGAGCGGGAAGTGGAGCCTTTGGGGATTTGAATGGGCAGGGCGTGCGTGGCGGTGGGGGTGCCAGATTTAAAGAAGGCGGCAAAGGCTGTGCGTTCTCTGGTTGCGTCACTTGCAAGCTGCCAAAAATGGAAATACCACGTGTCGCGCGCGCGAAAGGAGTATTGCCCGTTACAACCGTTTCAGCTCCCTCGGTGGTATCAACATACGGGTATTATTAGTATTTTTATTTTTTTACACTTATAAATTAATTTTCTTCCTAAAATTTATATGATATTTAAAAAATATATATTTTTATGGAGTAATCCGTGATTTGGAAAATATATCCTTATTTTTTGTTATTATCTATTATTTTGTTTTCATAAAAACTCATATTTTAATAGTGAAAATTTTAAAACGATATCATATAGGATAAAGATGGCCACTATAATTGTTATAATGATTAAATAATGGTTATGGGATGCTATTAAGTATTAACGTTATTATTTGAACCTTCTAATATGGTAATAAACCATTGAAATGGACAAAAAATACAATTTTGATATATAAATAAAAAGAATATTACATAAGCAATTAATACCGTTGCTATTGAAATCCAATCCAACAGCTTGGTACTCAGCCGAGGAGGTCTGCTGGCAATATCAATGAGGACTTTGCTCAGATTGGCAAGATTGGCTTTTGGATGCAGTCACTTGGTTCAATTTATATCATTTTTTTTTATAAATTTAGTTTGGTTGTGGTTTGAGAAAATCTTGATCCGAAAGAAATTGGTTCAATTTTAATTTAATTTTTTTAAAATATCAATTCAAATCAAACTGATCCAGTCCAATCCAATCTATACGCGCGTGCATTTATATGCATGTATGTATTCAAACTGTCCCAACTTGCCCCATATATCTATATATAAAAATTTCAATTTTTTTTTTATATTTTCTTTATATATCTGTAATAGAATATCAACTTGATAAACCGAAACCAAAATTTTTGCGTTGGTTTCCAGCAGTTTATGTAGATGATCGGCTCAATTCCAATTTTGATTTTAGAAAACCGGTTTAAATTGGTTTGATTTCAAGTTTAGCTCCAAACCGCTCAACCCAACCCATGCACACCTATAATTATGCTCAGGCATTAATGCTCCCATGGATTAACCACGCGTGATCGTGGGCCGAGCTGCAACAGATGCCAATTGGAGGGAATTTAAATATCTTGTTTTGAGTCATATTGATTTCTATTGCCACGTCTAACGACGAAAATGACCTAGGCTGATTTAGCAATGTCTAAATTCAGTCCCATATTATCGAGATTGAGACGAGGTTGAACTTAGGGTAAATACTAGATGATGAAGCTTCCATGTATCTACAAAAATCCACTAAATTCTATCACAATTCTGGTGTAGGTGCCAAGGGAATAGTGTACATGCATTTTGACTAGCTATATTGGAAAAAGAAAAAAAAAGAATAAAACATTTTGGCCATGCAAATTGACGAAGTATAAGTTCATATATTTTAGTTTCTGTTACTATAAAATAATATTTATACATGGGTTAGGTCTTGCATTATCGAATCTGGGTGAATCATATATTATTTAGAGTTCAGATCTGCTGACTGCTGAGCCATTGAAATTGGGTAACAATGTTGCACACCCAATTCCCAAAACAAGTGGGTTGTAGATTTTGACCGAGTATGGAGCAGCGGTCCACTTTAAAAGTTAGCTTTTATGTAGGATATTGGGAGCCTTGCAAAAAGGCATGCTCGCGGCAAACTTCCGTTTCACAAGATATGTTACGTGATGCAGTAGTGGAGTTTAGAGAGGAAAATGTGGACTGCCCTTATCATACTTGCTCTTGTTATCCATTTCCATGAACCAACAAGAAAACAAAACAAAGAAAATACAGAGTCACAAGTGCTAAAGGGTACAATAAGAATATAACCCCCCCCAAAAAAAGTACAAGCAGAGAAGTGATCTGCCTATCGAGATAAAACATCTCACCCCACCACACCCCCCCCCCCCAACAAAAATTCACCCAATACACTTCAAAATGCAGTGCATTTGCCCATAGATGATATACAGTAGTTCGATTGCGCAACCTGGCATCCATTCATGGCTAACTAATGGCAATAAGATAATCTATTATGGTACAAGCAATGAAAAATGTCCTTAAGAAATCATCCTCTGTAGATGCCCGAGGGATCTGCATTTTGAACTATCCATGGATGCTCAAGCAGCTTATGAAGTGGAAGACGTTGTGAGGAATCTTTGACAAGCATCTGAATAAGATATAAACTAATATGTGAGCAAAGTGAATTCAAGAAAGAGGGCTGCTCATAAAATTTAAATTATAAATTTTCAAACAAATATGTAAATAAAGGAAAAAAGGAAGCAAGAAGATAATCCCCACCTGGCTGATAAGATCCTTTGCAGCAGGAGAAATAACTGGCTTTGGGGGAAACTTAAGGTCGACTTTTACTATCCTGCATCCAAAAGGCAGTTTTGTCAAAAGCGAATCCAAATTCCAATAAATGCTTTTTAATACAATGCAAAGTTTGAGAAGTGCAACTGCTAAATAAATTGTTGATATCCCTCAGAAAAAGTGGTGAGATGCAGCCATGCAGATATCACTTTAAGAGTTTCAGTCATCGAATACAGCATCCCCACAACACAGAGATGACTGTCAAAGGAGAAATAACTTTAAAAGAAAAAAGTTGCCTTTTTCTCATCCAAGATTGAGAACTGGCCAATTATCGAGTAAATAGTCATTGGCAAATACACAGCCATTTTGAATAAAGCCACCGTACTTTTTATCCTTGAAAAGAATAAAGACCACTATGTAGAGGAATTTCATGGCTAAACTTGAAAAAAATGATGTATAACCTTCAAAAGATTACCGCTATTTGATTTACGTAAGCAAAGACCTTTCATTTTTCAAGGATGTCATTTAAGCCAGAAGAAGTTGAATAACAGTAAATGTTTCAGTTTAGTATATCACCAGCATACTATTAAATACAACCACTTTGGTTTTCTATTAACACGAAATTAAGATCAACACCATACAAAAACTGGCGCTTGCCAAGTCAAGGAGAAGATTCAGATCATCTTTGACTCTCACTTACCTTCTGTATGTATCTGAGTGTTCCTTTGCCTCAAAAGGTGGAACTCCGAAAAGGAATTCATAGCACAAGACACCCAAGCTCCATATGTCTACACTAGCATCATGTTCTGTGCTTTCCACTGAAACAAAGCCAAGCACAAGGGAGGGATCAAGGATCTAAAGTGCAGTTCTTGAACTTGAAAATCATACAAAGAATCTATACTGGTAAAAGGACAGACAGTGGCTGACATACCCATTTCAGGTGGGAGGTAATCCAGCGTGCCGCACATGGTCCGCCTACGGTTAAAAGTGTGTACAGACCAACCAAAATCTGCAATTTTTAACTCGCCCTATCCATAAAACCAACCACCATAAGCATGCAAAGTTTATGCACTTGGCAAAGAAAATAACGAACAGTAGGTTAGCTTTGTAAGGGGAAAGAAAAAGAATGGGCAGTACCTGTATTCCAATCAGAAGATTTTCTGGTTTGATATCCCTGTGAATCACATGCTTCCCATGAAGATAGATTAATGCCCGTGCTAATGATGAGATGTACTGAAGCAGAAGAACAGTAAAATTATTTTTATGCGCACAATTTCAAGGATAATATATAAAGGTTAGAGGCTAAGTTTATCTTATCAAAGACATTACAAACAAAATTATGTATCAGGGGAAGTGCACTGAATGACACAGGTTGATGAAATTATGAGGTATTCAGGAAATAATGCTAATATCCAGTAAATGCATCAGATACAAGTTTTAGAAGATTAAAGAAACGACCATATGGAGCATAAAACAACCCATAGTAGGTATTCACAGCAAGACTGCTAATTATCCAGTGAATGAATAATAGAAGTTTTAATATTGAGAATAACAGTCATATGAAGTTCGTAATAACTCACAGTAGCTGCACGCCTTTCACTGAAGCATTTGCACCTCTGCAATTCTTTGTAAAGTTCACCTTTTGCTGCATATTCTATTATCAAATAAACACGAGTCTGCCCAAAAAAAAAAGATACAATGAGTAGGCCAAAAAAGGTAATATAAAGAATACCTTGAATGGTAAATAGAAAGCACAAGTAACAGTCATGATAGAGTAGATCTCTAAACCTGGTCATAGAAGTATCCATATAGACGTAGTATATTTGGGTGCCTGAGGTGACTCTGTATTTCTACTTCACGTCGCAGCTGATGCTCTACTTGAGATTGTCTCAGCTGGCTCTTAAAAAGAACTTTTAGTGCCACTATATGATTACTCTGGGTCCAATTTAAAAACTCAAGGTAAGCAATCTTATGATTATTAGCTAAATCACAGAAGAAGAGGAAAATTCAATACTATAAAATCTGAAGGACTGATATGTCTGATAGAATACAAATACATAATACATCCAATCATTCTTTCACTGCAGCAATGAACCTTGACATGATTTTCTAATGCGGGTTTCAACTATCATGTGCTTTGCTTTTATAATAAAGTCTTGAAGATGAATTGTAACTACAAAATACAGCCCGTACCCTCTTTTCTCTGGCCAGATAGACATGACCAAACTTTCCTCTTCCTAGTGGCTTTCCGATGTCAAAATCGTTCAGCGTCCAGCGCTTCTCCACTGTTGTATCCTTTGAAGAAGGCTGTCAAAGAAACACATGAAATCCTCTATATTCAAATATAATAGATTATTAGAACAGCTGAAAAAAACTCCAAAGAAATTCGAAACCATGATTGAAGGTAGATAAATCTGAAACGGAAAGGAACAAAAATACCCATAAATTATTGATTACAACAGCTAAAGAAAACAGCTAGAACTCGTTATTTGAGATGCAATGGAGCTGGCAACAAAAACCAATAAGATCTGTGAACTGCAACACTAAAACGCGTCCTCAATCCAAAACAAAAGGCATCGAAATCTGGAACCGGATCCATGATTAAATCCTGGCTTTGATAAAATGATCGTAAGAAATTTTGCCCCTTAAATAACAAGGTACATCAAGATAGAAAAAACTTCAAGCCAAAGACATAGCTTTGCCTCAGTTCCGATGCCCTTGCCAAGAAGAGAAAGGAAAGAAAAGACAAAATCTAATGGCTCTAATCAACCAAAACCAAAAATCTACTTCCAAGTGCCGTTATAAAGAAGGCAGGAAGCATATGCTGGCAGACTCAGGGAAACCCTAAATCCATGAACAAAAAATGCGAGTAAAAGTAGAAAAGGAGCCACCTTATACTTCAAAAAACCCAGATTACAATCAAGAATCCTTAAAAAATCGAAATCTTTCGTACCTTCTCTTCCTGCTGGGTTTCCGTGGCGATCGCCATGGACCCGGGGGCGAGGGGCGGCGGAATGGGTTGGGCGGGGGTGGATGTGTGGGGTTGGGACAAATTTTCCTTCGGTTTCTTTGGGCGAAGGAACCCGGGGAATTTAGACTGCGGTGTAACGGTCGGATTGTTAGATGATTCCACGTGGAAGGTAAGGAACAAAATTCGAAGTTATAGCCGTTTGAATTAGGAACGACGCGGGCGAAGCGGGCACAAGCGGGACAGGTTCGTCGTATTCAGAGAAAAAATCCTTGCATTTTCTTGCCAATTGCCGGTTTTAGCTCCGAAAAAGGGGCAGAAAGGCCGGGGTTTCGAGTCCTCCCTGCAGTCAGATATGATACAAGCGGACCTTAACATTTGTGCTGTTGATACACTTGATTCGTGTTTACGCTAAGTGAGACGAATCCATATTTCCCAAGCTACCAGCGTTCAGCCAAGGGAAGCTTCATCTAGGTTACGTTGAGACTGAGCTTCGAAAGAACAATTGCCACCGACCATCCGTATCCTTCAAACGTTCAAATCACTGGTCCAATGTGGCAACCGGGAGCTGGTACAGTTAGAGGTGGCAATTTAGTCTGATCCATCGGATATACAATCCGATCCGTTCTAAATAGAGTGAGTTTTATCCTACTCGATTAAAATTCGAGATGAGTTAAAAAAAAAAATCGAAGTAGATATGGATTAGATATGGATAATAATATATCCCAACCCAAATCTGACTCGACACACGTACACACATATATATATATATACACACACACGTACGCGCACAGGCACACCTAAATACCCAACACAAAATCTTAGTTGTCTAAGCTTTGCATATTCAGCCGTTCTGCCTTCCCTAAGCTTCTATATTCGGCCACTCCAAATCTTCCATCCGATTGAGACTCTTGAGGATAGAAAAAGCAGAGAAAAAACTATGAGAAAATGAAGAGAAAATTAAAGAAAACAAAGGAAAAGTGGAAAAAATTGAGAGGTTAGTATTTTTTTTGGATTGTCTTTTTTTTTTATTTATTTCTTTTTCTTTTCTTTTTATTATCTTTTTTAAAAATCTGTGAGAAAAGAGAGCACTTGAGAGAGATTAGAGGGGTTTCTGAGGTTTTGATTGAGTTTTTTTCCTCAAATATATGAGATTCTGTCCGAGTTATGGTGGTGTGAGTTGGTTCCTAGAGGTTTTAAGAGCTTAATCTTGGTAGAAGCATGATATTTTGTAGGGACGGGATTTTTGATTACAAATATTCTTCTTTAGTTACAAAATTTTTAATTTATAGGGCTTTATTCTATTGCATATCTGATTCGAGATGGATATGGGACGGATACGGATATAAATTTTTTATTGATAGGGCGAGTATGGGTATCGGTTGACTCGATTTATATCTGATCCATTGCCACCTTTAGGTACAATAAAGAGAAAATGGTGTCAGCTGAGGGCCAAGACACCGTTCAATCAGTCATTGGCTTTTATATGTATAAGGCCAAGGATCTGAGCAAAGATTAAAATAGGATATCTACAAAATTTCTTTAAAAAGAAATATAACTTGTGTTGAATTTAGGTAGAGCCGCCCAAAATTTAGCTAATGCAGCTCGAATGCAACAAAAGTACTAACATTGTGTGCTCAGGAATCTACTTATGTGCTAAATGAGTGTATGTAATTATAAAATCGAGGATTAGTACAACAAAAGAAAAATCATATTTAAGATCTTAAGAAAATAGATATAGCGCCTCAAGCAGTCTACTGACTCAACAACCTATTTAGACCTGAACCATATGATCCAAAAATGCTAAAGCCTAGTTGTTGGTAGTAGCCCACCTAAGTCATTATATACCCCACTTAAATTCCTACACAACTGATGTAGGACTATCACAATCTCTCCTACTTAAATCTCTGATGTCCTTGTCAGGACCCACTTGGCCAATCTCTCCCACTTAAATCTCTGACATCCTCATCAGGACCTACTTGGCCCCAGTATCCGCTCCCAGTATATATCTATGTGAGACTCCGAAGACAAGACCACCACGCCACTGTCACTATCCTCGGTGGTCAAACTCTCCCCATCGGACCGAGGGTACATTACTGAGATGCATAATCTGTTCCAATATGACCCCACACGATAGTATCCCTTGAACTATCTGATATCATTTTATAATGCCTCAAGCAATCTACTGACCCAACAACCTATTCAGGCCTGAACTATATGATCCAAAAATGCTTAAACCCAATTGTTGGTAGTAGCACACCTAAGTCATTACATACCCTACTTAAATCCCTACACAACCGATGTGGGATGATTACAATAGATCCTAGTAATTATATGGTTGGAGGACATTGCATCATTTTTGGGCCAAAGATTGTGCCTTGCTTTGGCTTTCTATCTAAAATAGCACAAATTTTTTCTTCCTTTCTCCTTCTTGCTTCTCTTATGTTAAACCTCTTTTTCCCTTTTCTTTTTTGTTAAATTTAACCTTTTTTCTTTTAATATAATGTAGAACAGGAGAACTCTATCCAACATTGAAATGCAAATAATGTCAAGTCACTAGTGTTGGGGAAGCAAGTCATTTTTCTGATTAGAATGGCTCGATTATCTGATGAGAAGATGATTCTCCAATATTCGTCAATTGACCCAGCAAAAAAAGAGCGTGGAGATAAAAAAACCCTAGAATAACTTCGACTCAATGAAAAATACAACCTCGGATGTCAACTAACTTCAAGGCCGTACACCAACCAATCATAAGATCAACAGACCAAAAGGATCGATTGACTTCGAATTTAGCTAAGGTCCTACGTTGACTGTGCACCGACCAAGTCACTAAAACCCTCTTTTTTGACGATGAAATCCAAATCCCCAAGGATGGACCGTAGAGACGAAATCTTAAGTTGAAATCGTACTAAGGCTTCTATGAGCGTCGACGACATGGTCAGTAGCATTTAACTTCCTCCACATGAAGATTCCGACAAAATACAATGCTGCATTGAAGAGTTTGCTCGATCAACGATAAATAGCTGACCGGCTTCGAAAAGCAATAATGACTAATCAACTCGATAAACAACCAAAGCCAATCGCCTCTTCGAAGATCTGTGGCTATTTTCCTTAATCATGGGCATGTAGGCTTAACTGCCGCACTTGGTAATGTGTGTAATCCTCATCCACATCTGATACACATAACGAGTACCCTACATTTTAAATGGGTGCAAATTTTTTGGAATCGTTATTGAGCTCGATTGTAACGGATAGCTACTCTCTCTATATATAAAAAGGGGCGAATGGGATCCTCGGATAAGTAATTTTTTCTCCAAAGATCAAAGCCTAGAATTCTGTAATTTCGCCAACTCTCCATTTCATTGCTTACTGAAGTTACGACTGACTTAAGTATGGATCCTCTAATGAAAAATCTCCGATAAATAGACTTCTTTGCAGGTATTTCTGAAGAAGAAACATCTTTACTTCAATGAAAACCATCTCCACATCAGTAAGAGACCAACTTCCATCGTGATAGGAGACCAAGCCCAGCCAAAACTTAGAAACTCTCAATAATAATTAGTATATCAACTTAATCAATTAGCATCATATAACTACATATATTTAGCCCATGACCTACTAAAACCTACTTGAGTTGTCATATGCGTCCCTAATTAGAAATCCCCACGGAAAGATAACTTACATCAAAAAAAAAATAAAATAAAATAAATAAATAAATAAATATATATATATATATATATATATATATATATATATATATATATATATGGTGCTTGTCGGGACCATGGGGATCCTACGGTAATATTGAAAACGAATATGCTTCATTTTTTGCAAACTCTCATCAAAACTTGATTAATTTGTGATTTTTTTATAAACCACGGGGAATAAAGTTAGCATTTTGCTTCTTGACAAAGCACCGACCCATGAATTTTGGTGATGATAGAAAAAAAAAAAAAGGGTATACATCAATCCCGCGGAGATTTTGTGCAAACGTGGTAGCTATTTTAAGAGATATTATAGTGGAACATTTACGCACATATTCATGGTGTTTGCATTGCTACCGAGAGATAAGCACATTAGTTTCATGGTTTACCTTTAAAGCACATTAGTTTTACACTTTGTGTCTGATTTCTTTTTGTGAATAAAGTTGTGCTTCATACCTACCCCCCACCGCCCCCTGCGCCGCCCCCACCCCCACCCCCACCCCCACCCCCGCCAAAAAAAAAAGGAAAAAAGCCAAGTGCTCTGAAATAACTCTTGCAATATCCTTTTATTATTAAAATGAGACAAAAAGCGTGATCCAAAAAGGTGCTGACGGACGGAATAGCCGATAAAATGAGCTTAGGGTCCAAGATCATTGATGTTGCAATAAATATGGTTAGCCAAACACACATAATAACTATCTTCTATCTATTATAGGTATTACATTAAAGATTTATTTGGTAGGAGATAATCTCACATAAAAAAATAAATTTCACATCAAATTATTATATTTTTAAATAAAAAATAAAAAAAATAATAAAAAAATGATAGATCTTGTAGTTATTTTTCAGAGAAAAAAATTAAATAAATATCATGAAAAAATTGATATTTGATAAATTTTTAAATGATGGTAATTTATATTTAATAAAAATATTTTCAACAAATTTGTATATATAATAATTGAATTTATTTAATGTCTTTTCAGATGCATTCAATAAAGAGTTTTCATAAAAAAAAATTAAGATAAAAATAGTATTGATTATGTGATTGCAGTTATTTTATAAAAACTAATTGAAAATTACAATACTACCTTAATATTAAAAAATTATTTTATATTAAAAATTATATTTATAAATTTGATCATGTTCCTATTATAGATTTATTTTGAACCCAATATAATAATCTTTTATCAGTATTATTTTTTAAAATAATTTTTTTATCAATTAAATATAATAAAAATTATTTTTTTTCATAATTATTTTTTTAAATAAATAATTTTAAAAATTATTAAATTATTGTGTAATTCAATATACCCCAACCAAACTGGCCTAAAGTTTTTGGAGTCGGCCATGCGCGAGCCCATGCCATAATAATGAGTTATTCACTATTACTTTTTTTGTCATTATTTTTCTTTCCCAGCATGCCAACCTTTCTTTTAATTAAAAAATGCACAGAATATAACACATTTGCCATTTCGTAGACATTGGAAAAAAATTAAAACATACCTTTCGGTGTTTGGACAAGCTGGCCCTCTGACTTGCTAATTATGAATATAATTGTTTTCTAACATAACATAATGTACAAAAAAAAAAAAAATCACTTCCTATTATTTTTTTTAAAATTTTGCTTATAAAAGGAGAAATGCATGATCTAAAATATTTATTATATTTTATTCTAAAACATGAAGAAATTTGTCAGATCCATTCAAAACAAGCTTAGTTGATGGGATACCATACCAAACATCCACCAAGAATCATTTTTCTCTTGATTAACTCTTATCTTGCCTAGCATTAACATCCTAGAAACAAGATCCTCTATAGTTCATATTTTGCACTGTAGACTTGAAAATTATGAACCATCGTCAACCATCATATATTGCCCCACTGGAGATAGATGATAACTATTTATTTTCAAGATGAATAATGTGCCAGCCATCCAAACATGCAAATCTCATGCGGTGCAAAATAGTACTGTAGAGGATCCGAACCCCCAAATCAAATCCATGGCCATTCTCGATCGTGACCTCCACCGGCCAGCTTCATGCATGCCAAATTCCAGTAAAATATGGGTCGACCTGGCGAATCCTAAACATTAAAATCATCTGGTTGGACAACAACAACTTATGAGCCACTGCGCTAGCACATGGCACACAGTGCCAGCTGAAACCCATGGACGCCCATCCATGGCCGTTCCACCCTAACCATTTCTGACTGCTTTCCTGCGGACAGCGGCACAGAGAATCCGGTAATTTAAGAACCAACTGTGACATGGTGCCGAGTAGGTAGCTGCTCCCCAACACCATCTCCATGGTCATTAATAGCCTGCGGGACAAGAAAATGACCCCCAACCAACCTCTGTTGCTACTCTGAGAACCAACTCGATGTACCACTCTTCTATCGCTTGATGGCTTCGAGGAGTAAATTTGGACAATGTTGCATACTGCAACCTCCTTTTGTTTTCTCTGCGCCAGCGACTTGTCGGAGCCTGATAGGTTGCAGGGAACGTTATCTGAAACATAGACGGGTGACGACGCCTGACCGAGTCTAACATCATTAAGTGGCCCCATAACACCCCAAAGGCTTTGAGCTATCAAGGGTCAGATTACCATCGAATGCCGCTGCCTTTTTTTTTTTTTTTTGGACGGATTTTTGTGCATAATTAAATGATTCATAAAGAGTTTTACTATTCATTTTACCCTTTATAATTTCAAAATTTTTTGAATTAATTATATTTTCAGTCCTCCAAATTTAGATTAGATTTTTATTAAAATTTTAAAAGTTAAAAAACTGAAATTTCATCCCTATTTTCTCAACTATTTTATTGTCGTTCTTCTCTGATTCCGGCCATTTTCTTTCATCGAAAATCTATGTTGGCATTATCCGATGATTATGTAGCCAATTATATAGCAGATACTTAAATAAATGATTGTATGGTTGATTGGTGATAACATGGTATAATGGATGAAAAAATTTATTTTGATAATACATAATATAGATGATAATGTGGCATTTGAATGATGACATAGCACGTGATGTAGAATTTTTTGTCAAAAGTGTTGAGCCATCAAGTGCCACATTATCATCCATATATCATGTTATCACCTATATGCTACATCATTATTTATATATCATAAATTATCTCTAAATTTTATAAATATCTTTATAGTTTAAAATTCTTTAATTTTGTACCATGAATTTCAAATGTAATTTAATATAAAACTAATATGAAAATGACCGTTAAATCTAATCTAAAAAGGTAAAATATATATATTAAAAAATTATATTAATAATATATTATTATATTATTTAGTTTATCCCATCTTCAATCATATCCTTAACCCCATATTCCTTTTTCCCTACCTTTTATTAGAACAGATACAAATATGCATGAGGGAAAAAAATCTACAACATATATTTTACAGCATCACATGCTATTCATCTAACTTTTCATTCTATCCTTTGTTTTTGGTTTTTTCAAAATACAAATGGAGAGAGTCCCCAGGAAGAATGAAAAGCAAAAGAAGATTAAAAAAATATTTTATATTATATCTATATTTAATATATATATATATATTAATATATATATATTTATTTTATTTTTTCATATTAGTTTTAACCATACTTGTTGTGGTTCTAATGATATGGAGGGCATCATTAGTCTCATATTGGTTGTGAGTCAAGGGAGGACTCGTACTTATAAGGAGAAAAAAATCTTTCGACGTCTTTTAAGGGACAAAACTATAAGACTCATGGACCAGAGTGGATAATACCTCACGTAACGGGCCGAGTCCTTGTCTATAATAATGACGCACCAAGAAGGGACTAGGTCCGGCTCGACTGATTGTAGGGTTGCTCGGACTGTACACAATCAGAGTCTCTCTTGACTTGGAGGGCTCTGTTGTGGTTTTAATAATATGAAGGACATTTTTAGTCCCACATTTGTAGTGAGTCAAAGAGGACTCACACTTATAAGGAAGAAATTTTTTTTCTCACGTGAGGTACTTTTTAAGGGATAAACTACGGATAAGAGTGGACAATACCTCATATGACGTATCGAGCTCTTGTCCACAATAATGGGACTAAACTCCCCATAACAATACTCTTTATATTAGTTTTACATTAGACCACACTTAAAAATCAAAGGATATGATTAGAGATTTTTAACTTATATATGTATAGTATTAGAATTTGACACCTCGAGATTCAGTCCACATTAAGCCCACAGTGAGGTCTACGGTAAAAAATGGAGTCCAACGAGATCAAGATCACCCCAAACGGAGCTCGGATGGAGGAGATACGAGATTTTGAAGTCGGCACGAGATCCGAGGCGGCAGAGGACCGTCGGCGGCTGGAGGCGGGCCGGCAGAGCTGCGGCGGTGCGGCCGCAGGCGGCGGAGCGCGGCCCAGGCGGGGCCAACGTGCGGGATGCGCGACCCAGGCGTGCGGCCCAGGCGGGCGGGCGGCCCAGTCGGGCACGCGGCCCAGCCCATGCGCGCGGTGCCCGGCCTGGGCCCAGGTGCGGGCACGGCCCAGGCCCGCACATGCGAGCCGGCCCAGGCCCAGGCACCGTGCTTGGCCCTTTACCCTATCCATCGTGGATCGGGCGGTCCACGGTTGGACCTGTGGACCGTATGGGAGTTTTTCACGCGTTTCATATGGTCCACGATACTATTTCATGGACCGATCGCTATCAAAATGGTGTAGGTTGATCTTGCTTTCGATCCGATGGCTGGAGGAGGTTATTTAAGTTCTATTTGAGTTAGATTAGGATTTCTAATCCTAATCTAACTCTTGTTTAAGGCCTATAAAGGCTTAAGAACGAGAACAAGTGGCTTGTGTGTGTGGCGGCTTAGTTTTACCTCATGAAAATCCGTGAGGTCTGTGTTCGTGCGGAAACCAACCTAAGAGAAGAAGAGAGAGGCACAAGGTCGCTGAGAGAGAAGGAGTAGGAGGCTTCTGGATAGTGGACGTCGATCGTTTCAGGGGTTCGGGGGGTCTTCCAAGAGAGAGAGCTTTTGTGAGGGGAACTTCTAGTGAGAGAGAAATTGGATGTACGAGGGTTGAGGGTGAGATCTCCTTTTGTAAATTTTTTTTTTCATAGTGAAGTTTGCATGCCCCATGGAGGCGAGCCCTTTTGTGACTGATCCACGTATTTTGATTATTTTTTATTTTATTTCTTCTTTTTTCCTGCTGCATCGCGTGGTATTGAAAAGGTCTCGGGAGGTGGTGTTCCAGCTAGACATCCATCCAACAAGTGGTATCAGAGCAAGGCAGTACAAGGACGCAGATTGCAACGGTGGTGAGCAAGACTGAAGATGGAGAAGATAGGAACAATCAAGATGGAGATCAACAAGTTTGATGGTAAGAGTAATTTCTCCTTGTGGCAGGCAAGGGTGAAGGACGTGCTTATCCAACAGGGGTTGATCGATGCTCTCTTGTGCGATGAGAAGCCGACCACTATGGAGGTGCGGGATTGAAAACGGCTATAGATGCAGGCGGTGAGTACCATCCGCATGTACCTAGCGGATGAGGTGGTGATCCATGTGCTGAGCGAGACTTCTCCGACGGTGCTGTAGTCAAAGCTCGAGGAGTTGTACATGACGAAGTCTCTCACCAACATTCTTTTCCTCTGGAGGCAGTTTTACCAGCTGCGGATGGCTAAGGGGCAGAGCGTACAGGAGCATCTAAGCCACTTTCAGAAGATCCTCACCGACCTTCTCAGCGTTGGTGAAAATGTTGAGGAGAAGACCAGGATGCTGGTTTTGCTAGCATCGCTTCCCCCTTCGTATGAGTCCTTGGTGACTGCTCTTCTAGTGGGGAAGAGCACCATCAAGATAGACGAGGTCACCGCGGCGATACTCTAGAACGAGATTCTCAGGAGGGAGAATCCGACTTCGAGCTCAGATGGCGGTAGCTCAGCTTTGGTGGCTTTTGAAGGAGCAGAAGGTGGTAGACAGAGCGACAAGAGATCGTGATGAGGGCAGTCCAAGTCCAGGAGGGACTTTAGCAAAATCAGGTGTTATCGGTGTGAGGAGTTGGGGCATTTAACTAGAGATAACCCTCAACTCAAAAATCGGACGGTGGCTGCTGTAGCGACGGCTGGTAGCGATTCAGATAGAGATGTCTTGGAGATGAGATATCTGACGAGGTATCTACTTCTTCCCAGCAGTGGATATTAGATTCTGCATGTCTCTATCATGTATGTTGCAGAGAGGAGCAGTTTGACTCCCTGGATAACAGTGAGGGCACTGTATATCTACCGAATGGATCGAGCTGTGCGATCAGAGGCATCAGGACGGTCAGCTGGAGGATACATGATGGTGCAGTGAGGAGATTGAGGGAGGTCCGATACATATCCGATTTCAGACAGAATCTTATCTCACTTAGCAGACTGGATTCGAGAGGCTACAGGACGGTAGTTGGTGGAGGAATCTTGAGGGTGTTACGCGGCGATAGGGTTTTATTGGAGGGGAAGAAGGAGAGCAGATGACATTATTACCTGGTAGGAAGCCTAGTGCGAGGTGAAGCTTCGGGAGCCAGGTGGAGACTAGAGCGAGGTGGAGCTCCTGGAGGTGGATTGGGCACGAGACAAGAGACTCGGGAGGACGAGAGACGACGTCGCAAAGTGAGATTCTATTGCCGTAAGACGATGCCCCGAGTAGGTCTCAGATTAGGAGGAGCACAGCATACGACGGAGATGGGATTGAGCAGCCTGGCTCGACTCCCATGTTTGTCCATCCATGATCAGCAGGTGATTGTCTCAGGACATGGGGGCGAGGAGATCCAGAAGCTTTCGGAGTTTGGAGAAGGCCGAATATCGAGTCGAGATAGAGATTGTTAGGATTTGATGCATCGAGATTCAGCCCACATTGAGTCCACAGCGAGGTCCGCGGCGAGAAACGACGTCTAACGAGACCAAAATCACTCCAAATGAAGCTCGGATGGAGGAGATACGAGCTTTTGAAGTCGGCACGAGATCCGAGGTGGTGGAGGACCGCCGGCGACCGGCGGTGGGCCGGCAGAGTGGCGGCGGCGCGGCCGCAGGCTGTGGAGCGTGGCCTAGGCGGGGCCAACATGCGGGACACGCGACCCAAGCGTGTGGCCAAGCGGGCGGGCGGCCCAACCGGGCGCACGGTCGAGGCGGGCACGTGGCCCAGCCCACGCACGCGTGCGGTGCCCGACCCGGGCGCAGGCGCCCGGCATGGTGCGGTCCAGGCCTGCGCTTGCGGGCCGGCCCAGGAATCGTGCCTGGCCCTTTACCCCGATCCATCATGGACCGGGCGGTCCATGGCTGGACCTGTGGACCGCATGGGAGTTTTCCATGCATTTTATGCGGTCCACGGTACTATTCCGTGGACCGATCGCTATCAAAATGACGTGGGTTGATCTTGCTTTCGATCCGATGGCTGGAGGAGGTTATTTAAGGTCTATTTGAGTCAGATTAAGATTTTTAATCCTAATCTAACTCTTGTTTAAGGCCTATAAAGGCTTGGGAATGGGAACAAGTGGCCTGTGTGTGTGGCGGCTTAGTTTTACCTCACGAAAATCTGTGAGGTCTGAGTTTGCATGGAAATCAACCCGAGAGAAGAAGAGAGAGGCACGAGGTCGCTGAGAGAGAAGGAGGCAGGAGACTCCTGGATAGTGGACGCCGATCGTTTCAGAGGTTCAGGGGTCTTCCAAGAGAGAGAGCTTTTGTAAGGAGAACTTCTAGTGAGAGAGAAATTGGATGTATGAGGGTTGAGGGTGAGATCTTTTCTTATAAAATTTCTTTTTCATAATGAAGTTTGCATGCCCCGTGGAGGCGAGCCCTTTTGTGGCTGATCCACGTATTTTGATTGTTTTTTGTTTTATTTCTTCTTTCTTCCTATTGCATTACGTGGTACTGAAAAGATCCTGAAAGGTGGTATTCCGATCAGACATCCACCCAACATATAGATATTTGTGAAACTTAAAGGACCAAAAATATAATTTATGTTACATGGATTATGACATGACTTTCATTAACTGTATACTTTTAGATAGGAAATTAATTCTACAGTATATGCCACATCATCATCCATATGCTAAATCATCATTAATATATCATGTCATCAAATAAAATTTTTTATATATTATACTATATCATTCTTTTATATAATATATATTATACTCCGTAAATCATGATATCAAAATAAAAATTTTATTTATTATGTTACATCATAATTCATATACTATATCATCATCAATGATTAGATAATTTGAGCTTTTTAAAATATAAAAACTTATTAAAAATTTGATGCATAATTTATTATTCATTACTCAAGAAACACAGTATAAGATAAAGGACACAATTAGATTTCAAACATAGAGCCCCCAACCGCTTCCTATACCCACCTACCACAGCATATACACTTAGCAAGAGTTACAATGCCAACCATATACACTTTTTAAATGACCATGACGGTCACAGTACGTCATAACCATTAACCAGTACATATTAAAACCGTTACTGCACCACTCTTAAATTTTCCTGGTCATTGGTTACTCGTAGTATTCATGAGACAGATTTTGATATCTATCTTCTAGGTCGATCAGATATTGACCTCTATAGTCTCACCATTTAATTCTGGCCGGCTCGAGGAGGCAGCCAGCACAGGTACCATTTGTCTTAAATCAACATTAAAGCACCTCCACTTTTCCTTTTCTTTCTATATAAATACGAGATATAGCCCTTAACCTCTTTCCCCAGTCTACACTTGCACCCTACACCACCCCCCCCCCCCCCCCCCCCAACTACCACTTGGTTATTCAATCCATGTCGAGGACACTGGCGAGACTTCTTATCGCACTCTTGATCCTTTTCCAAGCCTCTCTGTGCATGAGCCATGGGGAGGCTGAATTGAAGGGCATGTTTGTGTTTGGGAGCTCTTTGGTCGACAATGGGAATAATAACTTCTTGAGGAATTCTACTGCGAGGGCCGACTACCCACCATATGGCATAGACTTCCCTCTGGGGCCCTCCGGCAGGTTTTCCAACGGGAGGAATCCAATAGACGTTCTCGGAGAGCTTCTGAAGCTTCCAAGCCTGATTCCGCCATTCGCCGATCCGAGAACCAGAGGACGTAGGATTGCCCATGGCGTCAACTACGCCTCTGGTGGCTCAGGGATACTAGACCAGACCGGGTCTATCACCGTAAGGCCAAATATATATCACTTGCTCTCATGTGCACCTGCATATATTAATGTTTTGATTACGTACACTTAATGATGTCATTAATTACTAACTATAAACAATGTACTAAGTGGGTAGGTTGTTGCTGATCTTCCCTCAGCCCATTGTAGATGAAAAAGAAAAAGCTGAAGACCCTTTGGCATAGTTTTGTACTGATTTTTGTTTTCAAAAATCCAAAAAAAAAAAAAATCTAGTCCGAACAACATGTAGAGCAAAACAGTTATGAAAATATTTAAAGTTTTTGAAGGCAAAGTTTTATTGATTTCGAAAGGGAGTACCAATAAAAGCAACAAGAAGCTTCAGTTTTCTGCAAGTGTTGTCTTCAACATCAATCTCCATATGTTTTTTCAGTAGTTTATACGTTAGCAAAATAATTAAAACGGTAATGGTGTCAAATAAGACCTGAAGTATTATAAAAAAAATAAAGAATAATGATAAAAAATACTTATGGCCCATGTTTAAAAGGTGATCAAGATGGAATTGCCAATGTGTAAAAAACTCCTGCATGTAAGCAAAAGAATTTTGGTGCTTATTGTTCCCGATTATTCATCTCTTTTCATGTTAGTTGAGCCGCGTTCTTGTCTAATAGGTGCGGTTAAGGATGCTAATTACCTACACCAAGAAGCTATCCTTCCAGCGCAAGGATGAGTGCACCGCGGAATGTCCTTTTCAATTATGATTATATTATACACTTTATTTTAATAAATTTTAAAATGGGCATTTAATTCACCTGTCTCAGCAGACACAAAAAGTAGTACTGTTACGAAGGGAGCCATTTTGAACACTATAGTGCGAGGGTTCTACAAGGTAGTAAAAAAGTTTGCTTCTATGTATTTAACATTTTCAGTACCGTGCCTGGGAACAGAAATGTATACCAAGTTACCAACTGCAATAGAGTTCAATATGGAATTACTAAAATACTATCAACATCTTGACAAGGATCCGGTAGCATATAAGTAACTTAGGAAGCGTGGGGTACGCAGCAAACATGCTGCAAAACTGCTACCTATATTTCCACCGTCTATTTCAGGTATATATCTTGAGAGTGACGTGTTACAAATGGTCCAAATTAAGAGCTTCTTATAAAAAAAAAATGGTCCAAATGAGGACCGTTACAGTACAATTTTTGATTCCGCGCCTTATAGCTTCATTTTTTTTCATTCCACCTTATATTAACTCTCAATAAATTTATGCTGAGTTTCCGTACAATTTCGACTCATATCCTAGGATGTTTAAATGTTCAAGGCTCCACAGCCACAACTTTGGTGAGCCAACATGACCTTGTCTCCATTAATTAACCATACATCTTCTTACTTCATTTTTTATGAGATAAAAATATTTTTTGGGCTTTTAGCCACATTAATTTATTATGACTTCTCTGTGCAGGGTGAGGTGATGAGCTTGAACCAACAAATAAGGAACTTCAAGATTAGGACACTGCCAGATTTGGAAGCCCAACTTGGACTCAGCGGCCACCGAGGGGCCAACAAACACTACCTCTCCAAGTATCTGTTTGTGGTGGGAACCGGTGGAAATGATTATTTACTGAATTACTTCATGCCCGGCGAAGAGAAGAGAGTTACCCTGCAACAATTCACCAAATTCTCATCTCTACCCTGTCAGGCCAGCTCAAGGTATATATGGACTTCATCCCATGTCCTGTTCTTAAAACTTACCAAAGTTTGAACTATTTTTTCGCAAAGACTCATAAAAACTTTAAAAAATGAGTTAATTCGTCCATACTCATATGGCCCATGATTCTATCTAGTGTTTGCTAGTCTGGAAAACGATAAAACTTAAGCCTGCTTTTCCTTTGGCCATGCAGATGCTCTATGATCTTGGAGCAAGAAAATTCTTGCTATTCTCTATTCAAACCATGGGTTGTGTGCCTGTAGTGAGGTCAAATTCAGGTATGACCAACGGAAGCTGCGTCGAGGCCATGAACAAAGCTGCTCTTCTCTTCAACTGCCACCTAAAGTCTCTGGTCAAATCCACGAAAACCCTGCAGATGCCGGGCTCCAAAATGATCTATATTAATTCATACAAGATTATGAGAGATATCATCAGCAATCCCACTCAGAACGGTAACACTCACCAGCACTTTGACACCGTTAGATACGTAGAATATATACCTATAACAACATATTGGTTGCACCATTTCAACCCAATACCTGGGTTAATGGCGTTTAAGTGCTGGTCCTCAGGATTCTCTGATGCAAGAAAAGCCTGCTGCGAATTGGTGTCGAAGAGGGAAGGAGGAAATGGAATACTTTGCCGAAAAGGAGGACGTGCATGCCGCCATCGGGCCGCCCACGTATTCTTTGATGGGCTTCATCCAACCGATGCCGTCAACGTGAGGATCGCACAGAAGGCTTACGGCTCGAATCTGAAGGCAGAAGCATATCCTATCAACGTGAAACAATTGGCTTGGTCTCCGTAAACCGAATAAGATGAAGCATTCAGGTAGTGTCGTCAGTAGGTGTGCGTGTGTGTGTTTGTGTTTTTTTGTGTTTGTGTAGGCAGCGAAAAGAAGTGGATTTCTCTAGGATGGTGTTACGCAAACCGCTTCCTTGTGTAAATAAGTTGTTCTAGAATCAGTCTCATCTCGGTCTGATGGTTAACTCCCTTTGTTAATTGAGTTGCTGCATGGTGGTAGTTCTTATCTTTTGTAATGGAATTATATGTACATGGTTTGGTAGTACATGAAGTGTGACTTTGTCAGTCTGAGAAATGCTATAATCCTAAAACTACCTGAAGATTAATGAAACATAATTCTCACCCAAAAAAAAAAAAAAAATTAAACATGAAGAAACATGCATTAACCATGCAGTACTGGCCAAATTAGCTAGTAAGGGTTGAGACTTGGTTCCTGATCAACCCTTATAATAGATAGTTGTCCTGATTATCTAACATTTGGTTAATTAATCAAAAAGAAAAATAAAAATGAAAAAGATGATCTAACATTTTGACTAGGTTTATGAGGTGATTCTATAGGAGTCAATATCCTCTCTAGTACATGTTTTAACTGGACGATTCACTTCAAACACCCATGGCCAGAGTTGTGTGTGATCACCTAGCAGCAGGTGATTGAACCGTGTAGGAAGATTGAATTGGACCGTCCAACAATAAATTTTCTCTGTTCAGTCATCCATCTTTGGCTGTTTGCATCCCTATGTAGTAAGTGAATTGGACCTTCCAATAATTTTTTTTGAAAAACCTCCATGAATATAAACATGAAAAACCTTCCAACAATTAAACATGAATATTTTTTGACTGATGAATTCTTGGACACGAATTTTTGTCATATCCAACTGGAATTTTTGTTATATCAGTTTGTGACAATATTGCTGAGATGAAATTAGTCACATTACTTAGTGGCCGAGTATGCCTATAGCCTTATCTTGGCATTAGTGGTCGATTTATGCCTATAGCCTTATCTTATGCCAATGCTGTAATATTATTTTGATCACCAAGTCCAGAAAACCTCCATGGTGCATCAATGTTGTGCTATGGAGATTTTACACAGGCAAATTCCATGTGGGCGGGGCTTGGTACCAACTGCTCTTGCACATGCCTTATGACATATCAGGTCGGGATAGGGTGGTAGGGATCTATAGTGGTTGGTGATGTTCTTGTTAGTGTGGTACCTCTAAGGTCGACTGCTCTTGACCTTAGTAATTAAACAAATGCTCTTCTAATTGGTACCTAAACCCTAGTTAGTTCCTGCCGCCTCTGCTGCTTTCCCTGTTACTAGGTAATCAGGAAGATTAGTGCATCTGCTGGAGCATCATTCGTTTGGATGCGACAACATGTGCTTCAACCAGCATATATAGGATCAATTTAAATGGCTCTGCAAGCAAATAGTACAACTTTTTTCATTTGAGTTTAATAGAAGAGATAATAGCATGCATCATATGCAGTGCATGATTAGTGTTATCTTTTCCATCTTTATGTATTGTTGGCACGTTTTTCTCACCTTGGCAAAGTTAATTGTATTAGATTGTTCAAGCAAGGTTTGAATATTCAGCTAGCCTTTTAACATACTGTGCATGCGAAATTTTTTATGCACTGCAGGTGGTATAGAAAATTCGATGTGGAGCGCATCATCTTATCTGATTAGTCCATATAGTCATCATTTTCTAACGTATATTTAATATTTGTAATTTTGCTTTTTCGTTTAAAATTTTGAATGACAAAAATATTCTTATTTCTTGAAAAAATTATGACATCTTATATCCATATTGTGACATTTTGCATTCAGAAAGTCATAATTTTTGTCCACAGGATGTCATAATATAATACAGGATATCATAATATGTACAAGATGTCATAATTTTATCTAAAGAATAAAGATATTTTTGTCATTTAAAATTTTCAAATGAAAAAATAAAGCTGCAGGTATTAAATGTACGTTAGAAAGTGATTAGATAAAAATACCCCTTTTATATTATGATATATTTGGTTATATTATAACATCCCAGGCCATATTATATTATCCTGCATGCAGAAAGTCATAATTTGATGCATGATATCATAATATATACAGGATGTTATAATTTTTTGAACTATATTATGACATCCTGCGTATAGAAAGTCATAATATGCCACAGAATGTCATGATTTTTTTCAAAGAATAGTGATATTTTTGTCATATAAATTTTTTAAATGAAAAATGAAACTGAAGACATTAAATGTACGTTGGAAAGCATTTACTATATGGATCAATCATATAAAATGATATATTTCACAATGAATTTTTTATATTGTGCACAAAATTTTTTTTTTATTGTACATATGATGGCTAAGAATAGCACCACCCATCTGTACTGGGCTAAATTAACCTGGTCTTGGCTACGGCTACTACAAAAGCTACATCGTTACGCCATAGACTGTAGCAATACGCAATCGAGCTAAGATCAACTGGTGATCTCCCTTGCGGGGGCAACGCCCCCAGAAAATAAAAGAGAACGCCAAACAGTAATGCTGAGCACCATCGATAAGTGCGCGATCGCACCACCCGTCTATCACCTCCCACTCCAACCGCCACGTCTTCCTTTTTTTTTTTTTTTGATATAAATCCAACCTCCACGTCTTCGCTTTTGGCCCCTGCATGCAACCACAGAACCATTTCTCTCTCCTCAACCCCCTCCCATATCCCGCCGTGCCCTCTGCCACGCGTCACCTATGCAACCCACCACCTCCTCTATAAAGTAAGCAACACCTCCGCCACTACTGTTAGGAAAGAAGAGAGAGAAAGAGAGGGGGGGAGTGAAAGAATGGCGAAGGTCCAGCAGGCGGCGAGGTTTGCGACAGCGGGGGCGATAGGGGCGGGACTGCTGGTGCTGTCGGGGCTGACGCTAACGGGGACGGTGATCGGGCTGGTGGCGGCGACGCCGTTGCTGGTGATATTCAGCCCGATACTGGTGCCGGCGGCGGCGGTGGTTGCAGTGGTGGCGGCGGGGCTGCTGCTGTCCGGGGGGTTCGGAGTGGCCGCGGTGTCTGCTCTGACGTGGATCTACAACTACGTGACGGGGAAGCACCCGCCGGGCGCGGACCGGCTGGACGAGGCGCGGGCGGCAATCGCGAGGAAGGCCAAGGACTACGGCCGCTACGTGCAAACCACAACCCAGGAGATCGCCGCTACTGGCTCTTAAACCTACCTACCTATGGATATCTCTCTCTCTTTCCGGTAGTCTGCGTCTAGAGTATGGTTGTTCTTTGTACGTGGTGTTTTGGCTTTCATCCGATCCGCGCCTAGTTATCCATGTGTATGCGAAATAGAGTAATGGTAACAAGCTGGTGGTTCTTCTTTATGATCCGTGCTTGGGTGAAGGGAATGCAAACTTTGTAACGGTGGAATCGGGTTAGAGACGTTTCATGAAACAGGAAGGCGGACAAGGATTTGGCTTGATGGGCTTTGCACAGTGTCACATGAGACCTCAAAAAGGCTCTTGAGCCGACAAAATCCAAATATTAGCATAAGCACATATCAAATAATACCGCAAGATGAGATTTTGGTCACGAACCAAATATGTCGAGGGATATGACCATTGCAATTCCCTCCATCTTTGATCCGGATTTCGATCATGAATCAAACGTGCCAGAGCTTTTGTTAGGAAAAAGAGTTTATTGCTTTCGAAAAGAAGTGCGAGTGGAAGTTTTGAATAAATGCTACCTCGGCGGATATATGACAAGATTAGCATTATTTGCCATAGCGTAAGATTGGTGTTGGCGGCACTTCCACCATTGCCCAAGATTACTCAATGTTATGGGCCGTTGGACGTCAAGATGTATCTTTCTTGAGAATTAAAAAAAAAAATGTTTATCGCATTTTGTCGTATGACATTCTAAGAGTAGCGGTGGAGTTGGGTTTTTAACAAATTTAAGGTGCGGTTGGTTTGCAATTAGGGTCAAAATTGAAATTAAAATAGAAATTAGAATGGTCAAATCTTTTAATGTATTTGGTTCATGATCAAAATAAAAATTGAAATTAGAATAAAATATTAGGAGAGTAAGGATTGAACTTTAGAGGATTGAAGAATTTTTATTTTCTAAAATCAGAATGGAATAGGATTTTCTTCGACCAAACGGTGGAACACAAGCTAGTCATTCCCATTCTCAGCCCAACTCCCCCAACTAGATATGCCCTTAATGGATTGGGCTGGAAGAAGAGACCATATTTTTGGGAGCAAGAATTTAGTATTATTAAGGATTTTAATAGAGAGGGACTGTTCTAGTTGTAGAAGAAAGAATTCAAAACTAATATTCTACATAATTATTATTTAAAAAATATTTACTAAATATTTTTTCCAGCAATTTTTTAAGGAATAGATAGATGTTTGTAGTTAAAAGAAAGAATAATCTAATCTTTTATATATTAATATGCTTTACGTAATTCTTAAAATTTTGTAATCTTTTGCTTATGTTTGCAATAAAATATTCTATTTTTATTCTTCTGGTAGTGTGAATTTTATGTCCTCTGGATATATTTGTGTTTAACTCTCAATTTAACCAACCATTTGAAAATTACTGTATTGCTTGATTGCTTTTAAGCTCCACCTGTTCAATCAGCATGTTCAGAGACAGCCCGTGTGGATTAGCAAGCAGAGGGGCTATACTTTCTCTACCACCACTCCATTTCTTTAAACCATCATTAAAAGGTATTCTCAAGGCAAATTCAGGTACTTAATAAATGCCTTAGATTTTAATCTTCCATGCCAAAAAATATCCAGGATGAATGCCCAAAGCAATGTTGAAACATGGGCACATTTGATTGGAGAGAGTTGGACTTTGAAATAAAAATGAGAATTAATGATTTTCATTTTAATTGTTCAATTAGAGGGAGCTAAAGGGTGTTTTATTTTTATTTTGATTTTTGAAGAAGGAATAAGAATGCTCCAATCATCCAAAACGTAATCTTCTATTATGTCTTAAAATTCAAATTTCATTTCAATTTTGATTTCGATTTCTATTACGAACCAATCATATCAAAAAATAGGATCACTCTATTTGCCATTCTAATCCATTTCGATTTCGGTTATGAACTTCTGGCCCGTCTAAGTAATTCAATCCGAATGACATGATAGTTGATTACATTTTAAATGAAAAATATAAGATATAACAAAACCAAAATGTACCACATCAATATAAAGTGCATGATTAGGCAATGGAGAAGATCAGATGGGCACATAAACTTGTTATTGTACCTTGGGGCATCATATACTCAGAAGGCTCAAATAAAGAGAAAAAGAAAAAAAAAAAAAAAAACCAGAGTTCCATCGAAAAATGTCATTGTCATGACACATGGCTGATAAGCCAGAAATCGAAACAGAGAATGATCCTGGTAACCGATGATCACTTTCAAGAAATACTATGTGCCAGTGGAGTGAAGACTTGATATTATTTTAGGGGTGTCTCCACAAATGGGCATGCGGCTGTGGCTGATACAAGGGAAGGAAAACGACCACCGGTCCCGGTGCTTGTTCGCCTTCTCTATGAAGAAGAAAGGAGAGCCATCGGTACTATTCTCTCGTTTTCCTTTCTTAACGGTGATCCCGACGAGGAGGGCGAAGATCCTCAGGTTCTGGACGTTGGAGTTGGTGGAGCCGCCGATCTCTTACTCCTCCTCCTCCTCCGCGTTGTTTCTCTAAAGAGATCTAGGATGTTTTCCGGGCGATCTTTTTCAGAAAAGTGGTATGAAAACAAAACCCTAACAATTAGGCTTCCCTCAAATGACAAGTAAGAATTATATGTATTGTTTTTGTCACGCCCCCGATCCGAGATTGTGAATCGAGGGTCGCAGCAACCGCCGCATACTTATGAAGAACTCTCTCCATAAGCATACAAGGCATCTCATCACGATATCAATGTATCACAGCGGAATAAATTCAAATAATTATTATTCAACCGTAATTCAAGTAATTAAATCAAATGTCTTACATCCAATAAAATTTTTGCTAAAAATAAAACAATAGGTCTAAGTTCAATGAAGTTGACAATGCTAAATCTCGCCTCTAAAAGCTCTGTTCCAATATTTCTTCCCACGCTAGAAATTAATTATCTGAATCTGAAAAAATAGAAAGAAAGGTAATGAGCTAGACAGCCCAGTAAGTAACAAGTATCTCTACCAGATATTTTAGATATTATATAATTTTCAAGAATAATATTGCAAATAAACATAAGAGTATATTTCATGCTGATTTAATACAAATTAAATATTTTTAAATATTCACATATAATATAATCATAAATCCGATTCGATTTAAAAACACTCGTAACTCAACAGCCTTGACTATGACCAACGTTTAACCCCCATTGGCGGGGTCCACAGAATACCAGCGCACAACCCCCACTGGCAGGGTCCACAAATACCAGCGCACAACCCCCACTGGCAGGGTCCACAAACACCAGCGCACAACCTCCACTGACAGGATCCACTGAGTACCAACATATAATCCCATTGACGGGGCCCACTGAAACATAGTTAGGCTGAGAGCATAAATCCGATCTGTATCAAAACACTTTGTACCATAATATATCATAATTTTTCACTGAACATGTGCATAAATCGACGTACCATAATATTTCAAAAGCACTTTTCTTTCAAAATATAATTTCATAAATCATGCATAATTTCAGAGAATAATTATTTATTTTCAGAATAAATATGGAATATCTCGAGAAGATGATTCATTACTTACCTTTCACGGAGCACTGAATGAACAGATCGACTAACTTCTAGGAGATTCTTCCGTGCCTATTATCTAAAATTATATTTTTACATTAATTTTAATTCAAAATTCAATCTAAACAAATCCCAAATCAAAACCTCACTTAAAATCAGACTCTTCCCTAAACTCGATCAAAATCATCAGATGAAGCCTTCCACTACGCTAATCCTAGAGGAATAACTTTAGAGAGAGAAAAATCCATCAAGAGAGAGAAACAATCTAGAGAGAGAAACTTCTAGAGAGAGAAAGTCCAATTTCAGAGAGAGAAAGTCAGGGTTCAGACTGAAAGAAGAGAGAGGAGAGAGAGAAACTCTCTCTCTCATTTTTTTTATTTTATTTATTTATTTATTTATTTATTTATTCATTTATTTATATATATATATTTTATTTTTTCTTTTCTTTTCTTTTTCTCTTTTTCTTCTTTTTCTTTTCTTTTTTTTTCTTTTTCTTTTCTTTTCTTTTCTTTTTCTCTTTTTCTTCTTTTTTTTTTCTTTTCTTCTCGGGCTTCTTCCAGGCCGGAACAGGGGACGGCAGTCCCCTCCTTGTGCCGGGCCGTTCAGGCCACGGCCGCCGCGGCGGAGGCCGGCGGCAGAGGGGGGCCACTCCCCCAGTCACGGAAGAGCATGGCCGACGATCGATTGCGATCGCCGGTGTCGGAAAATTCACGGAAAAAAGAGACCAAAACAGAGGTCCCTTTTTCCGACCGAAAATCGACGACTTTCGTCGCCGGCAGCCGCGCACAAGGGCACGGGAGGAAGGGGAAGGAAGAGAAAGAAAAGGAAAACTCACCTCGGCCTCCGGTGACCCTACCGGCGAACAATCACGGTGAAAACGAAGCAAGGATCCGCGGCTCTAATTCGAAAAAATCGGAGAGGAAAAGAGGGAAAGAAGACCGATGATCGGCTTCAAGGGAGGGAAAGATCCTTTTATAGAGAACCCTAGGACTCCGAGAGATCCTAGGATTCCGATCTCACCCGGATCTCGCCGGGGAAGAAGACTCCTATCCCGGTTTTTCCTCTATTTTTTTTTTGGGGCTTGGGTCTGCTGGATTGGGCTTGGTTTTAGGCTATGACAGTTTTCTTTCCCTTTTTTTTTCCCCTTCGCTTCAAGAATTGTATGCATTGTGTTCTTTATTTTTTTCTCGTTGCTTTTTTGTTCAGTTTTTGCTTTTCTTAGCTGATCGGATTCGTCTTTTCTTTTTCTTTGAGACATATGGGACAAGGTTTAGTTTTTCAAGGTTCATGTGATTTCAAGATTTTTTTTTTTGGTCTTTGAGGAGATAATAACTGGTGAATGGTGATTCTAGGGTTTCAGGGAATCGACTATGAGAAGCTTTTTAATTTAGATAATAGAAATGTTTCTAAATGATAGGTGAGTTTCTTGGATATGCGATGCAATCTGAATAGAAGGTGAGCTAATTATTAAGAAAGAACAAGGAATATAGCAGCAGATCAAGAGGCTTTGATGGTTAGTTACTGCTTCTTTTTGGAATATTTGTAGATGTTTATAACGTATCTTTTGTTTCGAAGGGTGGTTGATTCGATCACGGGATATGATGGTGACAGAAACTCCATCCGGAAAGCAGCAGAATGAAGTGCACACTGCCCGCTGCCGTTCGAAGACCTACCATGAGCGATGTGGTGATGCGGTTAAAGGACTGCTTGTCACCGGAGCTTGCTTGTGAAAGGATGGAGATCCTATGTACAGATGGCCTAAATATCAGTTGTGGTGATTCAGTTGAAGTCGCTACCGAGGGAGTGAAAGCAACCCATGTGACCGACAATAAGATGATTTTTTTTTTTTTTTTTGCAAAGTTTCGCACCTCAAATGAGTTTGAGCATAATCCAATCATTAGTCTGAGCTCAGTCCCATTTCCTTATTTCTAACTTTTTTGGCATTTTATGTTTGAACAGAACATATTCTTCTGATCTCAATGCATGTTGTGATTCAAGTGTGAAGTAACATCTCTATTAATGTGCCCAGCAGGAATCCATGCATCAAGGCAGACTGGAAGATGCTCTACCCTGAAGAACCCCCTCAATTACAAGACCTCGAAGCCCCTTTCACTATGGAAGAAGTCAAAGGAGCTGTGTTCTCACTGGCCTCCCTAAAATCCCCTGGGCCAGACGGTTTCTCATTTGCTTTCTATAAACATTGTTGGAATATAATCGAAAAGGATCTGATGACAGTTATGTACAGTTTCTACAATCACCAAATTATTCTTGACAGAATCAACTACTCAGATATTGCCCTCATACCGAAGAAAGATCAGAATTGCTCAGTCGGAAACTATCGCCCAATATCCCTCTTACATGGAGTAGTGAAAATTATATCTAAAATACTCTCAACAAGGCTTGCAAGTAAAATAGACAGCCTGATGGTGCCTACCCAATCAGCCTTTATTCATGGGCGAACACTATCTGAGAACTTTGCAGCCGTCAAAGAGATTATCTCCCAGGCACACAAGGCAAATCATAAGGAAATTATTTACAAACTAGATTTTGAAAAAGCCTTTGGCAACTTTGCTTGGCCCTTTCTTATGGATCTGCTGAAATCAAAGGGATTTGGAGACATATGATGCCAGTGGATTTTAGACATTATATCTACCGCCAAATCTTCAGTTTTAATCAATGGAACTCTTGGCAAACCCTTCAAACACCATAGAGGACTAAGATAAGGCGATCCTATATCCCCACAGTTGTTTATCTTAGTGACTGGTGTCTTAGACTGAATCATCAAAACTGTCACGCCCCGAATCCAGCATCCAAGTCGGATACGTGATGGCTGCACACTCCTTAGGATGCCTTAAAGAATATACAAGGCTTAAAATAATTCATTATAATATCTCAATATCTATAAATAATAATGGTCTATTTTCATAATAATGAGCAAATTATATAATTATAAATTCAATTCCTTCTATCATCCGACTGGTTATCAATAACGCTCAATCTATTCATCCGCTCATCCGTAAATCCAAACCATAGCCAATCATGAGTATCTTGTAACTCCGAGAAGAAAAAAAAATGAAGGGGTGTGAGCTTTACAGTCCAGTAAGAATCCTACATATCACACCATTAATATAATCTGAAAATAGCAATAAACATAAAATCTCATATCAAATATTCAAAATAATATAAATATCCATATAAACATGTCAATTATCTATTTTGTCAAAAGAGAAGTGTTATCATATATTACCAGTGAAAGTCTTTTATTCAGCATGAATTTTATGTCTTACCATCTGTTTCTCTTATTACATATCTAGTTTTCTTAATCTTTTTTTTCTGACTTTGAACTAATCAAGATCGTGCCTTAATTCTTGGTCTGATCCAAAATCTCACGCATAAGCCTGTGGGGGCTGTCTCAAGTATAATTCCTAGTGGGCTGTCTATGTATAAGCTCTAGCAGGCTCTCCTAGGCATAAGTTCTTAGAGGCTATCCCACGTATAAAAATCTGTGGGGGCTGTCCCAAGCATAAACTCCTGACGGACTGTCTCAGGTATGAGCTCCTGGCCAGTTGATTTAAGTATAAACCCATGAAAGCTGTCCAGCATAAGCTTCTGACCATTATCCATATAACGAGACTAGTCAAACTATATCTTTTTCATGAAATTATAATATGTTGACTTCATTAATCAATTTCATTTACAGTTTGATCAAGATAAATATATCATACTCATATAATCATGCCATCAATCACTGAATATATATATTGACATAACATACTTATGCTTAAAAATATATAAGCAAATAATGTGTCTCAAATATAGCAATTCATCCATCACAAATTAACGATGCAAAATCAATGATACAAGACCAATAGTAAAATAGCATATATAATGGTGATCATGTACAGGGGTTCTTATCTCCAATGGTGATTGATCCAAGCACAGCAATCAACGAACTCTTTGATTTATGAATTTGAAAATAAAATTTGCTCGATATCTTATACAGATAGTCACATCTCTATATGACAAGATCAAACATAAAAATATATATATAGAAAAGTTACAAATAAACGATTCTAATAATATAAATCTAGGATCTCTCCTAGAATCAACCAAGATTGGGATTACTTAAGTATCTGGATCCTTCACTGGTTCGTAAAACTCCTAGAGAGAAAATCCATGAAAGAGAAAAAAATTTAGAGAGAGAAAGTAGGGAGAAATTAGAGAGAGAAAGTGAACTTTTTAGAGAGAGAAAGTGGAGACTCAAACTCAGAGAGAACAGAGAGGGAGAAGAGAGAGAGAAATTCTCTATCTCTTTTTCTTCTTTTTTTTCTCTTTTCCTTCCTATTTTTTTTTTCTTTTTTTTCTTTTTCTTTCTTTCCTTTTCTTTTCTTTTTCTTTTCTGATTTTCTTCTTCCTTCATTGAAACAGGAGGAGAAAAAGGGAGACTTTAAGGTCGGCCACCTCCCACGGTGGTGATCCCCTTGGCATAGGCGACGGTTGCTCTAGCCCACAATGGTCCAAGCATGGTGGCTACGTCCGACGACAGCGGCCAACTCGATGGATGGAAAGAGAAAAGAAGAAGATTAAAAAAAAACAATACAGAGGAATATGTTTTCCATGGATTTCGACCATGATCCTTACTGATCTCACTAGAAGTCAAGCTTTAGAGCTAGAGAAGAGAAGGTTTGGAGGTTGTTATCTCGACTCCGACAAGGTCTTCTAATCGAATCCGATGGAAATACTTCCATGAAATCCCCATGGAACTAGGTTGAAATCAAGGGTTTTTAAGGGTGGAAATAGGTGGAACTCAATTGGGATGCTCGATAAAGATGAAGATTGATTTTTATAGGCTAAATCCAAGGTTAATTGAGTCAAAAACAAAGTCCATTTCCCTCCTATCAGAATCAAAAAAGCAGTCAGACTCCTTCCAGGAGTCCAATTCTTCTTTTTTTTTATTTTTCTCATACTTTAATATTCATATAGAAGAGTTTAGAAAAATCGGGTCCTTACATTCTTCCCCTCTTAAAATAATTTATCCTCAAAATTAGCATACTGCAAAGTCCAAACCTTAAGGTACAAAATTCTTATCTTATCCTTAATATACTAGGTAACTTTCTTCATTAGAAATGAAATTCCAATCTTCAATCATAACATCTTTGCTTGAATCACCACACTTTTGCTGCGCACTCTGATTTAAATTTATCTAATTTCATGAGGTTTACTAAATAATCTTCAATCAATTAAGATCATAATTTGTCCTCTAATACCATTTACCTCACCATCATTAGTGGTTATAGCCTTAAGCTCTGGTATTATCCATCATACTCTGTTGATCATAATCCCAAATTTTGATATCGCTTATATCACTGTCCCTAATGCTCTTAAACCTAAGCTCTGATACCATTCTGTCACCCCCAAACCCAGCATCCAGATCGGATACGTGATGGCTGCACATTCCTTAGGGTGCCTAAAGAATATGCAAGGTCTAAAATAATTCATTACAATATCTCAATATCTATAAATAATAATGATTATTTTCATAATAATGAGCAAAATTTATATAATTATAAATTAATTCTTTTTATCATTTGATTAGATATCAATAATGCTCAATCTATTCATCCGCTCACCCACAAATCCAAACCATAGTCAATCATAAGTATCTGTAACTTTGAGAAGAAAAAGAAAATGGAAGGTGTAACTTTACAGTTCAGTAAAAATCTCACATATCACACCATTATAATAATATAATCTAAAATAGTAATAAATATAAAATCTTATGTCAAATATCCAGAATAATACAAGCATCCGTATAAACATATATCAATTATCTATCTTGTTAAAAGAGAAGTGTTATCATATATCACCAGTGAAAGCTTTTTATTTAGCATGAATTTCATGTCTTGACATATGTTTCTCTTATACATATCCAATTTTCTTAATTTTTCTTTCCAGCTTTCGACTAATCAAGATCATGCCTTAATTCTTGGTTTGATGTAAAATCTCATGTGTAAGCCCGTGGGGCTGTCCAGGTATGAGCTCCTGGCAGGCTGTCTCAAGCATAAGCTCCTGACAAGTTGTCCTAGGTATAAGCTCCTAGAAGCTATCCCACATGTGAAAGCTCATGGGGCTGTCTAGCATAAGCTCTGACGAGCTGTCCCAACATGAGCTCCTGACCAGTTGATCCAAGTATAAACCATGAAGGCTGTCCCAGACATAAGCTCTTGGCTAGCTATCTACATGACGAGACTAGTCCAAACCATATCTTTTTCATGAAATTATAATATGTTGACTTCATTAATCAATTTCAATTGACAGTTTGATCAAGATAAATATATCATACCTATATAATCATGCCATTAATCATTGATATATATATTGATATAACATATTATGCTTAAAAATTATATAAGCAAATAATGGTGTCTCAAACATAGCAAATTCATCAATCACAAATTCAACGATGCAAAATCAATGATACAAGACTAATGGTAAAATAGCATATATAATGATGATCATGTACAAGGTTCTTACCTCCAATGTGATTGATCAAGCACAGTAATCAATGAACTCTTTGATTTAAAATTTTAAAAATAAAATATTTTGCTTGGTATCTTATACAGACAGTCGCATCTCTACATGATCAGGATGAAATATAAAAATCATATATATGAAAAAGTTGCAGATAAATGATCCTAATAATATAAATCTAGAACCTCTCCTAGAATCAACCAAAATTGGGATTACTTAAGTATCTAGATCCTTTACTGGTCGTAAAACTCCTAGAGAGAAAATTTAAAGACAGAAAGTGGAGAGAATTAGAGAGAGAAAGTGAGCTTTTTAGAGAGAGAAAGTGGGGACTCAAACTTGGAGAAATAGAGAGGGGGAAGAGAGAGAAATTCTCTATCTCTTTTTCTTTTTTTTTTTTTCTCTCCTTCCTATGTTCTTTTTTTTCTTTTCTTTTCTTTTCTTTTTCTTTTCTGATTTTTTTCTTCCTTCGTTGAAATAGGGGAAGGGCAAAAAGGGAGTCTTTAAGGCCGCCACCTCCCACGACGGTGACTCTCTTGTATAGGTGATAGTTGCTCTAGCCCACAATGGTCCCAGCAAGTGGCCACGTCCGACGACAGCGGCCAACTCAACGGAGGGAAAGGGAAAAGAAGAAGATTAAAAAAAAAAATACAACACAGAGGAATATATTTTCCATGGATTCCAGCCATGACCCTTGCTAATCTTACTAGAAGTCAACTTTAGAGCTAGAGAAGGTAGGAGAAGAAGGTTTGGAGGTTGTTACCTCGACTCTGATGAGGTCTTCCGATCGAATCCGGTGGAAATACTTCACGAAATCTCCATGGAAATAGGTTGAAATCAAGAGCTTTTAAGGGTGGAAATCGGTGGAACTCGAATTGGGATACTCGATAAGAATGAAGATTGATTTTTATAGGCTAAATCCAAGATTAATCAAGTCAAAAACAGGGTCCTATTTCCCTCCTATCGGAAGGAGTCCAATTCTTCCTTTTTTTTTTTTTTTTTCCTCCTACTTTAATATTCATGTAGAAGAGTTTAGGAAAATCAGGGTCCTTACAAAAACAATATATAGCTTATCATCACATGTTAGAAGGATTAGGAAACAACAAAGCAACCGGCCTATTCTACAATCTCCAATTCGCTGACGACACCCTTCATTTTCTGTGGGATGGATGGAAATTATATAACAGCTCTCAAATTCATTCCCTACTCCTTTGAGTTACTGTCGGGTTTGCACATCAACTATAGCAAATCCAAAGTTTTAGGAATTGGTATAAAGCAAGCACACAGAAATAAGATCGTTAGGATTCTCGGAAGCAAAACAACTGACTTCCCCCTCTTGTACTTAGGTATGCCGTTGCGCCATGGTAAACTCAAGACGACAGACTGGAACCCGCTCACTGAGAAAATTACAAAAAAATTGGTAGGCTGGAAAGGTAAGCTTTGTCATTTGTAGGCAGAGTCGCACTCCTAAATGCAGTGATCTCGCCCACTGCAATGTTTTGGATGGCAAATTTCATCTTACCCTCTAACGTCATTAAAACAATAGACAAAAGTCGTAGAACATTCTTCTCATGCGGAAATGAGCGATGGAAAAAATGGCCAGAGCCGACTCAACTGGCCGTTGATCTGTCGCCCAAAATAATTTGGGGGTCTTGGAATCACAAACATCAAAATACTCAATCAGATTTTTTTCCTTAGATGGTGGTGGAACTTATTCTCAGCCAGCTCTAAGCCATGGAAGATGATCATTAAAAAATATACCACTTCAAAGACCAGCCGATATCTCTAAAATCATCAACATGTCGAAACCTTTCTGATTTTTGGAGGAATGCTCAGCAGACTATGACGCTATTTCAAACATTGGTTAGATTTCGGGGGGGAGATGGAACCCAGATATCATTCTGGAGTGACACATGGCTTCTTGACCAACCACTCAAGGATAGGTTCCCCTGGTTATTCGTCTTCTCCCCTCATAAACTGTAATAACCCAGATATAAAAAAAAAAAAAAAAAAAAAGAAAAAAAAAATAGAGGATATCGGGAGGAAGAAGACTCCCGTTGAGAGTCTTCTTCCCACCGTGAAAAGGAGAGGGGGAATCCGAGTAAAAAACGAATTCCTCCTCTATAAAACCCCCTCTCCCCCTCCTAAACAACCCATAGTGATCACCGGTTCTCTCTCTCCTTTCTCCTTATTTTCTCCGGTTGAAGTCAAGGTCTCCCGTACTTGTGCTCGCCGGAAATTGGAGCCGACGACATTGCCGGAGCTCGAGGTAAGCCCCTCCCCTTTTTCCTCTCCCTCTTCCCTTTCTCCCCTGGCCCAAAGTCTCGCCGCCGGCCACCGTCTTCGTCGGAAAATCCATGAACAAGAAATCCTCTGTTTTTCGATCTCTTTTTGTTTCTTCCCGGCCGAACCTTACCGCCGGCCGTCTGCTGCTGGCCACTGTCGGCCGAACCCCATCGCCGGTCGCTGCTGAATCTCCAGCCAAGCCACCGGAGCCCGAGCCACCGAGGGGGGACCTCACGGTCTTCCCCTGTTTCAGCCAAGGGTGGCCGCGGGAAGAAAAGAAGAAGGAAGAAGAAGAAGAAAAGAAAAAGAAAAGAAAAAGGAAAAAGAAAAAGAAAAGAAAAAGGAAAAAGAAAAAGAAAAAGAAAAGAAAAAAAAAGGGAAAAAGAGAAAGAGAAAAATAAAAATAAAAAATAAAATAAAATAAAATAAAAAGAAGAAGAAGGAAGAGAATTTTTCTCTCTCTCTCCTTTTTCTCTCCTTTCTCTCTCTTTTCTCTCTCCTCTCTCTACCTTCTCTCTCAAGATTCTCTCTCTAGACTTTTCTCTCTCTTTACGGATTTTGTCTCTCTAGGATCTTTTCTTCCTCTCTGATTGCATCATGAACCCTAGAATAAACTTGAAGATGAAAATAAGATGATTTGAGATTGCACCGAAATTCGTGCGATAGATCTGATCCCAGCTGATCCTATTCGAAATTTGTAACACTTGATTCATTTGAGTCATCCTGATAGGACCTCTGATGATCTCGATCATGAGTGCCTCATCGGAAGGATGCGAAAGTTTCTCTCTCTACTTTCTCTCTCTAGAAATTTTTTCTCTCTTCATGGATTTTCTCTCTCTAGAAGTCTTATAGGTTAGTGGAGGATCCTGATACATAGATAAGTCCTAATTTTGGTTAATCCTAAGAGAGATCCTCGATCTGTGTTATTAGGATCGATTATCGATAATTTTCTCTATATATGATTTTTATGTTTGATCAGGGTTATGAAGAGATGATTGTCTGCATAAGATATCGAGTGGAATATCTTGTTAGAAAAATTTATAAATCAAAGAAGAATATTGATTTCTGTGTTTGGATCAGTCACCGGTAAAGGTAAGAATCTCTGTACGTGATCATCATTATATATGTTATTTTACCGTTGGTTTTATCTCCTTGATTTTGCATCGTTGGATTTGAGATCGATGAATTTGTTATATCTGAGACATTGTTATTTATTTATGTGATTTTGAGCATGAGTATGCTATATCAATACAAATGTATCAGCGATTGATGGCATGATTATGTGTATGACATATTTATTACATTGCAAAATTTGAATTGATTAATGAAGTCAAATATTATAGTTTCATGAAAAATAAAAAGAAAGAGAAATATGGTTTGGACTGGCCTTGTCATGTGGAATAGCCTGCCAGGAGCTTATGCCTGGGACAGCCCCCACAGGCTTATGTGTGGAAGAATATGATCCGAGAAAGATCATGAAGAATCTGATCCGAGAAAGATCATGAATGATTTGATCCGAGAAAGATCATGGCCACTTTGATCCGAGAAAGATCATGAATATTTCGATCCGAGGAAGATCACAGAAATCGATCCGAATAAAAGATCGTCGCATGATCCTGGTAGTCCAAAGCCAAAGCCAAAGCCAAAGCTAAAGCTAAAGCCAAAAGAAAAAGATTAAAGATGATGTGATAATAGAAGGAAAAAGAAAGATAAGACATGAAACAATCGTTGAACAAAATTATTTTACTTATTAACATATGATGATGCATCTCTTTTGATAAAACAGATAATCTATCAATGTTTGCAGTATTTTGGACAGTGAACATCGACTTTTATGTGTTATTGCTTATCTTTATTTTCAGATTATATTATTATATTGGTGTGATATGGGAATTCTTACTGGGCTGTAAAGCTCACACCCCTTCATCTTTCTTTTTCTTCTCAGAGTTACAGGATGCTTATGATTGACTATAACTTGGATTTACGGGTGAGCATAAGGATAAATAGAGTGTCATAGTATCTGATCAGAGAATTGAAGAAATTTAATTTGTAATTATGCAAGATTTTACGAATTATTATTGAAAGTAATTGTTATGGATGTTGAGATTGTAATGATTTATTTTGGCCTTGCATATTCTTTAGGACTTGCTCTAAGGAGTATGCGGCCATCACGTATCCGACCCGGATGTTGGGTTCGAGGCGTGACAGAATGGTATCAGAGCTTAGGTTTAAGATCACTAAGATTATGAAGTGATATCAAAACTTTATGTAAGATCAGTAAGATGTGACAGAGTGGCATTTGAGCTTAGGACTTAGGTTACGTTTATTCGGAGATAATGATACAAGTGATTAGGATATGACAGAACAGTACTAGAGCCCAAGTTTAAGGTCACTAGGGATTGCCATATAAGTGATATCAAAACTTTGGGATTATAATCACTAGAGTATGATTGATAATATCGAAGTTTAAGATTTTGATCATTAAAGGTATGATAGAATGATATTAGAGTTTAGGTTATGATCACTAGGAAATATGATTTAAGTGGTATTTGAGTTTAAGGTTATAATTATTCAGAATTGTAATTCTAGTGATATCTGAACTTAGGTTATGATCATGAGGAACATGATAGATATAAAAGAGATGATTCAATATTTAGATTCGAATCAATAGATATTAAGATGAAATTTATGCATAAGTGGCATATATATATATCTATAATAGAATTGATGAGTTATATCTTAGATTTCAATTAGTAAGGTTGACCTAAGTATGAAAAGAGTTGATCCTTGGAATGAAGTGGGAGGTATTGATAAGTTATGTTGAGTATACTAGATGATTTTAGAATGTTAAACTTATAAGATTGAAGATCATGATACTTTTCTAATTTCGATGATAATTGTCTGATGCGTTATGAATTTTAGACTTATCAAAGAAAGTTAATTAGGGTATGGTCTAAGAAGAAATTACATCATATGAGAGAGAAATATTTTTGAACACTGAACCTATAAGAGGTCATACATGAAACTCAATCTTAGATGAAAAAAAATATACTTAAATTTTATTATGAGAATATGAGATACACATCTTGGTGAAATTTTTGGTTACTCAAAATATCATATTCTGAATATGATTCCTTGATCTTTCAAGTTGCATTGAATTTCAAGTCAATAGTTTATTTTTCTAAGTGGATCAAAAGTATTTTGATATTGTTGTTAAATTAAAGAAAAAAATTTATTTTGTCAAAGTATGATATACAGGTTATGATGAAATCCTCAATAATTCGTATTACTATCTTTGGATTAGATTTTTTTTTTGTGATTATTGAAGATGGTGAAGTGTATTAATTATTCAAGTCAAAATTGAATTATTATTATTTTTTAAATTGAACTAAGACATCTTGCTAGTGTTAAATTTTGAATGACTTATACAAGGGACAAGATTTTCTATGGATTTATCAATTAATATTAAGGGTTGTGATGAAGGGAGCTCTATAAGAAATAATCAAGTTGATTCTACTTAAGCATGTTGGCTTGAGTTCTTCTAGTTGTCAAGTTAGAATTAATTTTCTTTTTTAAAAGAAAGATTGATTTAGAAAATCATCTAAATGATTGTAAGATAAATCTAAGGTTAACTCCAATTGATTCTAGATATGTTGGATTCTTGAAGAGTGATGAAACTTATGCAATGATTTCAAACATAGAAAGTGAATCAAGATTTAATTTTTATATGCTATGCCCAAAGGTAGTAAAGATGAAGAAACTTAAAATTTCGTCCTAAGTCTTATACGAAATTTGAAGGTTGGATATATCCTGGATTGATCTAACATATAAGGATATTTTATCTTTGATATAATTATATAATTTGATAAATTAAGATCAGAGTGCGCAGCAAAAGCATGGTGGGTTAAATTGATTAAAAATATTAATTCTTTGATTCTGAAGATATTATAGAATACATTAGTTGTAAATAAAGAATGATCTAATCCGATCATAGCTGGATAATTTTTGGTCAGTAGGTTGCTTCATTGTAGATAATATCAAGAAATCCTATATATCTCAAGTTTATTAACAGCTTGATAGTTCTGATATTAATTCAAACTTAGAATGTCCTGACATAGATCTCATATTTTTTTTAAAATTTAATATTGTTACTCGAACTGATATACAAGATTGAGATTTTTCTTAAGATGAGAGTCTACATATAAAATTTGTTGGAAGGTCAAGAGAAGAAAGAAATCGATGATTGTGAAGAGTGCCCGATGTTTGATCTTTATTTATTTTTCTATCATAGGTAGTTTGAGATAATTATGAATTTTTGAGTGAAATATATTAGACAAATAACGGTGGTATATTACTACAAGTCCAAAATGTTACAGTTCTTCAAAAAATTGAGAAATCAATAAGAAGGGATGAGTTTGAGATTTCAAATAATTTTTGTTATAACAAGATCATGAGAAATAAAAGACATTATTGTAAGCTTGAGAATGACATGAAGAATGTATACTTTGAAATAGGTATCTCAAACGACATAACCTAATTTCGAGGACGAAATTATTTTAAGGAGGGGAGAATGTAATAACCCAAATATTAAAAAAAAAAAAAGAAAAAAAAAAAACAAAGGATATCGGGAGGAAGAAGACTCCCGTTGAGAGTCTTCTTCCCACCGTGAAAAGGAGAGGGGGAATCCGAGTAAAAAACGAATTCCTCTTCTATAAAACCCCCTCTCCCCCTCCTAAACAACCCATAGTGATCACCGGTTCTCTCTCTCCTTTCTCCTTGTTTTCTCCGATTGAAGTCAAGGTCTCCCGTACTTGTGCTCGCCGGAAATTGGAGCTGACGACATTGCCGGAGCTCGAGGTAAGCCCCTCCCCTTTTTCCTCTCCCTCTTCCCTTTCTCCCTTGGCCCAAAGCTTCGCCGTCGGCCACCGTCTTCGCCGAAAAATCCATGAACAAGAAATTCTTTGTTTTTCGATCTCTTTTTGTTTCTTCTCGGCCGAACCTTGCCGCCGGTCGTCCGCTGCTGGCCACTGCCGGCCGAACCCCATCGCCGGTCGCTGCCGAATCTCCGGCCAAGCCACCGGAGCCCGAGCCACGGAGGGGGGGACCTCACGGTCTTCCCCTGTTTCAGCCAAGGGTGGCCGCGGGAAGAAAAGAAGAAGGAAGAAGAAGAAGAAGAAAAGAAAAAGAAAAGAAAAAGGAAAAAGAAAAAGAAAAGAAAAAGGAAAAAGAAAAAGAAAAGAAAAAAAAAAAGGGAAAAAGAGAAAGAGAAAAATAAAAATAAAAATAAAAAATAAAATAAAATAAAATAAAAAGAAGAAGAAGGGAGAGAATTTTTCTCTCTCTCTCCTTTTTCTCTCCTTTCTCTCTCTTTTCTCTCTCCTCTCTCTACCTTCTCTCTCTAGATTCTCTCTCTAGACTTTTCTCTCTCTTTACGGATTTTGTCTCTCTAGGATCTTTTCTTCCTCTCTGATTGCATCATGAACCCTAGAATAAATTTGAAGATGAAAATAAGATGATTTGAGATTGCACCGAAATTCGTGCGATAGATCTGATCCCAACTGATCTTATTCGAAATTTGTAACACTTGATTCATATTGAGTCACCCTGATAGGACCTCTGATGATCTCGATCATGAGTGCCTCATCAGAAGGATGCGAAAGTTTCTCTCTCTACTTTCTCTCTCTAAAAATTTTTCTCTCTTCATGGATTTTCTCTCTCTAAAAGTCTTATAGGTTAGTGAAGGATCCTGATACATAGATAAGTCCTAATTTTGGTTAATTCTAAGAGAGATCCTCGATCTGTGTTATTAGGATCGATTATCGATAATTTTCTCTATATATGATTTTTATGTTTGATCAGGGTTATGAAGAGATGATTGTCTGCATAAGATATCGAGTGGAATATCTTGTTAGAGAAATTTATAAATCAAAGAAGAATATTGATTTCTGTGTTTGGATCAGTCACCGGTAAAGGTAAGAATCTCTGTACGTGATCATCATTATATATGTTATTTTACCGTTGGTTTTATCTCCTTGATTTTGCATCGTTGGATTTGAGATCGATGAATTTGTTATATCTGAGGCATTGTTATTTTTTATGTGATTTTGAGCATGAGTATGCTATATCAATACAAATGTATCAGCGATTGATGGCATGATTATGTGTATGACATATTTATTACATTGCAAAATTTGAATTGATTAATGAAGTCAAATATTATAGTTTCATGAAAAATAAAAAGAAAGAGAAATATGGTTTGGACTGGCCTTGTCATGTGGAATAGCCTGTCAGGAGCTTATGCCTGGAACAGTCCCCACAGGCTTATGTGTGGAAGAATATGATCCGAGAAAGATCATGAAGAATCTGATCCGAGAAAGATCATGAATGATTTGATCCGAGAAAGATCATGGCCACTTTGATCCGAGAAAGATCATGAATATTTCGATCCGAGGAAGATCACAGAAATCGATCCGAATAAAAGATCGTCACATGATCCTGGTAGTCCAAAGCCAAAGCCAAAGCCAAAGCTAAAGCTAAAGCCAAAAGAAAAAGATTAAAGATGATGTGATAATAGAAGGAAAAAGAAAGATAAGACATGAAACAATCGTTGAACAAAATTGTTTCACTTATTAACATACGATGATGCATCTCTTTTGATAAAACAGATAATCTATCAATGTTTGCAGTATTTTGGACAGTGAACATCGACTTTTATGTGTTATTGCTTATCTTTATTTTCAGATTATATTATTATATTGGTGTGATATGGAAATTCTTACTGGGCTGTAAAGCTCACACCCTTTCATCTTTCTTTTTCTTCTCAGAGTTACAGGATGCTTATGATTGGCTATGACTTGGATTTACGGGTGAGCAGAAGGAAAAATAGAATGTCATAGTATCTGATCAGAGAATTGAAGAAATTTAATTTGTAATTATGCAAGGTTTTACGAATTATTGTTGAAAGTAATTGTTATAGATGTTGAGATTGTAATGATTTATTTTGGCCTTGTATATTCTTTAGGGCTTGCTCTAAGAAGTGTGCAGCCATCACGTATCCGACCCGGATGTTGGGTTCGGGACGTGACATAAACAGATTTCTATTGCAGAAGCCCTCAGTCATCCATCAAGATTTACCAGTTAGCTAGTCTCAGAAATGCTGACATCCCATCCAGATCTTCTTACACTTGAACAGAGTCTGTCAAAAGTTCAACTCACCAACACTATGACAGTATTGAATGGAAATGGTTCTCACAAAAAAATTTCTCAACCAAGAGCTGCTATGAGTTCCTTCTGGACAAGGGAATACGACCATTTTTCAGCAAAATAGTTTGGAAAATGAGAATTCCACCCAAAGTACAATGCTTCTTATATCTGAGCAATCTTAACAAAAATCTCACCAAAACAAATCTAGCCAAAAAATGCTGGCAGGGTGGTTTAAACTGCACGCTCTATGACTCTGCTATAGAGACCTCCGACCACCTATTCCTCCAGTGTTCATTCTCTACGAAGGTATGGTCATCTTTCCAAACTGTTTTAGGCGTCAAGACGCTACCTCAATCCTAAACCCTGTTATGGAATTATTGGAGATCACGAGAACCCATGCACTCGCTTAAGATGGGGTTAGACATTCTAGTGGCAGCTGGATTCTGGTGCTTATGGAAGGAACGCAACAAAAGATGCTTTGAGTTCCATGTCTACCTTCCCAGAGCAATGGTTCAGCAAATTGGAAGACTTTTCATGATGTCGACTGTACATATCAAAAATGAAGAAACTGATCAACTCCATCCAATCAGAAATGCGGTCCAGGATTTACTAGATAGATCGATTGACAGAAATCAGTATTACTAGCACACGGAAAAGAAAAATTCTAAGACGATGAAGGTGAGAAACAAGGAGAACACAAACCAGATACCGATATCCAGAAGCCAGCACAGTGAGGTCACTGATTTTGATCATAACAGGCGAGTATTCTTAGAGTCGGGCTGTTAATATTCAGAAGCTGATATCACACCCTGTAAAGTTGAATTTTGTAAGCACCCGGGAGAGTTGATCTCCTGCTTTGGATATCAAACCTAGACCTACATGTATTGGAGAAACTCCGAGGAGATACTAAACTAAACTATGAGGAAAATTGTTTTAAGTAGTAACAGAACCTGAAAATCTGAAGTTAACTGATAACTATAACTTCAGATCTCCCCACCCAAACTCTGAAACTGAAAAAAATTAACTCCTGTTGTATACATCACAATCATATGTACCAGCTCTAATATGTATTGCTAATTTTATTAATATAGCATCTCATAAGTTAGGTTTTCTCTAACTCAATTACATAAAAAAAAAAAAAAAAAGTGCCCAGCAGATATATCCTTGTGAAAAAAAAAAAAAAAAAGGGAAGTTCTCCACAGATTTGCAGCGGATACAATCTTGACATCAGGTTGAGCTGGTGCAACACTGATCTAATCCACTTCTTTTGAGGGATGGACTGAACCTAGGTACTTGTCAAGGTTTGGATCAGCAGAAAATGATGAAATCTGTTTAGGATTTGGCTTAAGAGTCAATCTGCTACCATTAAATTTAGGTCTCTATAAATCATTTTTTATTTTTAGACTGAATAGTTTTTTTTTTTCCAGATGGAGATCGGGGTTTATGACATCCCAATCCTTGCTTAGCTTACCGAGCACCCAGAACCTTAAAAGTCTTCATTGGTAGAACCACGTCTCAGTTGTGTATTCAGGTGTTGTAAGTGGCATTCAGATTGTTTTCCAGGCTCAAAAGGTTCATATTCTTTTTGAGTATCCCCTCTGGTTTGCACGTCTAATCTAGTTTTGCATATTTAGAAACAAAATCTCCTTGGTTTTCGGGATGATGTACTTGACTACTTCTGTTTTAGTGCCGTTCTTTTTTTTAATGAAAGCTATCTTTTGCATAAAAAGAATCCTCTGGTTTAGTTTTGCTGTGCCATATAAGTTGTTTTAGACAAAGGGAAATGTATCTAGCTCGGATCACACCCTAAACTGTGGTGTCAAAGGTCGGAGTTTTAGGTGGAGTTAACTTCGAAGATATTTGGCGTTTTAGTGACTTTCCTGAGTGAAAATTTTGGCCTGCGTGTTCGTGTGTACGGCAGACCCAAGAACCTTCTCACCATTGGGTGGAACTTCCATTCCACATCCTTTTTTGTTTCAAAAGAGAGGAGGGGTGACCATTATTTACATCTCCTCCCTCTTTTGGAGAGCGAAGGCCCACGCATAATTCACCATCTTTTTTCTTTATGTTTCCGGAGTAAACTCAGCCAATTCATTGTCGCCATACCAAGGAAGCTTTTATAATGGTTTCAAACGCCTTCCGTGGTGACATAATGGGCTTTTAAACGGACTCAGAAAGGCTTTCGAATGATGGGAGTAGTAGCTGTAATTTGGCAATTTTACTAGGCATCGTATATATAATAATTCTATTTTTAAATCTCATTCCATCTAGAAAAATGTAAAGCGAATATTAAATCATTCAGATAAGCAGTGTTCAATCAAATAATACGGTAACTTATGCCATAGTGAATGATGGTTGTATTTTTATTCTCAAATAAATTGGTCAAATGATCAAAGGAACAACTTGCAAGGGAGAATAAAATGATCATCATTTTTTTCTAAATACAAAGGATAAAAAAACATAATAATAGAAGGCAGTACAGTCCTGTGACAGTCATATATAATAATTTAAACTTTGAAAAAGATCAAATGTTATCTTTTTGAGGATCTTACAAGCATATATTTAGTTGCACATCGGCAATATACTAGATAAATCTTAGGTATTTTATAGAGCTAATGAATTAAAATTAAATCTTTCAGGTAGTATTTTTGGATGATGTACTAGAGCGGATGAGCCCATAGTCTATATAGATTAAAAAATACTATAACACTGATCTATTTAGATTGATCACAAGATGACTATAGTGTTTGTAACTAATTCCTTGTATTTGTTATTAGATTTGAATCTTTAGCTTGACGCTTGAACAAAGAGAATATGTCAGGACCTATATATGTATATATTTAAATTTATATTAACTATGTACCGGATAGATCTTAGATGCTTATGCATGGGTTATAAATTAAAATAATACCTTTCGGGCTACTCCTTTTCAATGAATTTTGAAATTGGTACACCCTTTATTTGGGATATGGGAGCATTGAAACATTGCCAAGAATTTTGTGACAACCAGACTTCAACAGACTACGTATCAAAATGAGTCTAGCTCCGATGGCGCCCTTAGGTCGAAGAGCACTTTCATCTGACAATTAAAAGATTAAAGCTCTATAGCTTTCTTTCTTTATTGCCTTTTTTTTTTTTTCAAGATGTGACATTTGTAGGAGCGTTGTAATGGAATCCAAGAAATTTGAAGCCCAAAACTTTGACGTTACCCAGCTTGCATGAAAATTGAACTCGAGCTTGCGTCTTCTTGTGCAAGATGCCAAAGAAGTCGTGTCATTGACTTCTTCCATCTTGCATTAATTTCAATCAAATAACTTCCAACTTAGTTATCCCTAATGTCCAAGCTTTTGACCAGAAAGGAAGGAAAAGATGAATCAAAGAGCATCCATGCCTTCCTCATGCATTCACATAGGCCGGTTGTATAAGAAATCCATCCAACGGCCATGGAGGGTTCAAGTAAGCCACTTTTATCCCTCAAAATCATAATCATAACGGAAAATTTTAATGACATATGATTGCAGTCCATGGCTCTTGCTTCAGGACAGATAGACATGGATCAGTAAAAGCTATGCCCCAGTCATTGGCCGCTCAAAAAACTTAATAAATCCATTGACCCATAACTATGTCCTGATTGATCATACCAAGTGGAGCGAATGCCTTATTTTAAGTAGTTCGTGTATAATGTGATGCGTATGGTTGAAGAAACTCGGTCTTCTTGACTTTTAAACATCGCAAGTTGGTAATGTCTACAGAGGTTTGGACTTTAGCTATTGGCCGATTATATGATGCCTCCTTCGAGGTGCTGACAGTGTCTAGTCCTTAACCTTAAGCCCAAGATTAGGAGACCAGGTCTAAACTTTTGATACAATGACAGACTCATAAATCTAATATCCATCAGCGCCCTTCATGAGGTCATTGATAATGTCTTCAAGTTCGAAACTACTTTCTAACGTTCAGCCCATGAGCTTGTTGGTGGCTTTCTGAAAAATTTATCAGGATGCTTCCATTTTGAAAGAAGAAAGAAATAAAGAAAAAAAAAAAAAAGTAAATTTGTTTGGAGACTACTACGAGCCATTTGATGAATGAATTTTCTAAGCTAGATATGAATAAATTACTCTCAAACTTGTCATCTTCCAAAAGTATATAGAAAGTTCTGTCATCCCTAGATACTCAATTAGGAAACCACACAACTTATTTAAATGGCTGATTGAAGAAATCCACATTAATTTTTAATTAAATGATTAACGCTGGTGAGCAAAATCACTGAACTAGCAAGTATGTCATCCACCAAATACTTGCTTATTTGTGAGGTTAAACACTAAGATGCATAATTAAATAAATATTTTTTGTGCTAGTTCTGTACTTTTTTTAAGTTGTAGACGAGGACTTGCTATTTTTTCAAGTCAGTTATTCTTGTGATATTACCCACTTTGTCTGAAAGTTTATTAAGGGAACAAATTGCAAAAGAACTCTATCCTTTTGCAGTTGCACTTCCATCTAAAATCCTTAATCACCTTCCAGTCCGTAAAGCAACCCAAGCAAGGAGGGAGAGTAACGTAGGTGACAAAGAGGTCAGGATCCTTGGTCAATGTTCGGCCACTGGTATTTGTTCAGTCACCTTTAATTAACAACAATTAATATGAGTTAACCTATTAAATGAATGCCAAAGCTTACAAGCTTAATCATGGCCTCCTTGTAGATTACTTTAAGTCTTTAACCTTATTAGACCCCATCTTGGTGGAATCTTCTAAAAATTAGAAACTTCAAAGGAAGTAGGAGATGGAGGGGGTTAAGTGTATTGGAATATATTATGTTTTGGCTCTAGATCAAGGCAAATTTTCTACTATCTTCCATTCATTGTTAGTCCTGCATGTAGTGCTTTTTCAACATATCAGATATACAGGCCCATCACTTGTGCATTCAAGCCCTAGTGAGAGGCTGATCTCCTACCATGTACCTTGGATTTCTATGCCAAAGGGGTGGCAATGCTAAACCGTTTGACCCGTTTTTATAACTTGTTTCAACCAGTTGTAGGTCGAGCTGGACTACCTATTTAATAAAGGTTGTGGGCAAATATATTATTGGAAACTTCAAAGGAAGAAAGAGATGGAGGGGCCGGGTAAGCATATTAAAAGTATATTATGTTTTGGCTCTAGACCAGGGCAAATTTTATATTTTCTTGCACTCATTGTTAATCCTTCTTGTAGTGCTTCTTTCAACGGATCAGATACACAGGCCCCACTCAAACCATTCAAAAGTTTGAATGACGTTGGCCCATCACTTGTGCACTCATGCCCTTGCGAGAGTCCCTCCTACCATGTACGTTGAATTTCTATGCCATATTGTTAGTCTGCAAGGGGTGGCAATGCTACAAGCCTACAACGTTTAACCCATATAATTTGTTGCAGCTGGACTACCTATTTAATAAAATATAAGATTTGGATCTGGATTTTTGATCCTTTTAATAAGGTTTCAATCAGGATTGACAAACTTTTGATCTATCGTGTATCCGATCCAATTCATATCTTGACCCAAGCTGATTGCCACACCACCCCTAGTTTGCATGCATGTTGTTGCCCTTGAATGAAGGAAGCTTTAGCTACAACATGGAACAAGCCATATCGGTACGGATGTACCACTTGTTCAACGTGCGGGACTATAATTAAAACTGCTAATTGCTTCCTCATATTTGAGACGCTTATTCCATTGGAGTTTTCTTTCTCTTTCTTAATGGACTGACCTTGCATTCTATTGCATTCTTACAATAAAATATTAGATGTTTGATTTGCAACGGCTAGTTGGCCAATCGATCTGCTTGCCACCTAATGCGAGTTATTGGATACTTTCTGTCCTATGACTTTTGGAACCTGTAGGCCCGCAAAATTTTTCTTCATCTGGACCTGTCTTTGGAGTCTGATTTCAGGTACCTAGATGCCTAAATATGTATGCCTCTAGGGGCTCATCATATATCTTCACAAATTTCAACCTGCCGAGCATGAGCATGAGTTTTCAAATTTAAGAACATCAAAAATATCTCTGTCGGTCCAATGCTAACTATTTGCTACCGCATCAGTCAGATTGCAATCTTATAAAATATCGTTTCAAGCATTAATTTGGCCAAAAGACATCACAAACTAACCCAAAAAAAGAAAAGTTTGACTGTAGTGTTCTTCGTTTGCAATTTTGAATAGGAGTGTGGGAATGGTCCCCTTTTCCACTATTCGAACTGAATGTCATTGTGGTAAAATTTTCCAGTATTTAGTTTGGTTTTTTGCAAGTTTACAAGTCTTTTAAAATCTTGGCATCAAAGCCATTAAAATTTCCAGGTATTTGGTTTGGATTCTTGTAGATTTAAAGACCTCATCCTTTCTTATGTTAGAAGAGAGTGGTGGCCCAACTAGTGGGATTATCCGAGTCCAGATACATAGAGAAACACATCCCAAGGTTTTGAATTTGGAACTTCCACTGTTAGAAGCCCATATTGTTACTTTATGAGAACCACGACGGGAATTGAGTGGTCATAATTCTGTCCACCTTCGCAAAAGTGGATTAAAATAAGACCATGCAGAGTCACCTTTTCCTTGAGATAACATTACAAGGATCATCTTTATGGTGAATATCATAGCCACGCTGTGAAAATTGACCCTAGTAACTTTCCCAGTCCATGCATTTTTTATAAATGCGTGGATGGTACTGCTTAAAAATCAATATTTGGATTAAATAAAGTATTGCCACAACAATATTGTTTCACATTCTAGAAGAACATCCCTGAAGACTTTTTGGTGCAGTCTCCACCTAACAGTGTCATAGTCTAATCGTGGTCTCGTAAATGCTGCCTCAGACCAATTCCATCTCTTGTTGAGGAACTCTGTATCAAATTTTCCATTCACTCAACAAAGTCGTGGTTAATTACTTAGTCAGAGGATTCACAGAAGAAGCCTTAACTATTCCTTCTTGCTTTATTGGGGATCTTGGACAGGGATCAAGAAAACAAACACGTCAAGATAAGACTTAGCTATCACATGTCCCCAAACCTTCGCTTAAGGTGGTAGTAAAGCCTGGTCCCTCACTTTCTGAAGATGTCTTAGTCCAGCAAAAATAGCTTTCAAGTGACAGGTAGTTCCACCCTCCACACATCTGCACTATGTGGTGGGACAGTTTCGAGTACCCCCTTCGAGTGGCCATGGCTGGACCACCAAAAGGCAGAAGTCTAGCAGCTGACAAGGGTCCTCACTTAGATGATCCCATGCAACAATGCTAATCGAGTATGCCCCAACACCAGTGCTCATGGTGCTCTGAGGAAGATGATCGACACTCTTATGTCAAGAAGGGTCGGACATTTTAATGGTGTCATGTGTTCTACGTGAATTGCTAATCTAACAGACCCAGTTCTGTGGGTCAGCTCCGTCATTCAAGGGAGAAAGGAGAAGAACAGCACTAGAAAAACAAGTTCTCAAATGTTCTGTTTTAGTGTGAGAGAGATGGGACCCGAATACTAAGGCCCATCGAGATTTCATTGAGATCATGCAATACAAATAAAGTTGATGTTAACAAACAAAGAAAAAGGTTACCATTGCTCTAAATTCAGATAGCTGAGAAGAAAACTAATTTTGAATCACAAGCCAAAAAAAACTCACTCTTCCCATAAAGATCATATTTTCCAAAATTAAAATGGAAAGAGTTTTAGCAGTGAAGTTCGAGATCCTGGAATTCCTTTCCTTCCAAAGTTTCCACCAATTGACTGCAGCAAGGATATCCCAAGGAATTCTGAGTTTCTTTAGAATATTTTTTCCTTCTCCAACACCCCAGGAAGAGATTAATGAGGGAGCACGACCCTTCCACTTGATCTCTTCCTGAAGAACTTCCAAATACGTAGAGAGTATGACCAGGATGCAAAGAGAAGAGAAGCAGTCAAGGTTTGACATTTAGTTGCCGGCGGCAAAAAAATCTTAACTTTCTCAGGGATCAAACGATTCCAGATTTAAGAGAAAGTTGAATCCAATTTATCCCTGAAGTTGACGAATCTGTAAAAAGATTCTACTGTGGCAACCTTACTCGAAGTCCAACTCCACTGAATCGAATTCTTTGCAGCTGAAGATCTAAGCAAGCTAACAAGATCCATCAAATTGATATTAATATATTTGATTCCCTGATAGAGATCTTCTGAAGGGTTTACCCAGCAATATGGAATAAATTAGGAAAGAGATCGGAAAGAATCTAAAAAAAATTGCATCTAATTAATTGTATTTACGGGTGACGTGCAAAGTGCCTGGCCGGTAAGCCTCTCCTACGGGCAAGTTTTGGGGTATAAACCTTGTCCTCAATGGTTGTTTATTAGGAGCATTGCACAATCCAGTTGTCGAGGCGCGGGGGGGGCGTTGTGGGGCGGCGCAAAAAAAAAGACCCTAAGAGACCGCAAAACCTTTTTTTTATTTTTTCCCTTACTGTTATCACGGGCTAACTTTCTCACCAATCTATAAGTGGGTCATTTAAGTATGTGATTCACATGCTTGATAGCGACCAAAAAATTGTAGCAGAGTGACCTCAAAGCATTTACTTTGACCTTAGAGCACAAATAATTATGGTTCATTTTGTTTGATATGCCATTTCTTGCATGGTTTTGATGTGTGTTGTCTCTTGTGAAGGTTATCGCTTTGGACAGCATTTCGGAATATTCCTCAATAAGATTGTGCCATTCTGATAGTTTCATCGTGACACAATCCTACCATGTGACAAAAATCTTGAGGACATGGCTTTATGCAACACTTTTACCCAAAAGGAGCAGTTTCTTAGCAAAGAAGAATAAAGATGTTTTTCTTGGGGTTGGAGAGAAAGGAAGTTTAATTCTGCTGTCTGGTCGGAAAAAATGCTTTGGCTCTGTAAAGATTAAACACTACTAGTCAATTACAACTTCAGGATCCACAGTTGAGTATAAATTGCCAAGAATTTCCTAAGGCTTAAAAACTAGCAAGCAAATAACGATAATAATATCAATAATAGAACTCAATTATCATAATCTCACTTGTTTAGTTATATTCAGAAACTCAATTATCATAATCTCCTATCTTAAGTCCTTTTTGTTGTCTTTTGGTACAACGTGGAGATACATGGTCGGAAGTTAAAAGGAAATAACAAGTTAAAAATTCACTGTACAACTGAGATTTAACAATCCAACCCTTACGGACATTATAAGTTCTTGACCAGTTAACAGGGAGAAGGAAATGGACCATGAAAGATCTGAGAACCCTTCAGTTAGCTCGCAGATACTTTAGCTCCCCTCTAGAGGCTTCAGAAGTGGGATCAAGAAGCGTCCGTAGGACCTCGCATATCTTTCAAGCAAAGTAACAAGAAATATGCAATTGGGATGAGAAATTGTAACTATTTGCAGCAGTGAACTCAGAACTGATTAGGTGAAAGGCATACACACAACTCCCTCAACATTTCAGCTTGCCCCAAAGATATCCCTAGTCTTTTAAAGCGCCCAACAGGTGCGGTGGTAACGAGTCAAAGGGTGCTAAAGGCTGCTAAAGAGAAAAAACGGGTAAGGAACATGACAGGCATGACTGAAGCTTCTTCGAAATTGATACTCTGACTCGTTCAAACGTCCATCTGGCACGTGCATGAAAGAGATATTTGGGTGTTTATATATCCGAAAAATTAAGAGAACTGATAGAATTATATTTATAAAAGAAAAGCTCTTTTTTTCCTGTATTCATTATAGATGCGCCCATCTCGTGTCTGCTTTAATAAGTGCAGAAAAAAATTATTTACACCAACAAGGGAATCCCGTAATTTTGTTTTGTTTTTTTTTTTTTTTTTCGATGGGCACGCTCTGTAACCCTCTCTCTCTGCTTTGAATGAGTCATTCCATCACTCATGCAAGTTTCGTGACCTCTGAGCAGGCTGAGCCAAAACAGTGTCGCTGACACGCATCCACTGTTCATTAATAGCTTTGCCTCTCCAAACCGTAGCCATGGTCTCATGAACATATCACCCGGACCTTAAGAATAATGTAGCAATAAATTGAAACAAACCGTAAAATATCACCAGTAACTGCTTAAAAACATCAGAGTAATTCATGTACATCAAGATAACCCAAAAGCCACGCAAAGGTTGAAGAAAAAAAGAGATGATGATGATGCTGTCTTTTCTCTCAGGACTTTCTTCTATGGCTTTGCTATGAGTATGTGATCTGTGGCTTGGTGTCGGAAGAGACCAACATGGAAGCGAGCGTAGCTTGATTGGGAGCACTCGGCCCAATCTTCTCCTGATAACCGAAGTAGCCATTGAAGAACTCACAAGGCGATTCCAAGCCGAAGTCCGCGAAGAAGGCATCATCCCCGCCAGGCCCGTTTGCTGACCAGTTGACATAGCTGCAGGAAGCCGTGGAGGCATCGTCGTGCGGCGCCGTAGAATAGTGATGAACGCTCCCATTGAGACCGGAAGGCCCGGGAAGCCCCGCCACTGGAAACGATGTGCCGTGGCCGAACACGAAGCTGGGGTCTGTAGGTGCTAATGCGGAGGTGGCGTCGTGGTTAAAAGGAGTGAAGAAGTCGTCGCAGGTGTAGGACTCGGTTTTGATGGTTGGGATGACAAGAGGAGGAGGTGATGATGGTGAAGGGCTGTGAGTAATGAGATTGGTATTGGTGGTGGTGGTGGTAGAGAGGGATGCTTGTGCTGCCATCATCTTCTTCTTTAATTTGGTGTTCCAGTAGTTTTTGACATCGTTGTCGGTTCTCCCAGGCAATTGGGAAGCTATAACGGACCACCTAATCCAGTTTAAGAGAGGGATTGTTAAGCAGCTATTAGATAAAAGCAATTAAAAAGATATATTAAGAAAAGCTTGGAATTTTACCTGCTTCCTATTTTGTTGTAGAGTGTACAAATGACGTTGTCCTCTTCCTCGGTAAAGCCTCCATGTTTGATGTCTGGTCTCAGGTAATTGAGCCATCTCAGGCGACAGCTTTTGCCGCAACGTTTCAGCCCTGAAGTGAGATCAAGAAATTAGAATTGGGGACTTACAAGATGGTGCGTTTGCGAGAAGAGAAAATGTACAAAATTCTAAAAACGAAACTAAAACATTCGTATTGGAGTGAAATGTGGAATATGAGAAATGGAATGGAGGAGAAACTTGCTAGAAGAGCCAAAATCATGAAGGGAAAATTTTAGCAGAAGGGCAAATTTTTTTTTTTTTTTTTTAAGAAAGGGGAAAAGAAAAAGAGGAATTAAAGGCTTGGAGAGGGAAAAAGAAGACCTGCTTTCTGGGGCAAAGCAATCCAGTTGCCACCAGTACCGTGTCTCTCGAGGTAGGACTTGAGAACCATGTCTTCCTCCGGAGACCATGGCCCTCTCTTCACATTTGCCTTGTCACAGCATGGAGCTCTCCCCATCACCAAGGCGAGGAAGCAGAGGAAAGGGAGGAGAAGATGGCTGAAGTGGAGCGGATAAATTAGGAGGTCCCTTGATAAATAGATACTGGGAAGAAGAGTTTTGGTGAAGCTTTTCGGGAAAGGCTTGACCGCATACGACGGGCAACGAAACTGTGTACAAAAAGGAAGCCCGGGGCCTCCTTTTATATTGCTTTGTCCGGTTTCTTGCTAGAAGAGGGAGGAAGTGTGAGAACCCGGTCAGCGTTGGAAGGACTAGTTTTTGTTTAAAAGCTGAGAACGGGGATCGGTGATTCTTTTGCAGAAATATAGCAGATAAACAGAATACGTTGCATATAAATGGAGAAATGTTTGGATCATAGATTGAAATTTACTAGATGCAATGTGCTTGAACAATTAAAAAATTAAATTTGCATAAATAATCCAGTTTTGGTGAAGAGATTCCGTGAGGTTTTGAATATATTATTATTTTTTTTGGTTTTTTGGTGGGGGAGCGGGGGGGCGCGGTGGCATTTCAAATGGTTGAACCTTAGGTGCCTTTCATGACCAGTAGGATAGCTGGTTTCCGATGAGATTTTATTGGACTGGCTACCAGGTGTATTCAGGTTAGAAGGTATAAAGCTTTGTTCTCATGGAGAAAAATTAAATTACCTGGTTGTTTTATTGGAGGATCAAGTTCAAATTTAATTTGACCTTATGAATTACCAAATGATATTATGTCCTAATTGAGATGAAGAGATTTTAAGATAATGAGAGACCATTATGTACTCTTCATTATAGCAATCAAAAGAAGTTATTTGCGTCTTGGATATTAGTCAATTATTTGTTAAGAAACAAAGTAAAATATTGATGGCTTGGTAAGATTGCAAATGAACCATGCCGTCCTTGATAGTTATTTGTTGAAGCTAGACTCAACTAAAATACAAGTTAAGCTCCACCTTTTTTCAGAGGTCGGCTCCATAAACACGTTGAGTCTAGGCAACAGCCCTATTCAAAACAATAAGAAAGCTCAACTTGGCTTAATCAAAGTTTGGCTTATAGCTTAGCCAAGCTAAACAATCTGATGCTCAACTTGGCTCATTGACAGCATCTTTATAGCTAGTCAATAGAGTGAACTCATAAAAAAACAACTAAGTTTCAAGAATGAGTATTGTATTTAAGTTTATTTTAAACTAATAGAGTTTATTTCATTTACCTTGCAAACTACAATAATGAGTGCCAAAACATAGCAAGACATTTGTCCTTTTTGCTCATAAGTAAAAAATAACCTAATTTTGATGCATTTCATGTTCACATTGCTCGGCCAAAAAGATTACCAATACTGATAACCTAAACTAATATTTGTTGAAAAATAATAGAAAATTTAATCTGATGCATTTGCTTTAACAAATTCAACAAAACATAATATAATCCGACTCAAAAATATATTTGTAGTGGAGTGCTTGCTTTAAAATCAAAAGGAAGCATGAAAAAAATGGTGAAAATCCGATTATCTACCCTTTAACTCACTATAAATAATATCGTTCCCATCACTTTTACTCAAATACATTGAATCACGGAGGACCAGGAAATGGACTCAACTAAAAAGCAAATTTAATCAAGGACACATGGAGCCAATAGTAACCAAGCCTTAACTCCAGTAACGTTTTCGTACAAAGGTTTTAAATAACGGTTTCAATAGTGCCATAACGATGGTTGTTAGTAACGGCCAGAGAAAAAAGTCATTATAGTCTTGTTACTGTCTATTTGTCTGTCTAGCAGCGGCCATCGTATGTAACAGCTATTGTTATTATTCTTAAACAAATCAAATCCGATAAAAAGCGGTAAGTAGCGGCCGTTTTCTAGAACATATCCGATTCCGATTTCCGAATCCACGTGCCGCTGGTGGTTAGGCGGCTCTTTCCTTTCTTTTCACCACTCTGTTCAAGGTACCCTTCGAAAGAGGGCGGGCGGAAGTTATCCAAGAAAAAGAAAGAGGGAAAGGAAAAGGAAAGGAAGAAGATGAGTGCGATCGATGTACTGACGCGGGTGGACGTCATCTGCAAGAATACGACAGGTACAACATCGACAAGCACCGCGCCGGCGGCGGCTCCGGCGACGATGCCTTCTCTCGCCTCTTCGCCGCCGTCGATGCCGAAATCGAACTGGCCCTCCAGGTCTTCCTACTCCTTCTCTTCCCCCCCTCCCCCTCTTTCAAACCTGTTCTTGATCGGCAATTGGTTCGTCTTTATGGGGTAGAAATCGGCGATGGTGTCTTGGCGGCGACCAAGAACGCCGAGATCCAGCGAACCAAAGCCCTGTTGCTCGAGGAAGTCCCAAAGTTGCGGAGATTGGCCATTAAGAAGGTCGGTTGCGTTTCTTTCCTCTCCCCGTTCTCTTGCTTGTATTTTCGATGATTACGTTCTTTTAGCGATTTACGAGCAACATGTTGTCTGGAAATTTAGTAAATTTAGTCTGGGAAGAGGATAATCGGACATAAGATGGTGAGGGTGCAGTGCTAAAAAGATTATGATATAACATGTCTTCGTACGGCGTAAAGCTTCTTAAGCTGTAATTGATGGATGTAACTAGGCGTCTAGGTCTTGTGTCATGTACATAATATTTTTCTTGTTTTTGGATCATGACAGGTTGATATAGATGCTTTGGCTTATAAGGAAGGTGTCAAGGGAATCCAGGTGGTCGGGAGTGTAGAATCACAGGCCAAAGATTAGCAGAGCAAATTCAGTAACATTTAAGATAGGGTCGACAGGGACTTTCGAGAAAGCATATTAGATCGGTCTTTAGAAATAATAATATATTATGATCTTTGGTTGTAGATTTGGTGTTTTATACAGAAGTTACTACAGATCCGTCACATCAACAATTGATTATGAATAAGAGCATGTTAAGGATCAAAAGAATATTTGGATTGCATAAGATAAAATTCAAAGTATTTAATAAAAAAACATATTTGAAAAATTGGTAACAAAGTAAAACAATACTTTATTTGAAAGATATTTTACATTCATCACAAAGTTCTAGTTTTATTTTTTATTTTTTATTTTTTTGCACCCTAAGTAAGATTAGCAACATTGTAGCTTATTTTGCCTAGAGAGTAGATACTGTAGTTTTGGAAAAGGGACCTACGTTAAGAAAATTTATCCAGATTGCATTTTCAGTGAATCCAGTAAGAGATTTGCTCTAGGTCTACTTAACTCATATCTGGGAAGATCGGAGAAAGAAACATTAGATTCAGTCAACGAATATGAAAATAAGCAAAAGTGAGCTGAGAAAAAAAGATAGGGAATGAAGAGCTGAGAGTGGATCCCCAACCTACGTAAACTGAGTTTCAGGGGTCAGTTTGGGTCCTTTCAGGTCAAAATTGATCCATTTTACTGAAAACCTTGAACTTCGATTGTTAACACTTATTTTTTCTAAGTTCTGTTTGTGATCCTGAGAGCTAAAAAAACTCTTGTTGGTGTTTCTTAAATTTTGGTAAGCCCTTGCACCACATGCAACTTCCTCAATGCTGTGTATGAGGCAAATAGTTTATTCTCCTTCTTGAATCTCTTCAATATTGATTGGCTAAAAACTCAACTTTGCTTCTCATTAAGATTCAAGAGTTTGATCCTAATGCTTTATGCACATGCTGCATAGGAGCAAGGAAAATAATCAACCATATGTAATTAAATATTGTTAAATTTTCTATTTCCAGTAAACTTTATTGAATTAACATGCTGTTGGTTATTTTTTAATAATCAGATTGTAACAAAGTCTAGGTGTCACGCCATGAATATGAGCTTCATACAATTTCTCTTTCTTTTTCTTTTTCTTTTCTTGTTTTGCAGTTCACTTCTTCCTTTGGAAATTGGAAGTGTTTGAATATTAAATGTATCCAAATCTGGAACATTTTTAGGTACCCTCCTTAATGCACAATTTTGCTTGACAATAACTGTTTATTCTTGACCTATATAACAATAATTTGAAGTCCCTACATAGATGGGCTGGATAAAATATCAACATGTTCATGTACAACTTTCTTTTGACCATTTCATTGGTGACACTTTGCCAAATCGGTTTGTCCATATCATTATTGATATCCAAGATTCACAATTAGAATTATCCAAAGTAAACTTATTTCAGGTCAGAGGGCTTTCCAAGAACTGGCTGCACGGAATATTCTGGTTCTTCCATTATCAGATAGATTCAATCAATTTCAGTTGAGAATACGGCTGCAACCAAACAAACCAGAAGTTGGACAGCTTCATCCTGTCTAACAGAAATCAGATTTGACTCGATTTATGGTCGCCACTTCTCAACTCACTAAAGATACATGCATCTAAAAATTTATATATGATGCGTAGAAAGCTGGATGTTGGAGGTTATGCAACTGCAACTCAATTTTACGAGGTTAGAGAACTATTTTTCATGACTATATTTGGTTGCCATGTGGAATCTCTTTCATTTCTTTTTCTAAGTTGTGAAGTTTTTGAAAGGTGCAACTTTGCCAGATAATTTTTTGATAGCCTCCAATCTGAAGCATAGCGGAACGGTTACCCTGATTAGATTATCTTAAGTAGTATATATGGTTGTTTAATAGTCAGGATAAAGAGCTAATATAAAATAGGATCATTAACTTTTTATGGTAAATTAGCCTCTAGGCTGATCTCAGCCATTGTAGACTATAATCAGGTCAGAAAATACTTCTGTCGTAACACTGAAACAAGCTCCAGGAAAATATACACTGTCACACAAGCTTAATGGGATTAAATTTTTATGGTAAATTAGCCTCTAGGCTGATCTCAGCCATTATAGACTATAACCAGGTCAGAAAATGCTTCCGTTGAACACTGAAACAAGCTCCAGGAAAATATACACTGTTGTACAAGATTTGGTATCAAAGTACTATTAACTAGTAATATATTGTTGAAGAGTAATGCGATTTCATTATGATTTAATGTAACAAGTACCATTTTCCTCTAACTTGTTTATTTTTTCTTGATTTTTAATAGGTGACACTACGCATGCTGCAAATTTAAATTCTCAAAATAGTAGAAGGCAATAAATATATCGTGATGATACTTATGATCAAAAACCTTGTTCCTATTTGCATATGCTGTCATAAACTAACCAATTATTTTTCTTTGAGTGAATAGGTTGAACAAAAGAAAGTCTCAGATGTTTGTCATTATAAAGATGTCACTCATATTTGGATGGAAATAATGGCACCAAACTAGATCGTTCTTGTGGCAGTAATCGAGGAATTCGATGGAATAAATCATTGATCTGAAGGAATTAGCAGTTCTTTTGTCACCCTTGCACTGCAAAAAAGAGGTGCAAAGGGCATTAAAAATTTTCTGTTAGCATCAGTAGCTTTTACAAAATGAACAAATTATCAGGAATTGTTTTCAAATTTTAACTATTTCAGACTTCTTATATTATCTACTGTATCAGGTGATAAAGATTAGCTTTTTGGTTTTTATCATGATGTGAATTATAACTTGGCAAGAAAAATGGCATGAACTAGTAGAAACCATGCCTAGAAAATTTAAGATAGGAGAACTGGTGGTCCTGTTGGATGCCTTAGAGTATCCTTGGTTCCCTTTCAGAGAGATGAGATTAAAAGAACATGCTTCTAGTAGAGAGGGGAAAAAAGAGATCGTTTCAACAAGAGGGAGTACATCAGATTGGCAAGAAGGGGTAATAAAAAGGAGATAATGAAAAAGAATGTAGAACAAATAGGAAAATAACAATGGGAAAGAGGGTACAAGTAAAACAAGAAAGATGGAAGATGAGATTATCAAATCTTGGTCCATGAAAAACAAGCAAAGACTTGAGCCATGTCCAAGCATCTATTCATTTCTGCAGACTAGTAATTTTCAACTCTGGCTTGTTAAAAGCTAACTTTGAAAATTGAGTGTTCTTTTAGATCTTTTACTAATCTAACTAGCTTGAATGACCTTATTATCAAGCCAAGCTTGATCTGTTCAGAAATTGATTGGTTCGCTTGCGAACACGATGGCTAATTGGAAGTTTTTGGATGGATAATAAATTAGTAATTCAAGGCTGTTTCTTGTGCTTCCCTTTCAAAGTTGCAAGGATCTCTTGTAACTTGGATGCAAAATCAAGGAGTCGAAAATAACATCAAAAGCTTTGTTAGAATTCTAAGGGAAAATTTTGATGACTAGATTTCCTAGGCTATTGGCATCATTATTACACATTCTAGTATTGAGGGCATGCAACCATCATCCTCAAAGCTCGATGGGCAGTATGCAATTTATGGACAAATGCTTCTGCCCTTTCATATGCATCTCTCCTGCTATATGACAAGATTTGTCAGACTCAAACTTTTTGCTTAATCAATTTAATGAGCATAATCCTTACAGTTGATTAATGAAGAGTCGAGTCATCAAATGTCCTGATATACACATTCCTTGGGAGATAGATTAGAAGAGATGAGCTGCTAATTTTTTCATGTTCGTGGGGTAAAGTTATTTGGATATTTTGGCTAATTACTTGGTTGCTAGACCACTCCTCAGTGGAAATATGTCTTGGTTATTTGCCTTTGTTAGTTATGCTAGTTTGGTTATGGGAACTAGTTTTTTTTCTGAATAGAAGAATATGGTTATCCTTGAAAGAGTAAGGGACTCTCTGTTTTCTTTGGTGATGCATAATACTGGATGTTTTAAGAGTTTCTGCCTCGGCCATCTTCCGGTGATGGCTTAGTGAAATTCCTCAACTGAGTTTTGCTTTTTGGACTAGGATTTGATTTAGAGAGTTACTGGCTTATTAAAGTATTAATCAGAAGAGCTTTCTATCACCTCCATACACACCTATATACCTTTTTATTTTTGTTCAAGGAAAGGTGAGGACTGAGGACTCTCTAGTTGGTCTTTTCTTACAAATTTTATTGCAAATGCTGTGAAATCCAGACTAACCATTCTTATGAACTACCAGCTGCACATGTTGATCTACATCGTTTGCATATCTTGCTGGAGCTCATTCCCGCAAGATTCTACTTGTAGTTACCACAGTCAGATGTGTATGGTAGGTGGATGGGGATAATTTTGTCAACATGCAGACAATTAAGAGGGTAGAGCAGAACTGGAACCCTTTTCTGCCTAGAGTTGTCACACATGGAAAAACCACTATTTAACTTTGTCACTCAGACTATGTTTAGATCTATATAGGCAAACTACAATCAGTGGAACTCCAAGGAGTTTGCTTTAAATGCAGTATAAATGAAAGTGTAATGAGAAAACATAATATATGGTTCATGGTTATCACTTATGCAATATATTATTGCAGGGTTGTAAAGGTTGATCAGATATATCAGCATCAGATGCGCCACATTTACTTTGTTTCATTGTATGACCAAAAAGTCTTGTTGATAACAATATAACTAGCAACAAGATGGCCTTAATCTCAAAAGGAGCCTTAAGTTGTTCCCGCATCCATTATGTAGGAGGCTAATGATTAAGGTTGTGGAGTATTTGTAAAAGCCATATCTAGTGGTCCATACTCTAGGTTATGCCCTAATAACCCTTTGAGAGAGAGGTATATCGGGATGCTGGAAGAGAAGAAATTGCTGTGGGTCACTTACGAGAATCCAAGGTATGAATCATATGATTGCTTTGATGAGTAAGCTACAAGCTTGCCATTGTTGCTTTGTTTCACCTCTGTTTCTCAGACTACCATTTTTGTTATGATTCTTTGCATTAGATGCTTCTGATCAAGTCTCTTTACTTCCAGTTTTTTTGTCATCATGCTTTGCTTAAACCAATAAGTGAACAAGAAAAGAGTGAATATATAATAACTTCTACCTAGTTCGATCATTTTTCTGTCAATGTGATGTCGCTGTTGAACAAGTTGCTATCTTTTGGAAGAGTCATTATAGTGTCTGTTTTAGTGGACTGCTCATTGTTGATGGCGATTGATAACAAATCAAGTTGCATGTGGCTTACTATTTAGCAAATGATTTGCACGATGACATTCTAGAAAACTGACCGCTGATGCTTAAACAGTCATGCCCTAACTGTTCAGGATGTGATAGCTGAAGGACTGGATACCGTGAAAAACATGGCCATGACATGAATGAGTTACTGTAAGTGTTTTATTTGCTACATTTCCATGATCAATCATGTTTAATGGATGAAATACTGGAACCCTCCTACAATTTTTAGTGTGCAGAAGTTGACAGGCAGGTTCATTCAGCTGAGATTGAAACCAAGGCCAAATCTTCTCCCTAGTATTCTGCAATCTTGAGGTTGAAGTGCAACATGGTTAGGTATTATTTAGTACAGTTTTGTGGATTGTGGGTGGATAGGGCTATATCTGCCCCAAAAAATACTAACATGCAACTTAAAGATACTGTTAACCAGGTAAAGTGCATAGAGTTATAAATTAACAGACTCGAACCTAGATCTGAATCAAAATGTTAGATAATTATTTTCCCTTTGGGCCTGCTGACTGCAGGCACTGTTTGGGCTGAATCCAAACATTTTCAAGCAAATCGGAGTAACCATCTTACTTAAATGTCGATTTTAATAAGCATGTAATTGATGTTCAGCTGAGATCCAGTCTCAATATTTGTATTGATATTATCCTGCTTTTTATTATTCTGGGATTCGCTGCATATCTTTACAATTGAGTTGCATTTCCCTGATGTAGTTTATGCCGCTTTATGCTGATTACTGCATTCATGTCATTATAGCAGTAGTCCAATTGCCCTAAAGTTTTGCCGGGATGAGTATCTGGCACCTGGCAACTGTTAAACTGTTTTCAATTCTTTGTCATATTATGTTTCTCTTTGCTTTATATTAGCACATAATTTGTCAATTCTGCTGTCACTTGTACTTATCGAGCGATTGCCTAAGAACTTGATTTTGGTAAACCCATTTTAGTTACAGAGAAAACATGGCCTGAAATTGTTGTGGACTGTTACAATGTTATGATTGTCCAAATGTCGGGCAACATCATACAGGTACCAAATTTCTGAATTATTTTATTGCTGCATTGCAGCAGCCACTGTAGCAGCATAGCAGCTTAAAACTGTCAGTATTACCCTGTGAGGAATAAATTTCTTGATGAATATTCATATAAAAAGATAATTAAGTTCCATAAACAGTGAGGAGTTAAATAGAACCATTGTTTTTGTTGAAAAAAGAAAAGGTATCTTGATGTATGAGGCTCCCGTGCTTACTGGATCTGGGGAGGGTCCAATGTATAAACACAGCCTTATCTCCATATGCGGAGAGGCTATTTCCATATTTTGAACCTATGATACCCATCTTTCGAAAGCGAGAACCATTGTTCAAAACCATGGCAACAATAGATGTGCTTAGCATTTAAGATATCATATCTGATATTTACTTCTTTTGTTTGTATTTTATTGTTAACCTCATTCCTCTTTTTCTCTTTGCCCTCCATGGTGTGCACCTAATTTTTCAGTTTGGTCCTTTTGGATCATTTCACCTGTTTGATCGTTCCCCAGGCTGCTATCGTGATATAAATCGAAGGCCTTCCAATGTGTGCAGACATGTTTCTTTTATTATATTCTATCTTGGTTTCCCATGTTTTCAGTTTGGTCAACAGGTTGGCAGCTGTATTTATGTGGGTGCTTGTTTATTAGCACCAATTATACATATGGTCTGTGAAGTTTTCTTCATTTTCAATATGAGATAGAACCAGTTGTTATGTTGGATATGCTGGGCATTTTATGCCAAGAGCACACGTACACGATGCTTCATTTCTTCGGCTCTTACTCTATAGGTTCTATTCTCAAAGTCCTAGGTCGGTCAATCCGACCATAAACGTTCAGTGATGGATGATGACAATCCTGGTTCTCCAAGACTCTCACGCCTTATCTTTCAGTTTATTGATGCTAGCATGGACTTTGAAATATCGGAATGTCCAATTACTTGGTTTGAGGTTGGTAGTCAGTTTAACAGTCCTGTGAATTCTGATTTTTATACAACGCAAACTTTGAAATATCATATGTTGTAGACAATTTTTAGACAATGGTCTTCCATGATCATATGGGATGGTGAAAAATCCTATTTTCAAGTGTAGCAACGTAGTATCTGTTTGTCATAATCGAAATTAGATGTCCGTTGAATCCAATGTCTATTCCTAGTGCCCCGAGACAGCTTCTGTGTAGATTTGCCATGCTCGTGTTGTATCTGAACCCAAACTTTATTGGCAGCCGCTAAAATGCAATATAATTGCTGATGAATTGTTTTACCACCAAGCATGTGTTCATGAGTCGTTTTTTGTTTTTGTTTTTTGTTTTTTTTAAAGGTTGGTTGTCTTGATCGGAACTGCCTGGTTCGACGTGTACCAGTCAATTTTGAGCGAAAATTGGATTGAGGTGTAAGTTTAGTTTGAAAACAATCTTGAACCTGTTTAAACGTATCCAAACTAAGTAGGACTATCTAATTCTGCTTGGTTTTGGGTGGTTCAGGTGGTTTGCTATCTTTATAAACCAACCCACTCCCTCCTAATCTTAAGTCACCTCACTTCTCAATCGTTTTCTCCCTCTCATCTTTCGCTGAGGTTAGGGTTCTATAGCCACCGCCTCTAATGATGATTATAAATATACGCTTCGCCGTCATTCAGTCTCTTTCTCACTCTGTTGTTCGTGCAGATGATCTCAATGACTTCGTCCTCTCTCCCTCAGTCCCTCCCGAAGATGAACATCGATGACGTCACCTCCACCTTTACCCCCTTCTTTATTTCTCCTTTCTCTTCCTCCTTTTCTCTCGTCTTGGTTTTGATGCATCTTGGGTTGATACCGAATCTATCGATAAGATATTGAATTGGTCATCAATCGATTCGGTACCAGTTTGTGGAATCTAGGTTTTTTCATTCGACCTATATTCTGTAGATGTTATGGAACCTTTTCCACTTCTTAATGGGGTTATTGCGTTAAGAATGGACGCCATTTTTCTCGCATAGTCTTATATAAACATGACGCATGGCTGACGAATTAAAAAAAAATGAAGAAAAAAAAGGAAAAGGTAACACCGACACAAATGCTGACAGATCATCGACATGGAGAAATCCATGTGCTTGGTATTCCGTATCTAATATAGCCAAACCTTCACAACAATGATTTTCTGTGGAAAGAAAGGAAGCAAAAGACGTCAAAATTTGCATAATTGCTCCCGAGGAGATCCAGGTAAAGGCATCAAAAGGCATTGGAGGACAAAGACTTGCACTAGTAAGTGTTTGCTGTCAAATGGTGTTTGTCCGGACAGCTGTACCGCTTTCTCTTTCATTAGAACAGTCACTGAACCTGGAAGTGTGTGATCAACAGAATGGATAACCTTACTGCGGGAACTAAAATTAACGATTGAGCAATATGAGAGTCAATAGACTTTAGCAATTTTGTTACTCTTTTTCGGTCAGAAAATTGTAGAACATATGCTGGGTAAAATTTTTATAGTTGGTTTGATCATAAAAAAAAATTATAGGCGGATCGTCATTATCTGCCACATGTCCTTCATCTCACGGATCATAAAGCAGAAGTAGAGAGGAAAAAAAAATCATGGATCATAAAGCAGAAGCAGAGAGGGGGAAAAAAAAAAAAAGAAGGGGAGGAGGGTTGGTGGTTCCGGAGCTGGAGGCGGGGAGGGGTGAGGTCGTGGCGGAGGCGGCGCGGGTGGTGGGAACAAGGGTGCAGGTGATCGGGGACTGGGGTGCAGGTGTCGGGGCGGCGGGCTGGGGCGGGGGCATCGGGATGGGTGGCGGCAGGGATGTCGGGGGGTGGAGCGGGGCGGAGGGCCGGGGTGTAGGCGGCGATGGGGGCGGGGGTGCAGGCGTCGGGATGGAGGGTTGGGGTGCAGGCATCAAGGCGGAGTCGTCGAAGAGAGGGTTGAGTGTGGAAAAAAAAAAAAATATATATATATATATATATATATATATATATATATATATATATATATATATATATATGAATAAGGAATACGTAACAGATGATGACAGTTTGATCATAATTTTTTTTTTATGATCGGATCATTCCTATAAAATTTTTATCTTATGTGGCTTCTTTGCAGGTTTTCTTACCATTAACATTACTGCAATACAGGAAACGTGAGCTGATCCTTTATATAATTACGCGATTGAGAATTACGCGAGGTGCTGCCTCTTTTGTCAGTTACCGCCCAACTAGGGTGAATGAGAAAAAATCTAATGGTTTAGGAACATTATCACCCTTAATTAAGTACTTCATGACCCAAAACATGATTAAAATAATCTAGCAATTTGAAAAAAAGGCATTATCATCCCGAAATTAAGTACTTAATGGACCGAATTAACGTTAGAATAATAGTGTTTCCTCCAAAAATTACAAAAAGAAACATTGCAATGATCATTAAGCGCTTCCTTTTGGTCATGGCAATAACTTTCCAACCGATTAAACATCATATGGATATATGCAGTTCGTGTAATCAGAAATCAAGTTTGTATAATGCTTTTTGAGATATCACTGGCAAAAGATGTCGATGTTACCATCGCTTCCACCACCACCAACGCAAGCTGCACTGCCTCCACCTTCACCACCGCCATGATCCTCCTATCCTATGCCACCTAACGTTGGGTCATCGGTTAGGATTGTTCGAATAACCTCAACTAGCACAAGTCATGCTTGTGGTCCACTTGAAGAGCTATCCACCTGAAAGAGACTCTTCATCTTTGGCTTGGAATTCATATATTGAACAACAAGGAAAACAAGAACATGAAAGATATTCAGCAGTATTTTCATTAAATCGGTGTCTGGTTGCCTACTTTTTATCTCTGAAACCTCCCTGTAGCAACCGCTTTGTTGTCCCCTCTTCTTCTACGGCTCGTTTTTCTCAGCAAATATTTCCTTGCTAACCATCACTGTAAAATTTCCTTTCTTGTTCAATAGAAGTCGGGTGGTAGCATTGCTGCCTCCTTAATCATCAAGAAAAAAGAGATTGAGAAACATCATGCCTTTCGTATATCATGTCCTCGTAGTGATTAGATGCATCTCTTTTACTAAATAATACTTGCAATGCTGAAATTACAGTCAAGAAAGTTAATTGTCAAGTAATGGGTAATGCTGGATTCGGAATTTCACCTTTTTCTTTCGTTAAATTCTTATAATCTGGATTTCGATGATGTTGGAATAACCGTAACTTTCTTTGCCAAGACATTTTTCGCGTAAATCTTGATGATGTTTTCAGGCAAGGAGAGAGGTAGTCGCCCTTATTTTTCCTCATAAAACTAATGAAAAGAGACAAGTGGGCACATTCTATCCACTTCTTAACAGTCCCAAGATCCAGACTAATCTCTGGGGATCATGAGGAAAGACCTCCTGCTAAACTTTGTTTCTCTCTGTGCAACCTCCCATGTGATCATGTGCATAACTTTTCAAAGCATGGCTGCACATGCAGGCAAACTTGTACAGTTTCCAATCCAAAGTATAATGTCTTTTAAGTTGCGTCCCTGTGTCTTTATAGTTTTGGTCACCAATAATATGTGGTGTCTCGTCTTTTTCGTTTTCAGGTTCATGTACCTGCCCTCGCCTTCTGCCGGTTTAAACCGATGGTCCCTGCCCGTGGAGAACGACCCGAGGACCACGACAATTGGAAGCTTCATGGCTGATGCTATCGGCTAGCTGTTATGGGGCAACATAAGATCATGGGTTGTGCCATGGTTCTAACACCCAACCTGTATGTCGTTGAGCTAATGGACGGTTCCGGATGGTTTTAATTCCTGGTTCATCAGATGGACCTTTCTACGCTGGAGCTAGCTTTCTTTCATGCATTCACGGTTGTTGAGAGAGACTTCTCATGGATGTGTACAATTACATGCAGTAACCATTTTAGACTTAAATGGCTGGTCAGCATTGTTCTCTGCGCCCAATGTGGAATGTCTACTTAAAAAAGGACTAACCACACATGCACAGCGACAGGACGAGCAACATCTGGATGACTGGTGAATAGAAGACTTGACACCCTTCCTTATTTTTGCCACTCCTGCACCTCCATTTAAAAGAGAACTAGAGGATCCAAATAAAGCATCTTTGGGAGATGAGAGGGATAAAGAGAGAGAGAGACTTCCTGCAATAGTTTGGCTATGAAAGGAAGGTGATATGATAGCATTCACCAACCAACCATCATGTAATGGATTAGCAGGCTCTGGCCTATCCACGAACACCTTCTGGCTGGAGATATCAAAGAGTGGGGACTACCAAGGAAAGGAACAGTTAGGTAGACTAGGCCACGGGTACGCTTGATGGGAGGCCATGTGTGACTACTTCTGGACTATGCGGGATGTTAGGTTAACATCAAAGTGAGACCGGTCCCATTTGTATGTTTGCTCGACAAGGCAAAATAAAATTCCAAGATGACGCATTCCTCCTAACCCCACCTGCGCCGGAAAAATTGGAGAGATTTACTCTCCACCAAGGAATTTGTGTAGGAGACGGTCCATGGAAAGGGACAGACACCACCAAGCCACTTGTATGCTCTCGCTTAAGCTTCGTTTCTTTAAGGTTAACTACCAATGTAAAAGGGACAGACCAGAGAACTCACGGTTTTAGGCTGTTAAGAATAATCGTACATGTTGACCGTGAGTTCAAGAATGCTGGCTGGGAGGCCACAATTTTTACCTTGGAGTCGCATGCTGTTTCAGTAGTAATCCAGAAATTATTTTTTTTAGGAATCATAGCCCATTTCATGCACCGGGCAAGTCTTATTTGTCTCATAGCAATTGGTGCAACTTACGAGTATTTGGTGGACTCAGGAAAATCCTTGTAAACATTATGGGGCACCTGAGAGTACATTCGTTTTTCTGGCTAGTCTAGCTTCACAGAATAGATTTAGGGGAAGATATACACGGATAGGCCTGTTGTAAAGAAGAAACCGCCCATTGAGGCCGATGATGCGACCACTTCCCTGTTCTTCTCACCATTTTATACTTGAACAACTGATTCAAGATAGCTCCATGTACCAGAAGTCATGGACAAACAAGCAGGATTTGTGGATACCCAGAAACTTCAGTCGACCAAAAGGTTGGCCAAACTGCACCAAGCGAATTAACCATGCTCCTGCCCCAACCAAAGGTTTTTACTGAAGTCGCATTTATCACATGAAACACTGCATCGTATTTATTTTCAAGGTCTCAACCGTACGATGTCTGGTCGATCCGCACATACTTATTTCCAGATCAATGGATCGCACGAAGACATTTGCCATTTGTTCTCTCTCCTGTCCGGTTCCACCTTAGTAAAGCATAGACTAACTTTCCCATAATACCCCTGTGGTCTCGAAAACCTACAAGGAGCCGCTTTCCGTTTGTCCCATGGTGTGGTGCATGGCCGCTCGGTGCACGCCGTGTCGGGTATGATCTCGTAGATTTTTTTTTTTTTATTAGATTTAGGGATAGATTTTCTCATCAAGCGATGGCGACGTCCTTGTGCGGAATGGATAATACCAACACGATGGACCGTAATACCGCACAAAAATAATTAAGTAAAAACGAAGATATCCCCGTCTCGCTTTATTCCGGGTGCTATCCTTTCTAAGCTCCGCGACGCTATCCCTTTGGGGAAAAGCCTTCCCCTTCTCTCCACAAAAGCAGGAACCGGGTCCTACGCTTTAACCACGTGAAAAGACGCGACGACTAAGTGATTCCCACCCCATTCCTTCCTTTTTTTTTTTCTTTTTTTCTTTTTAATAATCTTCTGAAAAATAATACTAATATAGAAATCCCGTCCCTTGTAATTATTTATCTCAAATATGTCACGAAAAAGAGTACAGGATATAACGAGGGGAGAGAAGCTCCATTCTTGCGTGAGAGGAGGGGCGTTGGTGGTGGGACTCAAACGTGAACTCCAGAGTTCGCAGGCTTTCTTTAGCCTTTGCTGCACGTCTGGGTGGAGGAAGGTACGAATCTTCCAGAGTTCTCATGACTCTAATTAATTCCAAGGAGGGACCCGGAGATGAGTAAATAATGACATCCTGTCCCTCCGAACCCATGCAAACATCTCTAAAGCTTATTAGTTTAAACATTCTTAAACACAAACGATCGTGTTCTTCTGAAAATGCTCCTCGTCTCCCTTCCAAAGAAAACTCACAGGTTTCCTGTTTGCCAGCCTTACCATTCATAGCCCATCCAAGATTAGATGTTTGATACTTATCTGAACTCTATCCTGCGAATAATATAGTGGGTTGTTTATAATATGTATCCACGTCAGGAAAGCGGTGTGTTCCTGCTCACCCACGATAGAGCCGCGTCCGTGTGCCGTGTATTGGAGGTCGCCATCCGACCTCCCCCAACCCCAAGGGGAAGATCTTACCATGATAAATATCCGTTTAAAAGTAACGATCGCCACAATCTGATGTCCCGATCATAAGGTTCTTCGCTGCCGCTTGGCCTGGATAACATCACGAGCGCATACTCGCGAATATTTTTATAGCCAAACCGACTGTCCTTATTCTGACAAGAAACAACCTTTTGATCTACTAAAGTTCGGATAGACAGCAGAAAGATATATATTACAATAATATTCGGAGTAACATGAGATATGAACATAAATACAAGTTCACAGCGGAATCAGAAACTTTGGATAGACACGAAATATCCAAAATGGAGATTTGAAGGAGAGATAAACCATGGATGTGCTTGGAATAAATCAAAATAACATGATTGCCAACTACCCATCTTCGGCAGCTTCCCTGTACAAATGAAAGCCAGAAAGCCATCATCGTCAGTAACTTCTTCAATCTTCTTGATCCCTCTTCCTACACCACCATGAGCCCCAAAACGGAACCTCTCTTGCCATCCCCACCCATCATATTTACAGAATAACACCTTCTTCCAGTGTTTTAAACTCAAATATTCACAATAATCATTAAAAAAAAAAAAAGGGCGACCGAACCCAAAATATAAACTCCCTCCTTTCCCTCAAGTTCTTTTTTTCCCGCAACCCAGAACTACCCACTACTTCACCAACTCGGAAACCCAACCAACGTCCGGCGCCGGAGCCGCTGACGTGGCGACATCCGGTCTCTCCAGAACGCTGTCCTTACTAAGCCTCTCGAACATCTTCGCCCTCAGCGGCCTCCCAGACTCCACCCTCTCCACCGGCTCTTCTCCCTCGAGCGAGCCTCCTTCCGGCCCCTCCAGCCACACGGCGCCCCCACTGACCGCTGACGTCCTCGTCGGCGTCGATGGCAAGCTACAGAACCCCACCCTCAAACCCGTCCCACCCCTCGGTGAACCAAATCCAGATCCGCCACCCATTCCATACCCCCAGGAACTCGGCGTGGACCTCACCTTGCTCAGCTGCAACTGCCTCAACGACGCCAGCACCTCGTTCACCGGCCACGACGACCGCCGCACCGCCGGGCCACCGCTCGGAGACATCGGGGGCGAGTCCGAGGGCGGAGATATCGGCGGCGAGATCAGCGTCGAGGTTGGAGACGACGATATCAGATTCTTGGAAACGTAAGACTCCAGGGTATGCTGGTGACGAAGCGGAGAACCATCGTAGGAGTCCGCGGCTGCAGTCCTCGGACTTAGCTGTTGTTGCTGCTGCTGCTGCTGCTGTTGCTGCTGCTCCGGAAGCACGCGGAGCTGCTCGGGCGTGTGAGCGAAGAAGCAGACGCGGCGACGGCAGGCGGTGCCATCTTTGCACGGCTGGGTCCGATAGCGGGACGGATGGAGCCAGCACTCGAACACCCCATGCGCGAACTCGCAGGCGTCGCCCCGCTTGCAGTTGCCCTTCCGAAAGTCCGGGCAGGCGGTACCGGAGTAATGGTACTTCCGTGGATCCCTCCGGCGAGCCTTCTCGCCCGGGTGGGCGTAGGGGCATTCAGTCCAGTCGTGGGAACGCCCCCTTGCGCACCGCCGCACCTTGAACTCGTACATCCGGAACTCGTCGCACGAGTAGGCGTCAACCGGTGCGTCCGCCAGGTCCGACTCGTCGGAATCCTCCCCCGCTGCGTAAGACTCGTTGCAGGGGAGGTAGCGCTGCAACGCGGCCAACGCCGCCTCGCCCAGCGCGTACGGGGAGCAGTGCCCGCTGTCGCCGGTGACCCCGCTCACGGGGAGGTTGTACGCGCCACCCGCTGTCGGATCGTCGAAGGGGGTCCACGGCGGAACGTGAACCGTTGGATTGTAATGGCTCCCTTCTCCCATCATCATTATGGTTCCCTCTCCCTTCCCCTTAATCTCGCATCTATATTTCCTATTTACCCTCTCTCCCTCTCCCTCTCCCTCTCCCACCAGTCTGGTTCGGACATGGAAAAGAAATGGAATGGAGCGGAGAATATAAACTGATGTTATAACCAGGGTTAGGTTAGAATGACCTTGGTTAAAGTAACCGGGGCAGAGTACGCATACGGATTAAAAAAAAAAAAGAAGAATTGACGGCGTTTGCATGGATAAGGCGGTGGAAGTGTAGACGTACCGATTTGTTGGTATTGGTAGGAAGAAAGACCGAAAGAGGAAGGCGGGACGGCACGAGATAACGGACGGAAGCGGTTTCGAAGGGGCATGATGTGGTGGGACACGTGGACGACGCAGAGAGTGGTGTCAGACATGCGCATGGCGATGTGGTCCGTGGCAGCGCCAGTTCGAGGACACGTTCCCCCTTTGGCCGCTAGTTGGGTCGTCTCCTAAAAACTATAAAAATATTCCATGACAGGACCTCTTGGGCTCCCAGCGCGCATCCAAAACCGGCTCGAACCCAATCCGAGTCCATGGATCACTTGGGCTCCTGCAGCTTGGCTACCAGACTGGGTTGTAAGATTCCCGCTATGGAATGGAGAGGCACGACTTTAGTGCGCTCGCCGGCGGTGAGGGGTCCGAATTTGGCTACGTGGTAGCATGTGGTTTGATGGCTCAAAGGCTTTTTTGGAGCTCTTATAATGAACGCTAGCACATCACACGTGACTTGCCTCTTCCTTTAACCTGGTGTGGCAGGTTAAGAGATTTGGGATCTGATAATTTTAGATATGATACGGACTGGGAACTGACCCGTCGAAGCATTTTGCGGGCCTCGCATAATGACCGCTTGCTCCCAGGCACATAGCTTAGCAAGTGAAAAAACCGAGAGGTGACCGTGACCCATCTGTTATTGGCTTAACGCTTGACTTATCCATCAATCCTTTTTGTTGCCAGTAACCAAGCGTCTAGAAGGTGGGAATGAGTCATTCGAATGTAATGGGACTCGAGGGCGGATGTGGCTCCATCATGACCGTCGCGTAGAAGTCGTACGGCTTTCCATGGGCGGGGAGACACATCGGTGGCCGTTCCTTTCGAAGGATGCTACGTCGTGGTTGGTGGTGAGCCCCACGACATTGAGCGGCATTCAATGGAAGCTTGGACACCAGCAGTGTTGGCGGGCCATATATTGGATCGACAAGGCGCAGTCGGACATTCGGAACCGGGACCTCAAAAACACCATTACGGCGATGAGAAACGGTGTGCACCATGGGCGTTCACTTCTTCTCTTCTTCTTTTGTGCATCATGGGCGTTCGTAGAGTATCGATGGTACCACTGCATCAACATTCAGTGAATGCGAGGAAAGAGAAGGGTCCATCATAGGCTATCGATCACCGACTCCATTATGCTGTTTAAAACTTCAAACTCGGGCACGGGGAAAAAAATTTTCGAAGGCTTTAGACCTAATATGTTCCTCAGAAAAGTTTTCTTCGTTATTCTTGGAATAGAACAAGATCAAACACATTATAACTTTATTATCACCCAAAAAGGGAAAAAAAAAAAAAAAAAACTTCCGGGATGCGCCGTTAAAAGTCGTGCTGGGGCAGGGGGGCCGTCAGTCCAGTACGCAAACTCGTTACTTGCTTCGCGTTCCGATAGTCGAATCGAGGGGACGCTAAGCTTTGGTCGTTTTATCAATCAAACCAATCGATCAAAAAAGAAAAAAAAAAAAAATAATCGATCAAACGGCCGTCAGTCTAAAACATATGAATCTATATATAATGCAGGGCAATTCGGTAAACTTGTTAGGGACAAAGACATGATGCCAAAGAGTCCGTACGTGGCGGAGGAGCCACGTAAGAGTCCGGACCACGTGAAGGGAGCGAGGGGTCATCCCCATCCCGGAACGCATGGGGCGCCATGCCCTCGCCCACACACCCGGAGGAGCGGAAAGCGAGAGGAAATTAACGCCGTCTGGTCTCCGCCTTGGTCTAGACTCAACCGCAGCTCGAGGTTCGAGAAAAACAATGTAAAGGGGAAAAGAAAATGATCAACCCAGCACTGGGCTATCAACGCAGGACGTACGGGTGATAACACGCGGCTTCCAGATCACGAGATCCGGGCCGGAGATCAGTTCTGACGGTACACGTGTCCCCAGCTACAGCCTTATGTGACCCCTCGGGCCCGTAGATGCATCCACGTGTTCGTAAGAGTGGTGCCCGTCCCTCGGGATTCCCGTGAGTGCTGACGCTTTTGACGCTGCTTTTGTTACATTATGTTATAGTTATGATTTTCCTATAGATATTTTTCGTTGCGAAGACGCCTTTGGCTGCTATTCGGTGACGGGTTGGGGAAAAGCGGAGCATTTTAGCGGGCTAGCCTACCTAAGCTTATGCTACATCCCCGTCTCGCTTGCTTTGTTTCATCAAAGCTAGCGAGGCCGTCATCTTGATCTCATCCGTTGGTACGGTCAAATCGAATTGCTAGAAATATCCGGGTTTCAATACACAGGAACGGGTTGGCCTGGGAAACAAGAGGAGATGGGGGACGGCACGTCAATGCGCAACAAAGGGTGGATGCCGACTTCGGAGCAGGCTACGAGCTAGATAGATAAAGGTAGGTTAGATTGGATTAGGATTTTTTTTTTTAAAAAAAAAAAAGGTAAGGCTTGTAGATATTTTAGGCCGGACTTTGTTAGATATTTAAAATAATCTGAGCTTAACTGGGTCCAAGAACAAGGCCCGAAATAAGGCCCCATTGCTAGCCCGATGGCTAACCCTCCGATAGCTTTACACAAAATGGCCTGGGCGGCTATCATGTATGCGACGATGATCGTGGGACGTATCTCATCATCATGGAGGGAGACCTGACGATTGTTATGGGTGGATGCATGGGCGAGCAGCTCACATGCATCCAATGTTGCATGACATTTGAAGAGTAGTGACGTAGTGCTCCTCTCTGGACATCAGGCATGCCCAACAAGCGGAGATTGGGTCGCCATTTTTGTTATAGAGTATTCAAACAAAATTTTGTAAATCGACTTCCGAAATATTTTTGTACCTTTTCGTAATGCTTTATTTTCTGACTTTTCTGTTGTATTCATATCACACTTGTATGATTACCCTGCCGCATCAAAAGAAAAGAAAAAAATTAATTTGATTTGTTGAAGTTCCTAAATTAGATACAACTTTGACCGTAGCCACATGAACGAGGGACAACTGGATGAGGGGATACCCTGTCCAAAATTTTTGAAGGCCAGCGAAAGTTGATCTTCTTTTTTTAGCCTTCATTTTACTATCTCCTCATTGCTGAGGTTATTCACCTCCACCACCTCTCCATCCTCTTCCATCTGATCATTTGGTCCCTAAATACCGGATGGTGATGGTCATAGCAATGCCCCTTCCCCTTTCATCGTCTCTGGCCTCAAACCTCTCGCTTGCCCCATCACCCACCTCAACTGTCTCCCTTCCAAACTCTGAAACTTCTTCTTCTTCCTCCTCCTCCGCCATTCTCCTCCATCATTCTTGGAGCTAAAAGTAGTCAATCACAATCCTATATAGCATGACCTTCCTTAAGCTACTTTAGAGTGCCATCCAAGTACTCATCCCTCCGACCAAAGATAGAGTTCTGGTGCTTCGTCCACTACAAATAGGTCACCGCCTTCTACTACCACCAGGGGCATGTATAGGTTGACTTGGGTCGGTTTGGAGTTAAACATGAAATCAAACTGATTTAAATTAATTTTCTAAAATCAAAATTAAAATAGAACCGTTCATCTACAAAAATTGCTTGAAACCACTCCAAAAACTTCGATTCGATTTGGTTTACTATGTTCAATGGATTAGGCTAAATGGGATGGGCTAAATCTAAATATATAAAAAAAAATCTATTTTATAAAAATTGATATTCAATGGATTGGACTAAATTGGTTAAGTCCAAAGATAAAAATTTATTTTATATATAAAAAAATATAAAAAATTAAAATTAAAACTTATATGCATAAGTATATATGGATCAAATCGGATCAGTTTGAATATATGTATGTATGTGTATAGAGACATGCTAGAATCAGATCGATCTGATTTGGACTCAAATAAAATCAAATCAGAACTCTACAATAGAGATCTCACATCAATGATCCAAGCTGTTGAATATAATCTGCTACCTCAAAACTACTTTCATAAAAAAAAATTATATAATTTAAAAATTCCTAGCCTATGTATTAAGTAGCCAAAAATTAGACAATCTAAATAAAATTAAATTAGATATATTTTTTGATCACTTGATACATAGGCTAGGGGTCTTCAAATCATATGATTTTTTGGTGCAAGCAATTTTGAGATAGTAGATTATATCTAACAGCTTGTATAATTATTGTAAAACCCCATTGTTCAATTTTAATCTAATCGAATCTAAGCCCAAATTCGATCGACCTTATTTAAATTGACCCAAGTATATGTATATATATATATATATATATGTATAGAGAGCATATCAAGTGAGAGAAGTGGCTTAATATAAGAGATGAGAGGATATAATAATACACATATATATATTTAGTAACATCACGAAAAGCAAAAAATTAAAATCAAAAAATTAAAATAATTACTTTATATGCAAAGCAATTTTTTTTTTTAAATTTATTTTTCTACTTTTTTTGCTTTCACACATCTAAAATATCAAATCAAAAAGTAAAGAGTCTGAATTCTTTTCTCTCGTCGAGCTCTTCACCTCCCCACCCCTTTCTCCCTCTTTTCCTAAACTTTTCTCCCTCTCGAGCTCTTCACCTGCCGTCTCCAAATATTACTTTTGCTTTATAGCAATGTAGTTACCAAACATATTTTTTATTTTTTTGCTTTTACTCATACCAAAAATAAAAAAAATAAAAAATATTTTTTAAAAATCAAAAATCAAAAGTGTAACCAAACGCACCCTAAGTCAATGCATTTTATGGACCATACATACGTATTGCTCTGCAGTAGAGCTGATCATAAGCCGAGTTTCAGGCCTAGACTATATTCGTTTATCAGTCAGATTTTGGGCCGGGCTCACTCAAGATTTGACATTTCTGCGTCAAATTCCCACCAATGATCAGCTCAGATTCTCGAGGCCTAGCAGGCCCACCATTGTATGGCGAGAGGAAGGACTTTGGTTTAATATTGTAACCGGTATGGTCTATTTGGTTGCACAGCCCGGTAAACTGAAAACTTTTTCACTTTTTCCCCCCATTTCCAGCAAATTCCATTGTTGTTCTACCCTGTGGCGTCACTGCCTGGGGCACCCAACCCATGTTTCAGCTAAGCTAAGCCCCCAACCATTAAATACCTATTCAAGCTGGTGGTGATCTATACGCTTTTATAGGAACAAAAATAGTCATTTCCAAAATTATAAATCAGTCTATCATCTCACTTGATTTGTTTTAGGTGTCAAAAGAAGAATGAAAAAGGGTGATAAAAACTTGATCCAGTTGCCAGCTGTGGTGAAGCAAGTTTTCTTTATTCGGTAGAGTGAAGTTTTCTTTGAACTCGAGCAGACTCTTGTACGATAATTTGATATAGACATTACCATAAGATACATCCTATTATTATTTTATTATTATTTCTACCAAAAAAGAAAAAGAAGGATCAGAATGCATTTGCTTTGTATTAGCCCAGATTGTGGTTGCCATCTCAATTTTTATGACATAGCAATTTATAATCTGCGTCTAAAACTGTTGCAAGGGAGGTGGGGATGGATCATGGATGGCTGTTTAATACCTAAGCGGAGTTGAATATAGGCTATGGAGGGGTGGAGGGAGATGGTGGAGAGACTAGGGAGGGAGTGGATGCATTTTGGTTAGAGGAACTAAGGGCATATTTGGTTAGAGAAACTAAGTACCTGCAGATGATTTTGATGAACAGGGATGTTCTTAAGGAGTAGTTAGAGAAAATAAAAGCATGTTTCATTGGAAGGAGTTAGATGCTAGAATGGAAATAAGATTAGGTGATTTTTATTTCAATCATTTGCTTTGGAGTCTCGTTCTTATTCTAATTTCAATGAAAAATGAGAATACCCAAATTTTCCAACACTCAATCCATGCTTTTTTTTTTTTTTTTTTTTTTAAGATTCAAATTTCCTTCCGACAAATATGTCAAAAGATATAGTTATTTCGACTGCCGTTCCATTTCAATTTTAATTTTAATTTTGGTCGTAAACCAAACATATCTTAAAAGGAACAAGCAGGTGGGTGAGAGATGTTGATGATGTATCTTTCACTTGAAAGAAGGATTTACCTCTCTTTGTGTGAATCCACCGTTGGATCATCCATGATTCGTGGTTCTAGCAGGAAGAACAAATGGCCCATCATGCAGCTTAATTAAGTTCTTGACTCGGCCCAGTCGCATGAGCCGTTCGGTTAATGCTCATAATCAACGCACATTGCACCTAGATCCAATGTGGAACCAGGCCAGTTGTGAGAATCATGTTGGAATCGGAGTTTGTGGTCAGCACCTTGTATAATTTAAGGATATAAATTTTTAAATGCTTTCCAATTAGTTTATACTACATCAAATTTAAGAAAAATTATGCTTAATATTTTTTCCCGTCCAAAATATGATTAGTCTGTTATTGTAATTATTTTGCACAATTGGTTGCCGAAAGGAAAAAAACCGCCCTACAATCTTCCAAATAATCTTGCCCAATTGATATCCCGCAGATATCTCAAATTTCTTTATCTTTTGAACTTAATCTATTTCTTTGCATTTTTTAACCTAATTTTATAGAGTTTCCTACTATCTGGGTTATTGAAGAAAAAATATTGGTCATATTCGAAAGTATTGCATAAAAAATTATAGATAACAGCAATATTCCTCGTAGACAGGGGCTGCATTTTTTTATAAAAGAAGGAAGCACCTTTTTCCATACGCATCCGTTATAAGATTGCGCAATGAATTTTTTGAGATCTATGCAAATAAATAGCATATGAAATTTGGAATGATTTGAGAGCTAATATGGAGTATCATGGTCCATATCGTGAAAAAATATTAATTATTTTTTTACACAATTAATTTTTTTTGCATATGCAAAAGGTACCATCCGAATCACTTCTTCATTTATTTTTTGAAAAGCTCCTAATTTAAAAAAAAAAAAATTAGACAAAAATAAGCGAGATAACATCCATGAATCTAACGCTCTAAAAAGACGAAGGTTAAGAACAAAATCATGAGATCCATTTGATTAAGGTATACCAAATTATAGAATAATTTGATAATTTATTAGAATCATTATAAAATTGAGAATAGATCAACGGTTACACATGCATTTTATTGAAGATATTTTTATCAAATATAAATTGTTATCATTCAAAAATTTATCAAATATCAATTTTTTTATAATATCTATTATATTTTTTTAAAAAAATAAATATAAAAATTTATCAATTTTTTATTATTTTTATTTTTTATATCAAATATAATAATATAATATTATTTTTATTTTATTTTTAATTTTTTCGCGTCAGAATATCTCCAACCGAACCGACCATGGAGTAATGGTTCCGCAGCACCCACGTGTCCCCAGCTACCCTGCTTCGTTTGACCTCCAGCTAAGCCCGAGATATTTTCCCCACGTGCTCCGCCCTTTTCAATTTTTGCCGGGCCCGCCGCCCTGCCGCTCGGTCACCTCACCTGACTCGACGCCACGTCACGCGGGGCCTACCTCTTCGGCGCATTTCCGGGGTTCTGATGGGTCCTCCACGCCATAGCTGACTCATCAACCCCGATTTCTTTATCCTATTCTCCCCCCACCCTCCTAAATTCAACTCGTTCTCCAATTTTGTTTCCATGTGAAACGTCCCCTCCACCAAATCCCCTCTCTCTCTCTCTCTCTATGTGTTCCAGCTGGCCCGTGGTCATCGTAAGCCGCCGTAAGTGGTCATCTTTTCCACTATAAATACCTTCTTCTCATGCATTCTCAAATCTCAGGCAAAGGCCAACTCTTTTTTGTTGGATTCCTCTACATTTCTTGCTCACCGTTCTTTTTCCTAGTCCTCACAAGTTCCAAGATGACGATCGCCATCGAGCAGCCTCAGATTGGTAGGCTTCATTTGTTGATAGATCTAATTATCTAGAGTTTTTTATGTATGTAAAGCTAGCATTCCGTTTGATTCATTTGGAGTCCCCCCCCTCACCTCCCCTCCTCGTTTTCTTGGCTCAGAGGTGGAAGTCGAAAACAAACAAATCCCCTCTGATGATCCTACGGAGTTGGTATTGGATGGTGGTTTCACGGTGCCCGAGACTAATTCGTTTGGCCATTCCTTCAGGTGCATCTCCACTCCCATATGTATTTTTATTTGACTTTTTGCGGAACATTTTGGATGGCGCGGTACTTGACATGGCTGTGCTTATTGGGCTTTTATTAGGCTCTTTTCAAACATGGGCCGACCAAGAGGGGCCAACTTGTGGGTCCTTTAGAACATTCTAAAATGAATAAAAAAACAATGCAGGGAATATGATGCCGAATCTGAGAGGCAGAAGACCGTCGAAGAGTTTTATCGCACGAACCACATTCACCAGACCTACAAATTCGTAAGTACATGTAGTGTCATAAATTTCTTTAGTGAAGACCTGGGATTGGGGGATTGGCTTGGAGCTTGCTAAAGCGTGATATTGTGGTTCAGGTGAAGAGGATGAGGGAGGACTACGGCAAGTTGGATAGGGCGGAGATGAGCATTTGGGAATGCATTGAGCTCCTCAATGAGTTTATTGATGAAAGCGATCCGGATCTCGATGAGCCCCAGATCGAGCACCTGTTACAGACTGCTGAAGCAATCAGAAAGGACTATCCTGATGAGGATTGGTTGCAATTAACTGGCCTAATTCATGGTATGACTCAAAAAAAAAAGAAAAGAAAAGAAAAGAAAAAAAAAAAGATAAAGCCTCTAGTGAAATTTGAAACAATCAGTCAAATTTATTGATGCATCGTTGCTCACTTGACCATCCATACAATTTTTCTGCAAAATTCTTCCTATTAGCCCTTTTGGCTAATATAGATATTATACAATAATAAATTCTAAGAATATGTCTTGGTAATTTTTTGAATATTCTTTGATGATTTTTGAATATTTGATTGTATGATCCTGAAGATTTATATGGTCAATGACTAGACTTATACGATAGTTTAGCTAGTTTCATTTCACAATATGATTATACCGTTGGGTTGACAATTTCCCAATGTCCTCCTGAAATCCAAGGATGGATGGATGCCTATGATTTATCTGTTGTACTCTGGCTTCTGGAATTTAAATGGGAATTGCATCTGATGAAATACTTCTCTCATTGGAATTCAGATCTTGGGAAGGTCCTTCTCCATCCTAGCTTTGGACAACTTCCTCAGTGGGCTGTTGTGGGTAAGCATCATCTTCCTGTCTCCATTCTTGTTCTCAATAATATGCTCTCATTGCTGATTACTAAGTAAGATCCATCTTTCAGGTGACACATTTCCTGTGGGGTGCGCTTTTGATGAGTGCAATGTTCACCATAAGGTATCATCCATACTGAACTACTTACACCATGCTTTTAACATCAAATTTGAAGCAATCATCTTGCTTGCGTCATTCTAAAACTCTACCGTGATAATCATAACAGTATTTCAAAGAAAACCCAGAGTACAGCAATCCCATATACAGCACCAAACTTGGAGTTTATTCTGAAGGATGCGGACTTGACAATGTATTGATGTCTTGGGGACATGATGATTATATGTATTTGGTATGTATGTTCTTTCGGTAGCCTCTCATATTTCCTTGGAAAAATCATTCAATGATTGAAATGCTCTATTTATCAGTGGATGTTAGTTTAACTCCTAAATAACCTCAGGTGGCCAAAGAGAATAAGACCACTTTGCCATCTGCTGCCCTGTTCATCATCCGCTATCATTCCTTCTACCGTGAGTTCATGAACTGACGTATTTGCATCAAATTTAATCTTATCATACTTGGAGTCTGTCTCTCCCACTACTTGAACTCAAAATGCCATGTTTCATGTTTGTTTCAGCATTGCACAGGCATGGAGCCTATCAACACCTCATGAATGATGAGGATAAAGAAAATATGAAGTGGCTACATATATTTAAGTAAGATCTTTCAACATCCATCTTTAAAAGCAAAAAAAAAAATTCTATCACTACAATTATGCTGCATTTAAGTTTCAGAACAACAGCCATGTCAGAGAAAATTCAAATATGAGGACTAACGGGTTTTTCTTTCCATGTACAGCAAATATGATCTTTACAGCAAAAGTAAAGTTAGAATAGATGTAGAGAAAGTGAAACCATACTACTTATCACTCATTGAGAAGGTTAGCATCTCCATCCTAAATTCCATCAACCTTTGCTAAGTCTTTTATTTCTTCATTTTCTCAAAAAAAAAAAAAAAAAGAGAGGATGCTCTTCTTCATTTCATATTTTCTTTCCTCTAACAAAGTGATCAAACGTTTGTTGCAGTATTTCCCTGCAAAGTTGAAATGGTGAGATTTGAATGATGATTCATTCCAATGGACATCCCTCAAGAAATAGGATTCATTCATGGTCCATCTTCGAGCAGCTGATGTGAGAAGTTGCCATGTCGACTATTAAATTTAATATTGTATTTCTGTCCTCTGATATTCGTTATCATGTTCAATGATGCAAAGCATTTGTTCGATGTAAGCCATTTATCTTAAAATAAAAAGAGTTGCACTAAATTCACATTCTTTTGGGTGTATTGAGCTAAAGATAATGGAAAAACATCATTGGTCTCAATACAATAAACCAAATTTAACTTAGGCATATATAAAGACATATTGTCATAGCAGAGCACCTGTGAAACATGATGAGCTCAAGAATTAAGCTTATGAAAAGTGGTGTAAAGACAGCTGAGTGTTGAAGTAGTGTTAGACTTGTGGTTATTGAGGGCAGTCATCTGCAGTCAGCTTCAAAGCGTCATTCAAAATTTGCTCCTTCAACACATCCAAGTTCAGTCTAAACCGGTTCAGATATGAATAAATAGATTAAAAAGTTGATCTGTGGTGTAAACATCCATGAATAGTCCATTTCCAAGCGCACAAACTTGTTTGGCCGTCTCTGGCAAGTGGAATTGAGTACTCGCAATGAAATCACGCCCTCTAAACCCTATGATCAAATTTGCGTGATCTAATTTTATATAGATGTGTTTAATCCTATATTGACTATACATTAGGTAGGTCTTGGATAATTAAATAGGGTTAAGAAATTAAAATAATATCTTCTTACTATTTTTTTTTTTGAGCGATGGTTGTTATAGACCTCTTTGGGCAAATAACCATGCTGTCTCTATGATTGGGACCAATAAAGAATGATTATCATGTGGAGAAAGCATTCGACTTGGCATGGATAAAATATGCTGTCTAACCTCACCGACGCAATGGTTTCTGCTGGACAGCTAATAATTCCTCACCTATAGGGTGTAATATTGCAGGAGGACCTACTAGAAGTCACACATCTTTCATGGACAAAGTCTGATTACCTTTTGAGTATACTTTTATTATTGCAAGACGACCTCCAGACCAGGGCACAGAAAGTCATGTTTGACTTGGTTGAAGCGCTAGGCCCTGGGGAAACTGATTTTGTCCCACAGCTTGCAACTTGCATCAACATTTCAACTTTACGATAACCTTTTGGCAGAGCAAGAACTGAGTACATGCAGAATGTGGAATCTTCAACTGCAGCCATGAATAGTCTTCAAGGATCTTTAATTGCTAGCATCTTCTGATCGTGGCGGCATGCATACGGAGTATCCTGCCATACATGCAATCCAACTCTCTTGTTTTACCGATCATGAAATCTTATTGGATTCTTAGATTAATGAGTCAACTCTCTTGTTTTACCGATCATGAAATCTTATTGGATTCTTAGATTAATGAGTCATTGGAATATTGAACATTGCAATCCTTGTGGTGGCTGCATGTATCAGTTGAGCCTTCCTCAGTCATCCACCACGTCTGAGTGAACCATAAGGTGTGACATCTGAATGAACATTGGTTTTGGCTTTCAATAGCTCAGTCTTTTCCTGATCATTTGAATAAGTTCCCATATTAAAGCACATCATTTATAGTTTCTTTTAAAAAAAAAAAAATTGTCAAATAATTTTCTTGATTTCACTTTTATAGATATGCAAGGTCGCTAACCTCACCGAACGCCTGTGCTGCATATCTTGGATCATCAACCTCGGACATTAGTATGGGATAGATCGATTGATCCTTGAAGCATGAATGGGAGAGACCATTCTGTGGTTTTTGGTCATCTGACGTAACCGTTCAATAATTTTGCTACTCTCCTTCATGTAATTTGAGAAATTTTCAGTAATTATTCAGTCAATCGTTGTTGGGGTTTTATCTTCCAAGGGACTGGCTGTTGGTAAGATACCGATTTATGTCTTTTAATCAGTGGCAATCTGCCATCATATCAATTATCCATTTGCACCCTAAATTATTTGTGGATGTGTTAGCTGCCAATGGTCCATTGTTTCCGTAGCCCAGCACCCACCAGCCACCTGGGCATCCTGCAGTATTTTTAATTAAGCATCGTAGAGAATCCCGTTCCACTTGGATATAGTTCAGCCCGGCCGTGTGCACAACTTTTGGTGGGATGCATGAATTTTCGTGTAAAATTCCACCATCATTTCACACGTTCGGTGTCCGGGCAACTACTTATTTTATGCGTTTGTGTTGCGGCAACAACCTGATACGTATTGCGGGACGTACCGCCGTTACCACAGCATCTTCCATTGTTACTCTTGACTATTCAGCAGATGACTATAGGTTATATTTCCCCACAATGTTTGTGATTTCATGCTAATAAGATAGTCGGGCATCTTCAACCTCATATATAATAATTCTAATGTTTTTGGTTAGGTTTTTGCAACTTATACTTTGCAAATATTTCGTATAACAACACTTTTGTAAACCGATCTAGATAAAATTATAATGATGCATGCACACAATATGGTCATTGGGTTTACTCTAACGGATGAGTGGATTATCGTTTTCTTGATATCTGGTGACAAATGACCCTCCGAGTTTCCAGGACTGATCAAAAAACAGTCTAACTTGTATGATAAAAAGATGAATGTTTGGAATTAATTTAGCAACACAAAGCATTGATATAGCATCTTCCATTTCTGATTGCGAACTGGCATCTTCCGTTGGGGTTTTAAATTGCAATTGAAGCCAAAGATTAACTTTCGATTCTCATTCATATTTTTACTGATGTACAATAATCTTGATTAACCCTTGAGTCCAATATCATATTTGAACCATCATATAGATTTACTATAATCAATATGAATCAAATCTTAATTCTCATATCAATTCAATTCGATAATTTTCAAACCAAAAATCCTTATAAGTCAAATTAATGAAAAAAAATCCTTCAATGCTCCACCAAATTTGGATATAATCAGAATATATAAGAATTTCAAATCATTATTTTTTTTCTAAAATTTCTATCATCAGGATCTTCAATATCTATCAAATATTCTTTCATAACAATCATACAAGCTTCAAAAATCAAATCTCCATTTAATAATAGATTCAATTAGGGACCTCGTTAACAAAAGCAAAGGAACTCCTATCAATTCCTAAATCCAAAATTTCTAAATTGTAAATTCACATGGATCCCTTAATCTGAAGTAAATATAAATCAGATCTTTTATCTTAATCTAAAGATATCAATTTTTCATTAACAACCTCAACAATAATATCAAAAAATCTCTTGATCAACTTAGATACGAAATCTTTAAATTAAAATTTCATACACATCATGTACTCTCTAAGAGATATAATAAGATCCATTATCTAGATCTAAGGATGATGATTCAAGATTTCAGTATGATGAATATTCTACAACCTCATAATCGATTTCATCAATAAGAAATATGTTTCTTTGCAATATCCTCAAATATGCATTCATCCTATTATGCCACTTTATATATAATCCACATACCAAATTCAATTTCGATAAATATTCCAATCAAGCATCATAAAAGATTTTTCTTAGTCCATTCTGGAACAATATTTTATCGTCAAATCTTTATCTTGCCAATAATAGTCAACTTCTCAACTAGAAGTAATATCATAGTATTATTCTCACATCGAATTTGAACTTACGATTCACTTGAATAACCAATGATCAAATTAATAACCATAATGCACAATAAAATTTTATGTCAATCCTTTTGTGATTACTTTCAATCCAAATCTAACTAATCATATCATGATCAATAGATCATCCATCATATTTCAAATTCTATATGTTATAATCTCTTGTGATCCTTTCATATATAATCTCAATGTTTAATCAAAATTTATAAATATTTTTTCTACTATAATCATCAAAGATCTACACTATAATGTCCCTAGTGTCTATCCACTTACACTCATTCTATATCTGATTCTATGTTTCATAATTTATCCACTTATGCTCTGATACCACTATAATTGTCACGCCCCCGACCCGAGATTTTGAATCGAGGGTCATGGCAACCGCCGCATACTCATAGAAAACTCTTCCCATAAGCATGTAAGGCATCTTATCATACTATCCTAAAACAACAGCGGAATAATTAATCAACAATTTAAATCTAAAATATAACAACCTAATTTTTTTCCTTTAATATCTCAATAAATTCAACAATGATTCATAGTCCTTACATCAAATTCAATAAGACTTTCAACCAAAAATAAAAGTATAGAGATTCTGCTTTTGATCACTCTTCTATTCATATCTTGTATCATCTTAATTCCTCAACATCTGTAAAAATAGTAAAATAAGAGGTAATGAGCTAGACAGCCCAGTAAGCAATGATCACTTTTCAACAGATTTCATCAGGCATTTAAGTAAATAATCATTTATAGAAAATAAGTATATAGAGTTCATCAATTCGAAATCAATTTCAATTATGCAACATAATTCATGCCAAATTTATTTCTTTTTCGAAAATTTAAGTTTCTTTCCGGATTTCATTTTCTTTCATTCTTAAATTCTTTTCGTCAACCATGAGCTATGACCATATTTTTCCTGTGGCAGGGTCATAACACCGTATATCTTCTTGCGGTGAGCTGCGAATCATCTGGCAGCAAAGTCCTTCGGAACCGCTGGTCTCTCTGGCGGTTTGTCGCTGGTCTCTTTGACGACATGAACCCTCAGGATAAATCAATTGCCAACGTATATGCCCCCATTGACGGGGTCCTTTACATAGTCAGGTTGTCAATTTATAATGTTTCTTATATCATAATTCTTCATAAATCATATTTCATATTCTAATTTCGATAATAAAATATATAATCATGTAGTATCGAAGTCAATCAATATAATGCATCATGGAATCAATATGTTCAATCATGCTTCATCATAATATTTCAAATAAGATATTTTCATAACAAAATATCATTCATCCAATTCATGCATCGTTTCACAAATCATGTCAGAAAAATATATTATAATTTATCGATAAATCTAAAAAAAGTGAAACATTACTTACCTCGAACGCATTCCAATAAACCCACATAATTCTATAAATTTTTCTTCCAAAAATTCTGTTCGTAGATCATATCGTGATATCTCATGATCAAACATCCATAATCCTATACAGAATCAATTTCAATAATTAGAAAGAATACGAATACCATATTTCAACGGTTTAGATTGGGTCCGATCATCTAATTTCATCTAATCAAAATCTAATTAGAACCTAAACGATCCAAAATTTGACTATCAGATCAAATCGGATTCGAAGTGATAGGATCGAGATTTCTTCATCGATTTCATAAAATCAAGTAGAGAGAGACAATTAGAGGAGAGAGAATTCATGAAGTACAATTCGAATTGATCAGGCGACACAATCCAACATTATGATTGATCCAATATCTCGAGTGGTAAAATCAACATGATCAAATCAAGTCATGACTAGATCGAAATCATGGATGATCAAATCTAAAGATTCTTGGTCTGATTAAGGTGGGTGCCAGTACGTTGTCTGACAATCATGGATCATGGTTCTTCATTAGAATCAGATCAAGACTATTAAAAGAAATTCCTTCATTCACTAACCTTTTTAGGGAGAGAATCAATCAAGAGAGAGAATATTTTAGAGAAAGAAAATTCTAGAGAGAGAAAACTCATATTGAATTCTTCAGACAATATGATTCAACAAATTCGATCGATCAGATCAAATCATGTTAAGATTATCATGTGGATAATTCAATAAAATCATGAGAAATAAAATCTAAAAATACCTGATCTGATCAAAGTGGATGTCGGTGTACCGTCCGACGATCACAGATCAAAATTTCATCACGAGAATCATTTAAATTCATCATCATTCTTCTCAAAATTTTAGAAATCTTAGGAGAGAGAAATAATCTAGAGAAAAGATTTTAGAGAGAGAAAGTAGAGAGAAAGTTCAATTCTAGAGAGAGAAAATACTAGTTCAGACTGAAGGGAGAGAGGGAAGAGAGAGAAACTCTCTTTCTCATATTTTATTATTTATATCATTATTTATTAATTAATTAATTTTATTTTTTTCTTTCTTCTTTTCTTTCTTTCTTTTTTTTTTTCTTCACGAAAGAGAGAGGAGAGAAAATCCTATTTATTATTATATTATATTATTTTTCTTCTTCTTCTTTTTTTTTCTTTTTCTTTTCTTTTTCTTTTCCTTCTTTTTCTTTTCTTTTTCTTTTCTTTTCCTTCTTCTTCTTTTCTTCTTCTTTTCCCGTGGGTTTCTTTTGGGCCGAAACAGGGGACCCCTCGTTGGTGTTCCGACCGGCGGCACAGCCGGCGTGGGGCGGCCGTCGGCAGGAGGAGGGCGACTCGACGACCAAAAGAGGGCCAAACCGGTGGTCGGCGGTGACCACCGACGCCGGAAATTAAAGAAAAACGGAACCGAAAACTCTCCTTTTTCTCAAAGAAATCCGGCGACTCCGATCGCCGGTGAGCATGCACACTGGCATGGAAAGGAAAGGGGAGAAGAGAGGAAGGGGAGGAGGCTTACCTCCGACGCCAGCGAGGCTTTTCCGGCGAGCAATTTGACGGGCACAGGGACGGGTCTTCCGCGGTGGTTTTCCTGCGATTGCTGCCGACTGAACTTATGATCTTTGATGGAAGGGAGAGAGGAGGGATCTCCTCCTTAAATAGAGCCGGAGGGAGCTCGTTTCCGACTCTGATTGGGAGCTGCGAGAGGAGGAAGAAGACTCCCTTCCTCTGTTTTCTTCTCTTTTTCTTTTTTTTGGGCTTTGATGGGCTGAGTTTGTTATATGGGCTGGGCCATCACAAATGTACTGGGTTTTTTTTTTTTTTTTGGGTAATAAGGTATAACTTGATTAGTCCATATAAAAACTGTACAAATACAAAAGAAACCTGCGACACACAGACCAAAAAACAGGCCCAAGGAAAAGAGCAGAAGAACATTACATCAAAAAGGAAAAAGAGAATATGAACAGAAGACCCTTGAATAGATGGCCTCACAACAAAAGGCATGAAGCTATACAAAACAGAAGAACTCAGCGTGGAATTAGAAAGCACAGGGGTAACGCCCCAAAGCCAGCTGTGGTAATGTAGAAATCCAGACGCTTCTCCTTTGGAATTGGATGGCACGGGCTTTGTTGAACAATTGTCGAAGCCTTGGAATGAGCAACGAAGAGTTAAAATCCCCTGATGAAGAAACAGAAATTGAAGCAGCCGCTGAAGAACTAGGAGCAACCGGCCGTATGAAGAAGATAAACACTTTGAAGTGAAGCTCCAACTATTTGACCACAGATAATAACATGAACATGCGGAGAAAACGAAGGAACCTGTAAAGGCATCCTGTACAAGCTGAGTTATTCTGAATATAATAGTGCAATGATCCAATGTACCAGAAAAAATTATAGGCGACCCAAGCAGTATAGATACAAATTTGAATAATATAAGCAGTGTAAACTGAGCCTCCAACCGAATGACGGCAGAAAGAAAGTGAGAAAAACCGACAGCGAGCTAAGAAGCAGCACCACAATAAAAACAGTTTATAGCAACGATATTTTAGTAACATTTAAAAAAAATATTGTTATAAATATTTTTTAGCATTAATTTTAAAAATATTATAAAAAATATATAATATTATAACATTTTGTCAACAATACTAATAAAAGTTATTATATAGCGATGATATTTTAAAAATATTATAAAAAGTTATATTCTAATGTAACAATTTTAAAAATTATAATAGAAAATCAATAACATTATGATGGTTATTTATAGATATTACTAAAATTTATAATATTATGATGGTATTGTATAAGAATAATATTCTATAGTTAAATAGAATCAAATTGAAAATGTTTATAATTATATTATTGAATATAAATTATTTATCACTGTAATAAATTTTATCCTCTATATATTATTATATAAAATATAATTTTTATTATTAATTATTTATAAATTATTTTTATGATAAATTGGTATCATTGCAAACTAATTTGAATTTTTTGTGATGATAATATTTAATCACTAAATATGTATTTAAACTTTCTAGAAAAAGATATTTCATATATTTAATAATTTTTAAAATTAATATGATTTTAACTATATAAGTCAAGATAGTTTAATAATTAAATAAAAATAAATCTTGATATAAAATTCACTAGCAATATTGAATACATAATATCACAACTAAATAATGATCTATGATGTAATTACTAAAAAATCTATATGAAAGCAAATTTTTAACCAAAAATTGGATCTAATATAATCTAATTTATATTAAAATATATAAAAAAAATTAAAGATTACTTATATAAATTGTATAATATAAAATTTTAAAATATTATATATTAAATATCATTATTTTTACTTGCAGTATAAATAAAAAAAATCATGAATTATCTACTTTAAAAGAACATTAGAAAAAAATATTTATGACTATAAAAATATGTTAAAATTATTTATATTTTAAAATATTTTAAATACTAAAATTTTTAAAATATTATAAAGAATAAAATAAAGTAATTTATTTTTTAATTTTCTTTCAAAAATAAAAGAATTGATTTTTTATAAAAATAATTAATTATTAAAATTAAAATATCATAATATATTTGAAATAAATTTATTTTATAATATGAATAAGTATAATAAATAATAACTCTATATCATAAGTTAATATTATTATGATGGCTAAGTACTAGGTAACCATCTAATATGTCTTATATTCGATTCTCTATATAGGTGATTAATTAAAATTATAAGTTTAATCCTATATAGGTGATTAATTAAAATTATAAGTTGAATCAAATATAAGAATATCATAATCAAATATGATTTTAAGAGGATAATATTTGATTATAAAAATATTTATTATTTATTTATAATATATATATATATATAGTTATAAATATAAATTATTTTTAAAAAATATTTAATATTGATTGTATTTATAGTGATAGTTATAATCGCGTTAACATATATTTGCTTATACCAACGCTCATCAAAACCATAGCAACAAGTGACAGTAATTTTTTATGGCAACAAATGTCAATAATTTTTAGCAATATTATTTGTTATTGTAGTTTATCAACTGTTGGTATAGATTTTATAAATAATTTTTTATATTTTTTATAATAATTTTGATCATTATTATAGATTTTTTGATTGTAATGAGGCATCGTGAGCAAACCGAGTACCCTGAGCATGGTACTGTGTGATTATCCAATGAACTAGAGACAGCAGAGCCGACCCCAAAAACGAAGAAATCTCCCACAGCAGAACTGGATAAAAACAACGAAGAGAATGATGAACAAATAGCCAGAAAAGTAAAAAACCTTTTTCTCAAACCGATACAACTGAGATGAACCATACTAAGAGGGGTGCCAAAAGTTTGACGCTTTGAAGAAGAGGTAAGAAGTATAACAGCCACAAGTTCATGGATATATAGCTTGATGCAACAAAACTGCCCGATAGACATTGCTCCCAACCTCCATATATATGTTGTCTCTCATATTTTTCCACCCTATTTGTAGCGTCCCAACATCCCTTCCATGAAGCACAACATTTTGACTATGCCAAACACCCACTACATATTCCCACGTATGATTAAAAGTCTCAGCTCCCTCGGCGCCCTCTATTTTCTCAGTTTCCGTTCTGACCTCGCCTCCTTCAATTTGCAACAAGAGCTGTACACCCTCAGCTTCGATAACTCTCATGGTTCTCAGCACCAGCTGAACACCCTCATAACACCCATAACTCTCCCAGTTGGATCGCTTAGCCCAGCTATTGACTCCATAACACCATCCACTACATAACCTCCGCTACCAACCTAAATATAAATAACATAGTTGTTGGGAGATACCCACCGACCGACCGACCGACTGACGGCCCGACTGACCGACTGACGGCCCGACCGACCGCTCGACCGACCGACCGACGGTCGGACCGACCGATTGGCGGTCGGGAGCGACCGACTGACGGATGCCATAACCGGCTAATTATCGGCTCGTGACCAGCTGAAGATATGTCGGACGCACCTTTCCCGACCGACTGAATCCAGAGGTCCTTTGGCCGACTCACGAAAGACTCGCCGACCAACGGAGGGGCCCGACACCACTCAGCTGGCCACCGACTTTGGGTCGGTCGGCTCCGCCAATCGCCGTACAGTCGCCAGACCTTGTCAGCTCTGACAGCGACATGCGGCACGGCTATCTAGGGGCATTGTCCCGCCGGGGGCATTGTCAACCCTGGTGATTTGACGGCCATACGGCGACATGACACTTTCACAGCGACTCTGACAGTCTACAGTGAGTTGACAGTTCCTCACTTGTCTGCGCCATTAATGACGGCGTCATTCCGTGCTCCACTATATAAATCGGGGAAGGCAACAGTGCAGGGGATCCGCTCCATCTCTCCCACTTCTCGACACTCGAAAACCACAGGCTCGCTCCTCTCCCTCTCTCTCTCTCTCTCGATCGAGCTCTCTGTCTACATTTCACTGTTGCCCAGTCACCTCTCTGACTTGACCGTCGGAGGGTCCCCGCCGGAGCCGCCTTCGGTCAGAGTGGACTTCTCGTTTTTGCAGGTGCATGCTTCCCGGCGATCGGACGACGAGGCGATTGGCCGCAACAATAGTTATAGTTATAATATAATAAAACAGATATATAAGTGAAATTAAAAGATAGTCATCTATCGAGAAAAAAGCAGTATAAAATGGTATGTGATTTGTGGAGTCAGCCCACCACTAATAAAGGAGGTTGGTAGTGGAAGAAAGTATATGAGTGTTTGATTGGGAAGAGTGGGGGTTTGGAATCGGAATCAAAATGGATGACTCCCATTCCGACTATTTGATTGGAAGGAGTCCTATTTAGATTCTGATTTCAGGATGGAAGGAAAATAGCTTAATTTATATAAAACTCAATTCTTACTTTTCTCCGTATATTCAAATTTTTATTTCAATTTTAATTTCGATTTCGATCTCGATTTCGATCACGAACCAAATACTTCGGAGAATTTGACCATTTTGATTCTGATTCCAAATTATTTTGATTTTGATTTTTATTTTAATTTCGGTTATGAATCAAGCACCCCTTAAGGAAAAAACAGGGGAAGTAGAGGGAGACGGCTAGGGAGAAGCTTCAAAGCCAGCTGAGAAAAATGAATCCTCATGTACCTTGTACGTTGACATGAAAAAGTGGTGAGTAATAAGGAGAACAAGCTAAAAGAAAACACCCAATGAAACGAGTTCTTTTCTCAAATAATACGAAAAAAAAACTTTTTTATCAAAATATATCAAAACGAAATTTATTTACCAAACTAATGCAAATGGGAAAAATGCCATTTTGAATGACATTTTTTCCCCTTCCACGTCAGCCCCTATTTCCACGCTGGCATCGTCCGAAAAAAAAAAAAAACATCAAGAAACGCCATTTGGAAAGGCGTTTTTCAAATTTTCCACCGAAAAAAATCGTGGAAAAATGGAAAATTTTATTTTTTAAACTTTGGAATTAATAAATAAATTAAAAAATTAATTTGGATTGAAATTTAAAATATAAAGATTTTAATTTGTAATTAATTTAAAAAATCATAAGAAAAAAAAAAATATCATAGAAAATAAAAAAAAGAGAAAGAAATATGAAAGAAATAAAAATTTTAAATTTAATTGAAAAACATCATTCGAAATATTTGTCTTAAAAAATTTTTTTAAAAAAATTTGAAATAATCAAAGAAAAAGAATTTTAATTGAAAATAAAAAAAAATTAAATTTTAAAGATCAATTGAAATAAAAATATTATTTCAAATTACTTTTCGAAATTAGTAATAATTTTTTTAAAAAAAATTAAAAAAATTTGTAAAAATAGGGTTAAAAAATTTTATAAAAACATAAAGAATTGAAAAAAATAGAAATTATAATTGTAATTGAAGAACAAAGTTTATATTTTTAATTTTAAGAAATAAGAATTATAATTATAAATGAAATCAAAAATTATATTTTAAATAACTAAATTAATTTAAATATAAAACGCCATTTTGAATGGAAAATTAGAAAATTTTGTTTTTTAAAATTTGAAATTAGTAAATAAATTAAAATTTTAATTTTGAATGAAATTTAAAATATAAAGATTTGAATTTGTAATTCATTAGAAAAATTAATTTAGATTTTTTATTTCAAATTTTTTTTAAAAGATGTAAAAAAAAATCTTAAGAAATAAAAAAAAATTATCATAGAAAATAAAAAAAAGGAGAGAAAGAAATATGAAAGAAATGAAAATATTATTTCAAATTACTTTCAGAAATTAAAATAAATTTTTTTTAAAAATATTCAAAAAATTTTTAAAAAGAGGGTTAAAAATTTTTATAAAAACATAAAGAATTGAAAAAATAGAAATTATAATTGAAATTGAAGAACAAAGTTTATAATTTTTAATTTTAAGGAATAAGAATTATAATTGTAAATGAAATTAAAAATTTTATTTTAAATAACTAAATAAATTTAAATATAAATTTTTAAAGTATTTTTTAAATAAAAGAAAAAAATACTAATAGAATATAAAAAAGATAAAAATGGAAAAAAATTAAAATTAAAATTTAAAAATATATAAATTATAAAGTAGATTAGAAAAAATATATCATAAAATAATAAAATAAAATTGAATTAATTACAATTTTTTGTTAGGGTATTTTATAAATGTGACTTAAAAAAAGTAAATTTGAAAGAAATTTTGATAAAAAAATACATTAAAAAGTAAAAAAATTATGAGAAGTTAAAAAGTTGAAAAGTGAAAATTTTTAAAAAGTCACCAAAAATAACAATTATAAATTTAAAACCAAAAAAAAAATTTAATGTTTAGTTGAAATAAAAATATTTTTTAAATATATTTTATAAGAATAAAATTGATTTAATTAAAAAAAATTTATTTATAAAATTTAAAAATGACCTAAAAAAATTTCATAAAAAGATAAAGAATTGAAAAAAATAGAAATTTTTAAATAATCAAAGAACAAGCATTATAATTCAAAATTTAAAAGAAATAAAATTTTAAATATTAATTGGAATAAATATATTATTTGAAATTACTTTCTGAAATTAAAAAGTAAATTTATTAAAAAGATTCAAAAATTTTTTAAAAATAGGGTTAAATAATTTTATAAAAATATAAAGAATTGAAAAAAAAATAGAAATTATAATTGTAATTGAAGAACAAAGTTTATAATTTTTAATTTTAAGAAATAAGAATTATAATTGTAAATGAAATTAAAAATTATATTTTAAATAACAAAATTAATTTAAATATAAGTTTTTAAAAAAAATTTTAAATAAAAGAAAAAAAATACTAGTAGAATATAAAAAATATAAAAATAAAAAAAATTAAAATTAAAATTTAAAAATATAGAAATTATAAATTAGATTAGAAAAAATATATCATAAAAGAATAAAATAAAATTAAATTAATTACAATTTCTTTGTTAGGGTATTTTATCAATGTGACTTAAAAAAATAAGAAATAAGAATTAAAATTGTAATTGAAATTAAAAATAATATTTTCATTAATAAATTAAATTAAATATTATTATTTAAAAAAATAATTTAAATGAAGGAAAAAAAATGGGTGGAAAATTTAAATTTTAATTTGAATTAAAATTTGATAAAAAAAATACAGTGTAAAGTTAAAAATTGAGAAAAAATATGGAATAATATATTCATAAAAAAATATTTTTTTAATTAAAAGAAATAAAAAAAAAGGGGGGAAAACGCCATAGAGAATGGCGTTTTCCCCTCCCAGATCCCTTTTCCCCTCTCCTTCTCCCTTCTCCCTTCTCCTTCTCCTCTTCTCCCTTCTCCCTTCTCCCTTCTCCCTTCTTGATCTTCTCCGACGTCTCTCCGGCGGCACGGCGGCGAGGTCTCGGCGGCGGTGAGTTCTTCCCGCCTCTCTCTCCATCTTCCTCTTTCTCTCTCCCTCTTCCCCTCTCTCTCTTTTTCTCATGCCGGCGGCGGGCCGCGCGTCCCGGCGGCGGGCCGCGCGTCCCGGCGGTGGCCCCCGGCCCCCTCCTCTCTCTCTTCCTCTCTCTCTCTCTCTCTTCCTCTCTCTCTCCCTTCTCCGTGGCCGCCGGCCACAGACCGCCGGCGGCGGGCCGCGCGCCCCGGCGGCGGGTCCCGCGTCCCGGCGGTGGTCCCCGGCCCCCTCCTCTCTCTTCCTCTCTCTCTCTCTTCCTCTCTCTCTCTCCCTTCTTCTTGGCCGCCGGCTACAGACTGCCGGCGGCGGGCCGCGCGTCCCGGCGGCGGGTCCCGCGCCCCGGCGGCGGGTCCCGCGTCCCGGCGGTGGCCCCCGGCCCCCTCCTTTCTCTCTCTCTCTCTTCCTCTCTCTCTCCCTTCTCCTTGGCCGCCGGCCACAGACGGCCGGCGTCGGGCCGCGCGTCCCGGCGGCGGGTCCCGCATCCCGGGGGCGGGTCCCGCGTCCCGACGGTGGCCCCCGGCCCCCTCCTCTCTCTCTTCCTCTCTCTCTCTCTCCCTTCTCCTTGGCCGCCGGCCACAGACTGCCGGCGGCGGGCCGCGCGTCCCGGCGGCGGGTCCCGCGTCCCGGCGGTGGCCCCCGGCCCCCTTCTCTCTCTCTCTCTCTCTTCCTCTCTCTCTCCCTTCTCCTTGGCCGCCGCCCACAGTCGGCCGGCGGCGGGCCGCGCGTCCCGGCGGCGGGCCGCGCGTCTCGGCGGTGGCCCCCGGCCCCCTCCTCTCTCTCTCTTCCTCTCTCCCTCTCTTCTCCTTGGCCGCCGGCCGTCTGGGCCGCGCGTCCCGGCGGTGGCCCCGGCTCCCTCCTCTCTCTCTTCCTCTCTCTCTCTCTCTTCCTCTCTCTCTCCCTTCTCCGTGGCCGCCGGCCACAGACCGCCGGCGGCGGGCCGCGCGCCCCGGCGGCGGGTCCCGCGTCCCGGCGGTGGTCCCCGGCCCCCTCCTCTCTCTTCCTCTCTCTCTCTCCCTTCTTCTTGGCCGCCGGCCACAGACTCCCGGCGGCGGGCCCCGCGTCCCGGCGGCGGGCCCCGCGTCCCGGCGGCGGGTCCCGCGTCCCGGCGGTGGCCCCCGGCCCCCTCCTTTCTCTCTCTCTTCCTCTCTCTCTCTCCCTTCTCCTTGGCCGCCGGCCACAGACGGCCGGCGGCGGGCCCCGCATCCCGGCGGCGGGCCCCGCGTCCCGGGGGCGGGTCCCGCGTCCCGGCGGTGGCCTCCGGCCCCCTCCTCTCTCTCTCTTCCTCTCTCTCTCTCCCTTCTCCTTGGCCGTCGGCCACAGACGGCCGGCGGCGGGCCGCTCGTCCCGGCGGCGGGCCGCTCGTCCCGGCGGCGGGTCCCACATCCTGGCGACGGGTCCCGCGTCCCGACGGTGGCCCCCGGCCCCTTCTCTCTCTCTCTTCCTCTCTCTCTCCCTTCTCCTTGGCCGCCGCCCACAGTCGGCCGGCGGCGGGCCGAGGCCCCCTCCTCTCTCTCTTTCTCTCTCTCTCCCTTCTCCTTGGCCGCCGGCCACAGACGGTCGGCGGCGGGCCATTCTTCCCGGCGGCGAGCCCCGCATCCCGATGGTGGGCCCGGCCCCAGCCTCGGCTGGTGGTGGTATTGTGTTTAAGTTGTATTGTGTTTAAGTTGTATTGTGTGATAATATTGTATTTAAAAAAAAATTAAAATATATTATTTTTTTTTTTTAATACATCTGTGATAATATTGCTTGAGACAGCGTATTATGGCTTACGATCCACGATATTCCGGTCCCCGAGACAGCAGCATTCTTACATTGCAGGAGCACCATCGATCACAGACTATTTTAGATGGCGGCGTAAGCATTACAATCTTATTTACTTTTTAAATTTTTATTTTAAAAATCATGTACGTTATCTAATTAGTATATTTTCTTGCAGGAGTCCAGACATCTTCGTCTACGATGATCCGATGCAGATTTCTGGAGGACAGAGGACATCCCAGATAGAGTGTTAGATTATTTACGATATCTGGGATTTTATGGAGTATATCGGATCGGTCGTATACAGATGGACGTTGGTCTTATTACTGCTATGCTTGAGAGATGGTGTCCAGAGACACACACATTTCATCTTCCATTTGGTGAGGCGACCATCAGTTTACAGGATGTCAGCATCCTTACTGGACTACCAGTTGATGGAGATCCAGTTACCGGAGTTGATCCCACACTTACCATTCCGGAGTGGCAGGCTTTGTGCTTGCGGTTGTTAGGGTTTGAGCCCGACGCACATTTTTTTGATCATTCACGACTCAGGATTGAGTGTTTGGATGATCGTTATCGTCATTTTCATATTGCGGATGATGCACCAGAGGAGATGGTGCAGCAGTATGTTAGGGGTCAGGTGCTGCGATTGTTAGGTGGTGTCTTGTTACCTGATACTTCATCGAATAAGATGAAGTTGATGTTTTTGCCATTATTAGAGGATTTAGATTTCGCTCGTCGACTCAGTTGGGGCAGTGCAGTACTAGCTTGTCTATACCGAGCTATGTGTTGGGGTTTCTATGCTGATCAGAGCGAGATTGGCGGTTATCTTGTATTATTACAGGTACGTGAATTAAAATTTTTAATTTTTAATATTTAATTATATTTTACATTCGATATATTATTTATTTAATTTTTAAATTTTGCAGATTTGGGTATGGGAGCGTATGCCGACTATCAGTCCATTACGACGACAGTTGCTCGAGATGCCATCAGAGCAGCAGGATCCTGATGTTCCATTCAGACTAGACGGACCATTAGGATACAGGTATCGAAATATTTTTTTTTTATTTAAATTTTATTATTTTAAATTTATTTAATATTAGTACATTGTGAAACAGATGGAACGTTGCATTCAACGTTCATCACGTATCGACAAGAGTGGCACGGGTTTATAGATGCCAGTTGGATACATTAGTTGATACATCTAGACGGGTAAATTTTGAATTTTTTACAAATATCAATTTACAGTATTCTTAATCTATTATAATTTTATATTAATTTTTTTTATTTTAACTATATTATATCAGTTTTTGTGGAAGCCATATACAGATGGGATATTGGCTATACTGCCGCAGATGTGTACAGTTGGACACGACATATGGACTGCTAGGGTGCCACTTATTTGTTTTGATGTGGTAGAGTGGCATCTTCCCGATCGTGTCCTGCGGCAGTTTGGTCAGACTCAGGGCATTCCAGAGCAGTTTGATACCAGCCAGGGACTTCATCGTATTGATCGACGAGGGAGAGCTCGTATCGACTGGCGTATCAGACATGCACAGTACATCGATATTTGGGATGCACGTCGAGATCACATTGTTCATGGTGATCCTATTTTGAGAGGCCGTTCATATACTGATGACTATATGGCTTGGTTTTTTAGCATTACGGTGCGAGTCATTGGACAGTCTCAGTATGCAGTTTCTGGATACGAGGACGAGAGTTCTACTGTACGTCTTTTGGTAAGATTACGAAAATTACTTAATGTTATTTGTGTTATATTTTTGTTTTATATTGTACACTATACTGATTGTTTTATACTAACAGTTCTATTTTTATTTTATAGACTGATTCTGTGTCAGATCTTGTGTTGGACACTCGTCGTGCTTTATCTACGACTGATGAGGACGAGTGGATTCAGATACTGCGGGAGATGGAGAGAACAGGTTCCGGAGCATTGGAGGCGATTGGTGTTGATCCACATACCTGTGCGCCTTGGTATGGAGCAGTTCGGGCGCCAGATATGAGTTATACGCCGTCACCATATGCTTCACATATGCCATCACCGCATATTCCGCATATGTCATCATTCGATGCTGCACAGATGCCACCGCCTTTTCATCCACAGATGGCAGCGTCTTCTTCGTCCTACATCCCCCAGATGCCATCACCGGGTACCAGTTGGCCACATGAGTATGATACTTTTTTTTCAGGTCCATCCGTGTATCCAGATGAGAGAGTTGAACGGGTCTCTCAGTCCGTAGATGATCCGACAGCATCAGTTATTCCTGAGCAGCATGATCAGCAGATCTCCTCCACTGATATAGGAGAGGAGCCATCACAGCAGGAGCAGCCGGCGAGGACCTTCCTGAGAAGGTCCAAGCGACCACGGGCGCCGCGACGTCCTTGTGGGACTTAGTCTTTGTTGTATTTGTATTTAGTATTTTTACATTTTTGTTGTACTATTTTTTTGATATATTTAACATTTTGATTCTATTGAATAATATTAAATATTGATTTTATTTTATGTTATTTAATTTTAAATTATTGGATATTATGATTTGTGCATATGGATACACATACTCGAACGTGTTTCAGAACATTAGGAGAGAAAATGTTATGCCGGCGGGTCGTACTTCTCGGGGCCGAGCCCTGCATTCCGATGGCCACGGCGGGCCCCTGCGTCCCGACGGTGGTCCTCAGCCCCCGTCTCTCCCGGCGGTGGGCCCCGTCTCGATTGGTTGTGGGTCCAGAGCAGTTTGATACCAGTCAGGGACTTCATCGTATTGGTCGACGAGGGAGAGTTCGTATCGACTGGCGTATCAGACATGCACAGTACATCGATATTTGGGATGCACGTCGAGATCACATTATTCATGGTGATCCTATTTTGAGAGGCCGTTCATATACTGATGACTACATGACTTGATTTTTTAGCATTACGGTGCGAGTCATTGGACAGTCTCAGTATGCAGTTTCTGGATACGAGGGCGAGAGTTCTACTGTACGTCTTTTGGTAAGATTATGAAAATTACTTCATGTTATTTGTGTTATAATTTCAAATGATAAAATTTTTAAAATAAATTTTAAACAAAATATCATAAAAAAAATATTAAAATAATAATAAAATAGAAATTATAATTATAAATTTTAAAAAAAATTAATTTTAATTTAAATTAAAAAATATCATTTAAATTATTATTTTTATTATTTAATTAAATTTATTTATTAAAAAATTATAAATAGATAAGTAAAGATATTAAAAAAAATAAAAAATAAAAAAAAAGAGAAAACGCCATTCTCTCCCCTCCTCAAACCCCTTTTTCCCCTCCTTCTCCCTTCTCCTTCTCCTTCTCCCTTCTCCCTTCTCGATCTTCTCCTTCTTCCTTTACAAATTTAAGTAAAGGAAAAGAATACATAATATATCATAAAAATGAAAGAAAACTAATATTATATTTTTAAATTATAAAAATTATAAATTAAATTAAAAAATATATCATAAAAAAAGTAAATAAAAGATAAAAAATGGTAATAAAATAGAAATTATAATTTAAAACAAAAAATTATCTTTAATTTAAATTAAAAATTATCATTCAAATTACTATCCTCATTAAAAAATTAAACTCATGAGTCGACTCACAGGTCGTGCCAAGCCAGAAAACCAGCGTGCCAATAGGAATTTCAGCGTGCCAAGCAGCTCATTGTGCCATGAGTTGACTCATGAGTCGACTCATGCACTTAAAACATTCATAACTTCAAAAATATAAGTCCAAAAATAATGAAATTTTCACCAATAGATCACAAATCATTTGTTCTACCAAATGATACTATCAAATCAGGATTTTGGTAAAATTACGTTTTTGCCCCTGAAGAGCATAAAGACTTTTTCAAATAAAAAAATATTTGTATCCCTTCAATCTGCTTTGTAATCATCAAAATCAATCTAGGAGCAACATAAATATATCATAAAAATAGTAAATAAAAGAGAAAAAATGGTAATAAAATAGAAATTATAATTTAAAATAAAAAATTAACTTTAATTTAAATTAAGAATTATCATTCAAATTACTATCCTCATTAAAAAATTTAATAAATTAAAAAAAATAATTAAACAAATTATGAAAAAAATTTAAAAAAATTTTAAGAAAAGAAAAAGAATAAAAAAATGTCGAAGGGAACGGCGTTTTCTCCTTTCCTCCCTTCTTCTCTCCTTCTCCCTCTTCTCCTTTCTCCCTCTTCTCCCTTCTCCGGCGTCTCTCCTACAGCACCGCGGTGAGCTGCCTCCTCTCTCTCTCTTCCTCTCTCTCCCTCTTTTTAAAAAATTTTAAAAATAAAAATTACCAAAAAGAAAGTCAACGGGTCGACTCACAGAGTGTGACAGCCAAAAATTTTGCGTGCCGTTAAACTTTTTTAGCCATGAGTCGATTCATGGGGTCGACAGAAAAATATAAATCTATTTTTCTTAGAAAATACGCTTCCAAAAATATTGAAATTGCCTCTAATAGATTACACATCTTTTGTTCTTGCTTTTGAGACTTCAGAATCATATCTGATAAAATTATGATTTTTTTTCTTCATTTTTTAACTTTTTAATGTATTTATTTTTTGATCAAAATTTAATTCAAATTAAAATTTTTTAAGTCACATTTATAAAATACCCGAAAAAATAAATTGTAATTAATTTAATTATTACATTTTATTCTTTTATGAAATATTTTTTTTTATAACTTTTATAATTTTTATTTTTATTTTTATTTTTCTTCCACTTTTATTTTTTTGACATTCTATTACGTATTTTTTTTCTTTATTTAAAATATTTTTAAATATTAATGTTTAAATTAATTTAGTTATTTAAAATATTATTTTTAATTTCAATTATAATTTTAATTCTTATTTCTTAAAATTAAAAATTACAAACTTTGTTCTTCAATTACAATTAGAATTTCTATTTTTTTTCAATTCTTTATCTTTTTATGAAATTTTTTTAGACGATTTTTATATTTTATTTAGAAAATTTTTTAATTAAATTAATTTTAATTTGAGAAATTAATTTTAAAAAATATTTCTATTTCACTTAATCTTTAAAATTTTATTTTTTTAAAATTTTAAATTTATAATTCTTATTTTTTCTGACTTTTTACAAATTTTAACTTCTTAACTTTTTAACTTTTCATCATTTCTTAACTTATTAATGTATTTTTTTTTATCAAAATTTAATTCAAATTTAATTTTTTTAAGTCATATTTATAAAATACCCTAAAAATAAAATTATATTTAACTTAATTTAATTTTATTCTTTAGCATTCTATTACGTATTCTTTTCTTTTAATTAAAAAAATATTATTTTTTCTAAAGTTCAGTTTATAATTTTGTTTTCCATATTTTTTCTCATTTTTTAACTTTACACTGTATTTTTTTTATCAAAATTTAATTCAAATTAAAATTTTAATTTTCCTCCCATTTTTTTTCTTCATTTAAATTATTTTTTTAAATAATAATGTTTAATTTAATTTAATTATTTAAAATATTATTTTTAATTTTAATTACAATTTTAATTCTTATTTCTTAAAATTAAAAATTATAAACTTTGTTCTTCAATTACAATTACAATTTCTATTTTTTTTTTCAATTCTTTATCTTTTTATGAAATTTTTTTAGGCTATTTTTAAATTTTATTTGAAAAATATTTCAATTAATTTAATTTTAATTTTACAAAATATATTTAAATTTTTTTTTATTTCAATTAAACTTTATAATTTTTTTAAAACATTTTAATTTATAATTCTTATTTTTGGTGACTTCTTAAAAATTTTCACTTTCTAACTTTTCCTCATTTCTTTAACTTTTTAATGTATTTCTTTTTTTATCAAAATTTAATTCAAATTTAATTTTTTTAAGTCACATTGATAAAATACCCTAACAAAAAAATTATAATTAATTTAATTTAATTTTATTCTTTTATGATATATTTTTTCAAATCTTTATATTTTAAATTTCAATCAAAATTAAAATTTTAATTTATTTACTAATTTTAAATTTTAAAAAACTAAATTTTCCAATTTTCCATTCAAAATGGCGTTTTATATTTAAATTAATTTAGTTATTTAAAATATAATTTTTAATTTCATTTATAATTATAATTTTTATTTCTTAAATTTAAAAATTATAAACTTTGTTCTTCAATTACAATTATAATTTCTATTTTTTTTAATTCTTTTTGTTTTTATAAAATTTTTTAACCCTTTTTTTAAAATTTTTTTAAATTTTTTTAAAATAAATTATTTTTAATTTTTGAAAGTAATTTGAAATAATATTTTTATTTCAATTAATCTTTAAAATTTTATTTCTTTTTAATTTTCAATTAAAATTCTTTTTCTTTGATTACTTCAAATTTTTTTAAAAAAAATTTTTAAGACAAATATTTCGAATGATGTTTTTCAATTAAATTTCAATTTTTTATTTCTTTCATAATTCTTTCTCCTTTTTTTATTTCCTATGATAATTTCTTTTTTTTTCTTAAGATTTTTTTTGACATCTTTTAAAAAAAATTTGAAATAAAAAATCTAAATTAATTTTTTTAATGAATTACAAATTAAAATCTTTATATTTTAAATTTCAATCCAAATTTAAATTTTAATTTATTAACTAATTTCAAATTTTAAAAAATAAAATTTTCTATTTTTCCACGATTTTTTCCTCTTTTTTTTGGGTGGGAAAATTGATAAACGCCATTTTGAATGGCGTTTTTAAAAACGCCATTCAAAATGGCGTTTTTAAAGATGCCATTCGGAATGGCGTTTATTCATGTTTTTTTTTTTTTTTTTTTTTGGGACGATGCCACCGTGGAAATGGGGGCTGACGTGGAAGGGGAAAAAATGCCATTCAAAATGGCGTTTTTCCCTTTTGCATTAGTTTGGTAAATAAGTTTCGTTTTAATATATTTTGGTAAAAAAATTTTTTTTTTGCATTATTTGAGAAAAGAGCTCCAATGAAACCCTGTAGAGTGAAAAGAAGCATATAGTTTCTGCTGACCGAAGCTAGAAGGAAACACCCGATGACAAAGTGGAACGTACAGTTTTAAAGGTAGAAAGGGGACATGGAAGGGTGGATCACGTAAGAATGAACTTGAAATTTAGTGGCAAAAAGCATTATTTGCCATTTAACTGAGTCCCGGCCCTGCGTTTTAAAAGTTTTCTGCAACCTAGATTAGTCTTCTACTGTTCTCCTCGAAGAGTGGAAACTAGAAATGGTAATTTATGATCCGATTTGTCAACCTAATGCATCAACGGCCGTTAATTTAAATAAATTCAGATTAGACATAAATAGATTTGATTTATAAACAAATTAACTCATTTAGATCTATTTGCTGCATTAGTTGGATTCAAATTTAGCTCTCTGATCCATTTAATAATTAAGATGGGTATAACCTGATATCCATTTAATATGTTCAAGACATGTTTAATCTGATTAAAACATCATTAAATAATTTTTTTGATATTTAATTTGATGCATTAAATATATTTAATTTGTTTAAATCTATTTAATTCATAAAAATCTACTTAATATGTTTAAATCATTTAATTTGATTTGATCTATTTAATAATAAATTATATAAATTGAATCAAATTATTGATTCAAATATAAAATATTTATTTATTTAATAAATATATTAAATTTGGATTGATGAATTTTTAATTTAATTCATATCCAATTCATTCCGACCACATTGCCATCTTTAGTGGAAACATAATTTCTTTTTCTTTATCAATATGCATTGGCAGAGTAGCTTTAGGTAAGAAAATGCATTTGGAGCGCCTGTTTCATGTACATTGCAAGGCATTAATTTGAAAGTCGCACGAATCACGTGGTTAAGAACTTTTTTTTTTTTTGGGTGCACGTAATAGGGGCTGCATAGCATTAGCCCCCCACGTAATGTCTCTTCCGAAGTAAATCACAAGAAATCTTTTGCTGACTAATCTACGAGCGACGGAGAACAAGCCTCGACTCGCTCCAAACCCTTAAGGAAAAAGAAAAAGACGTGCATCATCGCTACGGTGTTGGAGTAAATTTTCATCGTTTATCCGGCTAATTAGTCTGCTTTCTCATCTCTTGACCAACCAGCTGCACTTTACCGACTAAGCTATTATCGTTCAACTCAATTTTGATCAATGGATCTTGCTCCAATCGACTTTCGATCAATCAAGATCGATGATATATGGCCGATCAAAAGCAACGGACTCAACCTTGTCGATACTTTACCAATTTTATTTGATATGTAGTCTACGCACAATCTACGAGCCAACTGATAATATTCGCCACATAGCCAACTACCTGTTTGGTGCCATATTGATTTAATCAAGAACTGGATAGCATCGCTCAACGGACTCATTCGACCTACTGTCGAATCCAAGAGCATGAGCATCAGCCGAGCAGCTGAACATCAAACATGACCGTCATGCTATCCTATTGAATCACATCAAATCTTGTCACTCAGGAGTCATATCTTGCGCAGTTAGCTGCGCGCCGTGATAAGAAATTATGAAGTAATTAATTATGCCCATGAGGTCATTAATTACGCCCCATATGTGATAAGACGCACCGTCGTAGCTATCTGCATGTCGAATAAAAGGCACGCCTACAGTTAGAGTCAATGGGCAACCTGTACTATTTAGTACGGTCAAAAAATTCAGAACGAGCTTTCTTTTTTTTTTCTTACATTGATTCTTCTATAAATAGAGATAAGAATGGGATCCTCCAGATATACAATGCATGTTTCAATGCTGAGATTCTGCTCTTTTTTTTATTGAGTACTATCTATAATTTGAACATCGAAGAATTTTCGTCGGAGTAATCTTCGATGAAACTTTTTTCACTGATCTCACACCTCCAACGGCCCGATGTCCTATCAAATTTCGATCGCTTCAATGTCAGATAGAGATCATCGTACATTATAAATCTCATTCTTATCTTCGATCATCTCTGTGGTGCCTCTCTTCGATGAATATTTTTTTTTTAATTTTTTATCATACGGTGGTCAGACAAAGTGATTCGGCTCCAAATCGACCATCCATCCAAGACAGGCCGCAACAGCTTTCATGTCGGACCAGATTCGGGAGCTAATCTGCTCTCCGAGGCCGATATGTCTCCCCATTCGCATCCAGAAACAATGGCCTTGTACTTCATACCGCAGTTCCCCTCAATTATTAACTTCTGGACCAAATTATCCTTCCTTGGTCTGATGACGGACTGTAAACCATCTCGTAATACACGAGTCATAATCATTCTTTAATAAATTTTAATCATTTCATTGCAGTCAATCTCCTCATCGTCTGACCGTCGAAAACGAGCATCTGCAAAAAAAATCCGCACTGACTGAAGATGACTCCAGCAGAAATCCTTCGACGATCAAATCAAAGAAAAGACTAGACAACAGTAGAAAAGAATCAAGGAGCTCAACGAGAAAGAGAGCTAGAGAGGGAGGAGAGTTCAGGGGTTTCAAAATAATCTCTTCCAGTACTGTTGCCTTCTCCATTTTATAGTAGAGCGCGGCATAACGCCGTCATTAATGGCGCAGACAATGAGAATATTGTCAAATCACCGGAGGCTGTCAGAATTACCGTGGGACTGTTAAATCACCGTGAGGCTGTCAAATCACTAGGATTGACCCATGTCTTGGGTGGGACGATGTCCCAGGGCAGCTATGCCGCATGCTTTTGTCAGGACGGCGGCCCTCAGCAGTCGTACGGTGTTTGAAGGAGCCGACCGACCATACGTCGGTATTTGGTTGTGGGATGTCGGGTGAAGATCCAGGGACCGTCGGCTGGTCTGGTATCTTTCTTAAGTCGGACGTCGGCTGCCACCCCCGACAGTGAGTCGGTAATATAGGTTCGACCGTTCGGTCGGTCGGAAACAGCATGGATCGGTTCGGCTGATACACTTTTTATTGGATATTGTCGGTAGCCGTCGATCGGGATCATCCGTCGGGGTCGTCGATCGGTATATCTCAATAATTTTAAATAAATTTTGAATCAGATGGCTCTAATCGATTGCTTGATGTACTGCTCTGATGGATGGCCCGATCAATAAATTTGATGATCAGCAGGTCGAGCGGCTGTAACAATCACAAGCCGAAGAGGCTCCGTCAGACTTCCTCAGTACACCTCAATGCGGTCCCCTTCCAAAGTCCTAGGTTCCCATCTGTCCACCCCTCGTCGATCGGGACGTCCCCGAACCGTCCGATCTCAGGCATCAGTAGATACGGGCCGTTCGATCCTTCCCACCGGCCTGTTTGGCTATTTCCCTCCTTTCGCGCCTCGTGGACCCTCCGTCAAACCTCGTCTGACGACGGCCGCATAAACCAACCGCCCACGCGCATGCGGACAAAACGAGGTCATTTTGGGCATAACAGCAAAATCCAGTTCCGGTGCTCTGCCAAAATTACAATGCCCTCCCATCTGGCGGTTCACTGGATGTCGTCTATGCTCATCAAGTCGCCCACGTGGTTAGCAGACTACGCGTGTCACTCCGATCCGCCGGCACAGTAAATTCTCGCTCTCCCCCCACCATCCTTCTGTCTCAACCTTCCTCTTTGGGATTCTCCTGTGGGTCTCCCCCGGTCTGCGCGACCACCGATTTCGGCCTCTCTCCAGCGATGGGGAGAAGCGCTTCTCCTCCCGCCGGCGCTCATTTCTTCTTGGTGTCCGTCTTCGTCTTTGCCGTGCTCTGGTCTCCTGTCCTTGCCGGCGGCGCGGAGGCGAGCAATGCGACGGATGCCTCGACGTCGGGATCGGGGAAGGAAGGCAGCTTCGCGGACATCATCGATTGGGCTCTCCAGAAGGAATTCTCGGAGAGCGAGCAGAGCGTTGGAGGTTCGTAGATCTAGACTTCTCCCTCTTGCTTTTTCTTTCTTCTGGTCTTCTGCTCTCCGTTCTACGACTTCTTGAAGTCTTATTGTGATGCAGGAGGAAAAGCAGTAGGGTTTAGAATCTAGATTTCTTGTTTCTTGTCCACTACCTGAACCATTTCAATGTTGTGGGTTATTATTTTCACTATCTTTGCAACTCTGGGCACTACTTGAACAATATATAGAAGTGTCGCTGCCTTTTTCATTTCTTTGCTGCATTGAATTCATGCTCATTGTGGCGCCCGGCTTTGATTTTGCCAATTCGTTACTAAACTAGTTTGCAATGACAATGCTTACCCCTCATAAACCTAAACGCTTCAACTTTATGTGCATTGAACTTGAATAAACTCTTATTTCTGTTTATAGCTCCCTTTATCCATTTTTTTCAGCATGTTCTGTATGTTAAGTATCTGGATGTCCAGAAACATATGGCACAGGAACTTTAAAGAACTCAGACATGGGTACATCTGTATGTAACAGATGTGCACGTCGATGTTTGTGGATATTTGCATATTAGTTAATTGGACGGTTGCTCTGTAAATTTATAAGATTGATATTCCTTTTCTAAATATCATTGACAGCTTTTACATGGGGTGAAGAGTGAACATGTGATGGTGATGAGGTCTTGATTTGATGGTTGAGGTGTCAAAGAGTGTCATAATATCTACCAAGTGTTTGACACAGTAAGCAACCTAAAATCTGGAATGTTTACACTCAGTATTTACTAGATTTTTGGATAATTCCTCCCCCCTCCCAGAAAAATGGAAAAACCGCACAGGCAGGCACACACAAACAAAAAGAAAAGGGCGACCATGTTGCAATCTCTGGAACCTTGTCTTGGACCACTATTTTGTTAGTCACTGGTTTATAATGGAGTCAGAACTTTAGCATGAATATTTGCACCTCATCTTGTACGGATTTGATTTATTTACCATGGGTGAGCCTCTCCACTGTGACCTGGGGTTCATGGGTTTGAAACAGGGGAAACAATCTCTCTGCACATGGGGATGAGGCTGCATACATTTGACCCTGCCTGGACCCTCCGATGGCAGGAGCTTCATGCATTAGGCTGCCTTTTTTGGCTTTTGAGCACATATCTAGTGCTTCATGCATATGTCTCATCTGTGGTCTCGAGCCTTGCACCTTGCTTCATAGTGCGCTACAGATGGATATTCCATATTTATCATGTAATGACCCTTTAAATTAAGTATTGGTTATCTGCTACTGGTTTATTATGTTATTACATGCCCCAGATTGTGTTTGAAGCAGTCCATAATGAACTGTTTTAACCATATTTGATCAAGTACAGTTTTCGTGTTCCATATGAATCCTTCTACTCGTAAACTTAAAGAGATTACTGTCAATAAAAATGGGAAGTTTTTCACTTTTATTGCTTAGAATTTTTGACATCTTATGCCAGGGTATGAAAATTAGTATTATAAGTTTTTTAAGTTGACGTTAATGCATCTTTTTGGATCTTTGAAATATGCAGCATTCAGACTTGTTAACATATTTGTCCTGATATACATGCTACAGGCACTGCAAATATATTTTGCCATCCTTGATACATAACTGTTACTTAAAATGTGGTATTATTGACAATTTGAGCATACCTTTCTCTATTGCACTTATGTGGGGGCAAAATTTCTGAGGGGGTCTTTGTTGGCGCACTCTTGTCTATGTCTTCAACAGCTCTGGTATTTTTCTAAATTTGCTTAGAATTTCATGAATAAGTAAGACGTGTTGAGTATTTCTTTGGATTGATGTGTCACCATAATCAATATGTGAGCAAGGAAATGAATTTTGGTCATGTGTATGCACTGCTATTTAGTCAAAATATAAAATGAATTGAGCATTTCTTTTCATCATTTGTATTTAAGAAATAATATAGATTTTTTTAAAAAATAAGAACTAGGATGAGAGGAAGTCCAACTGAAATCAGGGTGAGGGTAGGACTGAGGTCATTGGTAAACCCAACTTTACCAATCGAACCAGTTGGATGATGGATAAAATGATGGCTGTGCATATGCATATTTATGTAAGCTATAAATGTATGTACACATAATGACGATTCCTCCCATATTATAATGGTTAAACATTCCTTAAGAAACCATTATTATAGCCAACAAGAGTTAACTAATTTTCTTAGTTGGTTTTATGGTAGAGGCACCCTACACTGAAAAAGGGAAAGCAATTGCAGCCCTTCTCAATTTCTAAAATATGAGAATGGAATTCCCTAAAATTTCATAGCAGGCTTATCCAGTTGGTACAACCAAAATGCAAAACTGGATTTTATCTCACAATATATATGTGGAAATTGCACCCTGGAGACTGCATCCCTCATTTCTTGCATCATTTCTTTTCTTGGACTTTACCTTTGTTCAATATACACCTCAGCCCATTTCAACTAGGTGACTCTGTTTCAGTTGGGCTGTCTCATGACTGGGGACTTTCTCTGATGTCTGGGGGAATCTTTGAGGAATGCTTCCCAGTTCATGAGCATAATCTATGTCATTAGGGTAGTAGGCTCCTTTGTGTCGATTGACCTTCTAGGCTTCATGGTAGGCTTCTTTCTTGTCAGAGATGCTTTTTCAAGAAACTTCACACCAGTTCAGAGGGTTAACATTGTGCTTTATCCGTATATTTTACTCAAATTTGATATACATGCATTGAATCTATAGAGTTATTTTGTATCTATGAAATTGTTGTTTGATTTGTCATTTGTGAGGGACTACCTCTCAGTCCTGTGCCACCCATCATTTTAGAAAATTTTTGGAGTCCAAAAGTTTGTTTATTGCTAGTCTTTAATAGAATGTGAGTGATTGATACACAGGTTTTGAAGTTCTTAATGGAGAGAAATGGTATTAATGCCCTTCATGGTCAAGTCATAGTTGGCACCCTTATATTCCAGGTACTATTAATAACATGCTTTTGATAACCAAGTCCGTCATGCTTAATTGTACTTGGTGCAAAGCCCATGATATTTAAGTCATAGTTACATTAATTAAATTCCAAATATCATGGGATCAAAATCTCTTTGAAATTGGGGATGCATTAGAACTATCTGTTGATCCTTGATTGCATCTTCTTCTGCACAGGATTGTGCTGTTGGCCTGCTTTTTGCACTACTTCCAGTTTTGGGTGGCACTTCCAGTATTTTTCACGGAGCGATTTCAATGACCAAGTCGTAAGTTAAGCATGCCTGTCGACATAATTTTTCTTGCTTAAGTGATTCTTTTAGAAAGATGAAATAAGATACTGTTGTCTGCAATACACCATGTTATCTAACTAGCACACTCATTTTCTGAATCCTGAAGTTGACATAGATTATTCTTATTATATTGATTTTTAAAGCTTGAATGGTTGAGTGTGATTCTTATTAAAAAAAATGTTGTGTGTGATTTATCTTAATTCATATTAAAATGTGCGTTATAGTTAGTCATTATTTGTACTTTGCCTTGTCCTTGTCATGATGATAATTTAGAACTTAATTATAATTTTAAACATCAATAATAGTTTTATGACATCTCTTTGTGGTTGTTGAAAGCTTATACTAATATGTGCTTGTATATTAATCTCTAATGAGATTCTGCCCAAAGATTGTTCTTTCTTGTGAGACATTTTTAACGCCATAAAATTTATGGATTTCATCAGAAGTAAAAGTTCAGCAGGTTTAATAACAACAGTGGCATGATTCATCACGATTATTTTCCATATATATATATATATATATATATATAATGCATATGCATTTCTTGTTTGAGGCTGTTGCTTGGTGCAATAATAAAAGGCTTGGGTTGACAAGTGCAATGGCGTGTGTTCAAGGTCTGGGCAGCCGCTTATACAAAAGAAAAAAAAAGGCTAATGATTAGGCATGTTCTCCCAATCTACCCCTCTCAGGACCCTAGATTGTTGGCACCATAAGCGGGTAATGGCCCTTATGCATTTCCAATTTCTAATCGATAAGGAAAGACCAATGCCATTGTAACAACCTAGGATCTCATCCAAAAAGCCTAGTTGAAAGGAATTATTTGAGTTCCTTGGCCCCAAAATTTGCCGGACTGAATTGGGGGTCGTACCGACGGACAACTTGCTTGGTATGGTATTGGTGATTGAGGGGAGCAGTGGAGTCACCATCACTTGTGGAGCCCTTGACATCGAGTATTGACAAAGCTTTAAAGCTCTGATCATAGTGGAAGGGAGGGAGTGAGGAGGGTTAGGGCTTTTTTTTCGGGGGGGGGGTGGTGGGGATGTTGGTCGGAGGGTTTTTAAGGGATCGAACCATCTCAACCCTCTTAACTATCTGGGTTCTTGATCGGTTCGATAGGGCCCAAACTGCCCAGTTTGGAATGTTTGGCCGAACTTTGCTTGGTCTTGTATGAGTACTCAAGATCTCTCCAATGAAAAATTAATATGGGACTAAATTGTATAGCCTAAGGATCCCTCCATATAAGTCTTGACATCATTGCCAGCCTTCCAATAACCACAACCACCACAATTAGCCTGTGGTTAGCCCTAAAAGAGTTCATGCCACAATGTCTCACATGAGCCATGGGTCAATTCACTTTGACACTAATATTGGTGTCCCATGGGGACCTAAAACCTTGACTTCTAGCTCACTTTGAAGGTAAATTTTTTGAAGGAAGGTATGGACAAGGGGATGTAGTGATGCTTCAATAATAAATTTTAAATTTTATTTAGATGCTCTCCTACCACCATAGTTGGAAATAAGTGTCTCACATGAAATATGGGCTTTTTTGTATTGTAATTTCATAAATCTTTAAAGGGTCTGTTGGGATATGCCAAGAAGAAGAATGTAGTCTGTGCAGAATGAGGGAACAATTTTGCCCTTGCTGATTTAGCAAAGCTACTAAGAGGAACTTATGTACCTGTTGCTTTGTTAGCTGTCTTAGTAGGCCTCTCTGAACTTGCTTAGTCTTTAGCTGGAATTCTGTGATTAGCTTGTGCCTGTAAAGCACAAATATCATGGAAGAGTATTCCATGTGTCATCTGCTTAGAAGTTTGGAGGGGTGGTAACGTTAACTGAGAACCATTAAGCCTTATCCTTACTGTAGTCGATTTAATGAGTCCTCAATAATTACTATGTAGGCTACTTATGATGTTGTCTCAAGGATGGTTGCAACATTCACAAATATTAAATTTAGATTCATTTCATAGTTTGACATGCTTTCTTACAACTAGTGCCAACCTAGTGTCTATCCTCCACCCTTTTTATCTGGGCACGGAATGGTGAGTGATGCAAGGATATTCATGGATTTCCTCCTAAAAATCATCTGCAATTGCTTAACTGTTCTGTGGATAGTGGCTCGGAGAAGAGAAAGCCCTATCTGAAACTCTTCTGCCTGTAGTTCTAGTTGCTTCTTTTCTATTTTTCCACATTTGAGTGATGACGAAGCTTGGTTCTGAACTTTAGTACTAATGTCTCTACAGCCTTCAAAGACTATTCTTGGGGTCTCATGCCATATTCTTCACTCAGTTTTGCTCCCTAACCCTCCACCATTTTGTTTACTGTTGGAGCCCTCGTGCGAACAGTGCTATAGTTGTGGTATATACTAGAGGCACATATTCTTAACCACAATGGATTCAAGAAATGGCATGATTTTCTGCACTTACATAGGTCTGTTAGAAGCTTTCTTGTCTCCATATGTGACAGGAATTTTGCATATCAAGTACTTGTAAAATGGTAGGCTCATTTAAGCAAACTGGAAGTTGTCATTGTCCATTGGGCATGCCTGGTGAACTTTTTCTTTTTTCAGTAATCTAGGTATCTTTACATTTAAACATATTTATAATCAGTTTTGTAGGTTAGAAATGTATGACAGGATCCAGTCATCCGAGTGTCTTCTGATGGAGCTAAGTAGATATTTTACTCTATGTTTCGCTAGATTCTCAAATGAAAAATCTTTTACCAGGTTGATTGTGCTATGTACATTCCTGGCTATTCTATCCATGCTATCCTGTGCTTGTGTGCCTTGGTTTCTGAAGCTGATGATGAATCTTTCCTTCCAGGTATATTGGCTGCTGAGCAATGTTATTTTAAATTTTTCTTTGCATAATCTTGTTGAATATGTCATGTTTTAAACATGTGACATATCCACATTGCATTTAATGTTCTGACTAGCATGTCTTTTGTGCAGACCAATGAGCTCTATCAGTTGGCATCTGTTGCTTTCTGTTTACTCGTAGCATGGGTTTGTATCTGGTCACTTCCAGTATTTGGCTTCTTGTCCACTTTTGCTTGTACCTTGATTAATTTTAATTTGTATATGCTTCACATTATGTCTTCAGCAGTGTTATATAAAGCTTCCTTGCACTTGAAGTTAAGATGTTTTATTCCATAAAATTATGGTTTTCTTCTAACACCTAATTCATTTCATAGTTTCTAAAACCTGATTAATTGGCTGTAGGTTTTGTCATTTAGAATTCAGTTGTGTTATTTTTTGGGTTTCTCCCAGCTCTGCTTTAAAGTTAATGTACTTCAGCATGTGATACTGGAGATTGCTTTCTAGACTCAGTTATAACAATTCCAGTCTCTGTATTGCATCATATCTTTCTGCTATACCATTTTGCCTTGTTTTCTTTGTTGTGTTAATCTTCAGAACAAAATTGCTTGCATTTACTCTCTCTCTTGTCTTGTTTCTGATATTTTTTGGATCTTGTGTACAGAATCAAAAGCTTCAAGCACTGACACTCCATCGTAGAGAATGATGATACGCCACATCATTTTTCTCTGAGGTCTTAATATTCTCTTATTTTTCTCATCGTCCTTAATATTTGTAATTCTTGAGAATGGAACATTAATTTGAGCAAATAGTTTTGTCTGTACTTGAAATAGAAAATGTTGAATGTCCTGAAAGATCTCTTCAGCTGCTGATGGAATCTATATGCATGGAGTCCACGTTAAATTTCAATCTTATCATGTCATATCATTATGGACTTAAAGAACTGCTTTAGCTATTCTAACATGGTGGGGAAGTAATATATTCGAGGGTCATGCATAAAACATCCAACTGATTTAAGACTCTCATGTAAGAACAAAATGGACCATAACTGTAGAGTCTCGCTTGAGTCGGAACCTGAAAATGTTGATTGGGTATAAAGGTTTCTATCCATCAACAAGGGTGGTAGAAAGATCAATATATGTGGTAAACAAATTTTATGATTAGAATTTGTGGTTTTATCTTTCTTACCTTTCTCATCAGGATATTTGTTTTCTTGTGTCAAATTATATAAGAACTTTAAACTCTTGTAGTTTGAATTGGATTAGGCACCATTTATACATATTGGGAATGTGTAATGTGAACTTGTTGTAGAGTGTCTCGTTAGACAAATTCATAATGCTCTTACCATAATAACTCTCCTATCTGGAATTTTGCTTCTCGATGTAGTGACAAGTTGGGCCCGAGCCATGAATTGGGTTCTTTTGCTGCTGGTGTGATGATATCAACAACTGATCTTTCACAGCATACCCTTGAACAGGTAAGACTGTTTCTATTATAAATGTTGTAGATGCTCAAGTTGAAAATTCTGGTTTACTTTCATACATTGTTGTGGATTAGTTCTTTTTAATTTTGTGTACAACACCTGTTAATAAGCATAGTTACTAGGCAAAAACAAGATTCTGCTTTTTGATCAATCTTCTCTTTGATGGTATCAAGTATTGGTATGCTTTAACTGACACTTAGTTTTTCTCTTAGCTATATCTCTGAGAAAGAATTTGTTACTGCTACTAATTAACATAAACATTTAACTGCTCATGTTTTTCTCTTGATATATCTGAACTAGGATCCACTTGAAAATAACTATTCTATTATATTTCTACCATTTAACATTAGATGGATGCTTTATAGGCAATGGTGAAATGAATGCTAGTATGTCCACTGAGCGCCATATTCTATTGCTCGTGTGATCCTATGTCTTGGATTTTATATAATGGGTTTGAGTTTTGAAGTTTCAAGAACTCTACCAGAACTCTTAATATGAAGATAAAAAAAAATGAAAATGACACATCTACTATCGAGCGACTCCTTCATATGATGTTCTAAAGCCAGTTGTCTTTGCTTTAGGAACTTTGACTTCTGCCTCATTGGCTGAAACCTTTGATATTAATGTTCACGTCTGCTAGCACTTTCAGTTTATCTTGATTTTCTTCCATAGTTTTCTCAACATTGATCAATGCAAATATTTGTTGTAACATCAGCAGGATCTTGGACACGGTGTTATCATTTCTTGTATTGGTCAAATATCTCTTACATCATCTAATACCTATAGTCTGTTTGTGATGATTGGACTCAAACTCTGTTGATATCTTTCTCTTCTGGTGGAAAACCAACCTAGATCTGATGAATTAATGGCTCCATAAGTTTTACTTGAGCAATATGAAGATGTTATAATGTTGAAGCACCTGTTTCTTTCTTTCTTCTTTTTTGAGTGGAACGCCTGTTTCAAAAATGAACCAATAAACATAAGTTTCCGGGAAAAGATCAGTGACATCGTGAAATTCAATTGTTCACTAAAATCACTTTGAAACCTCATTCTAGTGATTGATATAATCTGGCTTTTCTGATTATATTTGTAAATCTAAAGCATATTATACGCTATTGTAAATTATATCTATTCATGATACTTGGTAAGATTGCTTTCTAGAAACACTATTTTGATGTCTATGTGTTCTTGTCCAGAGTGTGTCGTTTCAAACTTGGAGCTTGTGCATTTTTGTATTTCCAAAATGCATCAGTTTTGTGCTTTCATCTATTTCAATGCATCAATGAAATGTGAGTTGGATGTTCACAATTTTGCTCCAAAAAAAAAAAGTATTATCACATCCAACATATTGTGCGACGTAATAACAAATTAGCAACAGAAAAGCAAAGGGTCTTCTATACTTTTTGCCATTCAAGGTAAGAAAAATAAAAGAAAGGACAATAGGCAACAATGCAACGTGGCATCAGTACTTGAAATGTAAGCTATAATTATCACAAACAATCAAATGAAAAGGAGGATTAGATGTCAAAATAGCATCCAAGCAAAAAGAAAGAAAATAAGATGATACCTTCTTCATGTTTGCATAAGAAATTTGTGGGCTTAAGATTTATCATAAGCACAGACCTCTTGAGGCCACCCTATCTACATATCTTGGCATTGTGCACAAGGAAAAGTGATCAATGACCATGAACAGTTGGGATGAGAACAAAGGGCATTGCTGATTGCAGATATTACATCTGCAGAAAGCTTCTACATGGGCATCTAGGATGTAAGATTGTCCTCTATTTAGGGCTCAACATAGGTGCATGTTGGAAAGATTTTGCTAGGAAAACCAGGATATTGAATCAGTGCTGCTAAAAGAAAGGGACAAAATATTAGGTTTTACCTCTTCTGTGAAAAGGAGGGATTCTTGCAGGGCACTTTTCCTTTTTTGTTTGGTAGTGGGTGGGGGGGAGAAGAGGTGGAAGCAAGAGTGTGGACCTTGTTGTCAATTGTTGCTTAGGTGGCGGACATGGAGATATTGATGGCTGTAAGGTTTGTTGGCAAAAGTGTTGTGAGGGAGGAATAAAGGATGGGAAAGAAGGCAACAGAGAAGAGACATGAAAATCATATGTTCAACAAAAAATTTGCATGTGCCACGTGATGGGGAGGTTGGGGGGGTGGGGGGTGGGGAGTGTTATGGGAGGTGAATTTGCATATGAGTAGGGTGACATGAAGTTTTGTTCTCTTTTATTTTTTGGTGTTGTTGGGGTGGGGTGGGGGGTTGGGGGAGTGGGCAGGTGTTGAGGTAAGAGTTTCGTTAAGTGATGACAATTAAAGAGAGGAGTGGGTGACAACCTTTTATAATAGGTATGAGAGTGTCTAGGTTGCAGCGGTGATCTAGTAAGAAACCTAGGGAGCAAGCCCTTGAACAAGTTGTGGGTGAGTAGCTGGCTGAGATGATCGGGATGTCTGAGGCAACAGGAGGACATGTGGCACTTCTGAGTTAGATGTTCCAACTGGACTGTAGGAAGAAGAGAGATTCCATACAAATGAGTCTTACTGGTTCTGGTTGTTGTTGTTGTGTCTTTTTTCTATTTTTCTTCTTCTTGTTTTTTTTTTTTTTGGGTGGTGGTGGTGGTTGTGGGGTGGGGGGGGGGGGGGTGTTGGGAAGCCAAGAAATAGGCTGGAAAAAAAAAATGCAAGTCTTCTTTCTGAGGGTTATTGGATGCGGGTAGGTCTGTGTGAATGCTGGGGAGCAGGAAGATGTGGATGAAGGGAGGGACTGAAGAAAGATGAGAACGTATAATTGAAATCCATGATAGATATGTCATGTCTGTGTGTACATAGAAGTTAGGATGTATTTGGAGTCAGTAAGAAGTATCAATTCCACTTGAAAGCATGAACTGACTGTTGAGACAATGAGGTGCTGGGGAGGCAACGAGAAGGGCATGCAGCATTTTTGAGGTGGACATTAATATCGGATCCCAGGGAAGAAGATCCAGGTCTTGCAGGTTTGGTGGTTTGATGATTTGCTGATGTTTACCTCTACTATATGTTGAAGGAAGGGAAAGTTTTAAGGTTGGGTAGGCAGGATTTTTTTTTCTTTTATTTTTCCAGGAGGGGGGTCTGTTAGACTAGAAAGGGATAAAAACAGAAGTACACAGATATTGGGTTGATTAACAAATATAAAACAGAATGCATTTGCTGCAGCACACTAGTTTGAACCTTAGTTTCTGTTTGTCTGCCAGATGTGTGCCAGTTCTGTGCTACCTAATAATGATCACATCACCCTGAGATCTGGTTGCTACATTCTGAATTTATCATGGTGGTGTTATACCATGACTATGTCCCTCACAATAATAAACAGGTAGATGCTGTGTATGTGCTTGAGCTTGACAAAGCACGAGGATGAAATGTTTCCTGCAAAAGAACCTCTGCATGTATTGATGGGATGGTAGGAGGTGATCACTAATCTACTATGTCAACTTTAACTTGAGTAATTGATGTACCACTAGCCTTATTTTTCTTCTGACCATCAATTTCATTCGTTGTTTATTATCTGTGTCATGACTGGCAGGGTTTACTGCTCAATAGACACAGAACGACCTCTTTGATGTTGTAGAGCAAATTATTTAAAAAAGTGATGTGCAGTAACTTGACTACTTTGAGGCTATTTGGAATAGTTTGTTATCGAAGCTCATTTTATATGATGTTTTCATTTGCATTTCCTCATGCTTGTTTCTTAACAATTCTTGTTTATATTAATGAAGCAAAACATCTTCCTATATAATAATTCATTATATGTTATCTTATTTCAGGTTTGTTCTTTCTGCAGGTTGAACCCAATATTAGCTTCTTTGCTGCTCTTTTTCTTGCTAGCATTGGAATGCTTATTCATGTCCATTTCCTTTGGAACCATGTGGATATTTTCCTGGCAGCTGTAATTTTGGTGATTATTATAAAGACAATAGTGGTTACAGTAGTTGTGAAGGGATTTGGCTACAGTAACAAGACATTAGTTTTTGTAAGACTGCATGCTTCTGATTGTTATATTTGTATATTTGGATTTCTTAATTATTTACTCGAACCTTATCTCCCTGTTGTTTTTGCAGGTTGCCATGTCTCTGGCACAGATAGGTGAATTTGCTTTTGTTCTTTTAAGTTACGCGTTAATTCTTCATCTAGTTGAGGTCAGGTTATTGTTGTTATTTTTACTTCTTCCATAGTAAAGCTAATGCATCTGGGATAGGTGCCTGTGTTACTGTAGAAGAGACTGGAATAGATACCCATGTTACTGTAGAAAAGACTACACTGTGATTGATCAATGCAGGCACTTATCATAGGGCTATTAATCGGTGTTCCCTGGATGGTGGAGGTATAGACAAGCTGGACATGAGTGAGGTAACTAATGCTGGAGCTCAGCTTGAAATTATGCATGGTCAACACAGTCTTGGCTTGAGCTCGTCACTAGCTAGAGAGGCCAATCTCAACCTTAGGTCTTCTGTCATCGGACTTGAGCTCTGCTTGTTCCAGCTCTTTAAAGGTTGAGAAAGGGGGATATGCAGCGGAGGCCAGAGCAAGCTTTGGGATAGCACAAGTCCTGAGGAAAGAATTAAGAGAATTGCTATAGAAAAGCCCAAGATTAATGACAATGTGTCTAGAAAATCGAAGAAGAAGACCAAGGAATAGAGTTAGAGATCCGATGATCGATGGCTTAATCATATTGGAGGGTGAGCCCTATAACGGATGCATCACTAGGGAAGTGACTGGAGTCGCATCATAATCATGAGGCCCCATAGCTGCTGTGAAGGACAGGATAAGGACATGGTGGCGAGAGAACAGAAAAGGACAGAGAGGGAATTATCAGTGGAACAAGGAACCTATATTGATGCAAACCCTAGCCGTTTTGTTTTTTAAACCATATGTTTTGGTCTAGCAGCTATGACGCTTCATGATAAGCATTCTGGCCATTAGATTAGCATCTGTTGGCCGGCTTACATGCTACCATAAACGAAATCTATTGATATTTTTAGCAAATAAATATACGAATTAATTTTTTAATAATAATAATGATGATGATGATAATAATAATAATGAAATAAAAATATGTATTATTATACATTTATTATTTCATTTCGAGCTGTGTCGAGCTGAACACAAGTGAGCTGGGAATAGTTCATGTTCAGCTTGTTTATATTTTGCACAAAAAATATGGCTTGTATTTGGCTTGTTTATAAATTGAGAAAGCTGAAATCAAGCTGGATATCAAGTTGAACATAAGCTGCTCACAAACAGGTCATTCATTTGACAGCCTACTATGCAGAATAAATGAATCAATAAATTCCTGCATTTCATCAGGTAAAGCCCCTCTAGCCGCGGGGCTTTTCTCTTATGGCTCCTAATTTCTAAGAATTATCCTAAAGCTGATTAAGCTTCAAGCATTCACCCATTGTGTCAAATTAGAATAACCGAGTAAGTTGCTGCAGTATGTTGCAACGGTCAATTGAGTTCATTCAAGTTCATAAGCTTGTTTGGATTCTGTGATGGTTTATCTGTTGAATCTTGTATTTATGATACCCTTGCATCTTATGTGGAACTTTGCTTCTTTTCTGGTAAATTTGGTTCTCATATTCTAGTTTGTCGTTCAACTGGACCGCACAACCATAAAAGTGATTGACTTTTACAGGGTAAACCAAAAAAATAACTGCTAATGCTCGTTGCTTAATGTCTTGTTCGACGGGACCATCTAACTGGAAATTTGATTGCTTTTTACTGGGTAAACGATGCCTGCTACTGCTGGGACAACTGCTCTAAGTTTGGTATTGCCTATTGCATTTTGTTTTAAAACTTTTACCCAGTGATTAAACTTTAGTAGGTTAATGGCTGCTGCTAATAGGATGCTTGATGCCATTTATATTGGTGGAGGCTGTTCTTCGTTACCACCGCTTGGACCAGTCATCTTGTATGAGATGAACGTCTGAAGTAGAGCACATATTTTCTTTCACTATTCTTATCCCGGAAACCTCTTGTTTTTCATTTTTGCTTTCAAGTTGCATGAGATAATTTTGCAAGCGAGTACTCCATTGCTGTTCAAATTAATCCCTGCAGTCATCCATCTTGATGTTCAGCTGGGATGGTTCTCGCCTGACGGCAGTTAAATGGAGGTTGTCTTTCCTGTGCTCAAAATCTTTTTTGGAAGGGAAAAGGGGGTAGCTAAGAGCTACCCCCTAATTTATTTTGTAACAAGAAATAGATGTAGATTACATAATATATACAACAGATTAATGATAAAAAAAAAAAAAATAGATTTTGGAAGGTGATGTCAAGCTTTTAAGTCTCTTTCAAAAGCTCTGTACCTCAGAATTAGTCTTAGATGGATAAAAGATACTCTAGCTTCTCAAAGATTGGAGGATGTTTTACAAAACAGAATAAATAGATTATTTCCTGGTTAAGAAAATACGTGTATTTTTCTTTCTCCATATCTCCTAATAAACAGTGGCCATAAGCATATTTTCTGCTTTATTGTCCAAATAATTTTTATTCTTCTTTCTCCAACCCTTCTTAAGGTCAAAAAATGAAGACAATCTTACTTTCAATCTCAGCTACAGTTTAAAAATTATCCATAAAATTCGAACGAATGTGCATTTAGAGAAAAGATGATTAGATATTTTTATATTTGAGTTACATAACACACAACTATAGCTAACATTCCAATTTTTCTTAGCGAGCACCTCATCTATGCGTAGTTTATTCCTTATTGCTAATCATAAAAAGACTTTGACCTTTTCAGGCACGGATCCTCTAAAGTATTTTAATAAATGGATATTTCAGACCATCATAATTGAGGAATTTATAGAAAGGGTTAATGAAGAACAATTCATTTTTTTATGTGCTCAAAGTCACTCGTCGTTGTGCTTGTTTATGCAAGTTGACAGTTTGCGGTATATTAATAAGTTATATTTCTAGATGGGATATAAAGGTGATGTCATTCGTGCAGGTGGTACTGATAAATGCATAAGTTTGATGGTCCAAAGATCTCATGATTCATGAATAAAAATTTCAGATGCAAATTAGAATACAGCGAAAACAGCTACAAGCTTTTTACGTGTGTCCAAGCATCCAAAGTGGAAACCGCGTTTAAAGAGGAAAAAAAATTTACATTGTCTTCCTTTTTTTCTTGCTGAAAGGGGGAACTAGAAGCTAAAGAAAAATGGATTTCTTTGAAGCTTGGCTCTTGATCAAGTCGCTGTTCAAAATAATCCCAGCAGTCATCCATCCTGGTGTTCTGCTGGGATGGTTCTCACCTGACGGCAGTTAAATGGAGGTGGTGTTTCTTGTGCTCAAAATCTTTTTTGGAAGGGAAAGGGAGGCAGCAAAGAGCTACACCCTAATTTATTTCATAACAAGAAACAGATACAGATTACATAATATATACAAGAAATTAATGATAAAAAAGAAAGGATTAGATTTTGGTAGGTGATGTCAAGCTTTCAAGTTTCTTCTAAAGGTTTAGTACCTTAGAATTAGTCTTAGACGGACAGAAAATATACTTCAATTTTTCAAAGATCGGAAGATATTTTGCAAAACAGAATAAATAAATTTTTTTTAGTTAAAAAGATACGTGCATTTCTCTTCCTCTATGTCTCTCAACAAACAGCAGTCATAAGCATACTCCTTGCCTTATTGTCCAAATAACTTTTATTCTTCTTCCTCCAATTTATCCAAAGGTCAAGAAACGAAGACGGTCTTCCTTTCAAACAACTAAGTCCAGAATCTTGTTTTAAGCCTAATTTCGAAATTCTGCTTATCACCTCTTATGTCTTGGGCTTTGTCAAAGTAGAGAAGGGTGAGATGGATATCAGTATGGGCCTATTTGGATAATTGGGCTCAAAGTCTTATACAATTCGTGGAAATCATCAACAATATAAAATCATGGCCTGAATTTGGCCCATTTTACAGAATCAATAGGTCATTTTCTCCTTATGGGATTTGGGCCAGTTCACTCAAAAGATGATCCTGGATAGTTATAAATAGGCCAAATATATCCTACTATTCTATATTTTTAGTGGTTGACCTACGAATTTTATAGGATTTTGGGTCCTACTGTCCAAAGAGGCTTGAGAAATTAACAGCCATAACCAATGTAGTTAAGTATAAAAAAAATGAACTTTGAACAATTTATGGATGCATAAAAGTAATATGTTATTTAACAAAAATAGAATTTTCATAAATAAATTATTATAACATGGAGCACTTCAGATCAATCAATTTTTGTACCACTTTCTATAAAATATGTACTAGGATTTTTTCGAATGATTGAAGCCAATTGTGCCTCATCCATCTCTTTGGTGGTTAGCTCGTTGATCGGATTCTCTCTCCTTCGATTTTCATTCATCGAAGTCATGATTTGAGAATGTGGGGCTGATTGTGTTGTCTTAAGGTGTCTTAAGGTTTCTACGAGGAATCTCATCAAGATGTGCAGGCCTGCATTAGATAGGACAATAGAGGATGCTTGGATCTGGAGAGTAACTGCTCATTGTAGAGTGAGACTTTTTCTCTAGAAAGTTGCTTGAGATCGGCTTTTGATGTGCATGTTACTCAGGAATAGAGGCATGGAGCTTCTAATGTCTTGCCTGATTTGTGGGTTGGAAGATGAGTCGATGGAGCATCTTCTTTTACATTGTCCAAAGGTGAGGTTGATTTAGAGGATGGTGAGTGGTCATCCTTGGAGGGTGAGCAATGGCCCTTGGCTAGACCCCTTTCTAGATGCAATTCATCGGAGTATAGCCAAGGTGTCGATCTGCATCTAAGAAGGCAGGATGGCGTATGTTGCTTATTAAATCTGACTTTTCAGAAATAGTTTGATCTTCAAAGTTGAGATTGTGCCTACACATCGGGTGCTGAAGAGAGCCTTTTGCTTAGCTATAGAATATAGCCATTTCGATATTATAGGTTCATCTCTTGATGATCCAGATTCTTGAGACTCTCATGTTGCTTCTACGATAATCCGAAGGGTTCTTTTTATTTCCTGAGAGTCCCCTCCTTTGGAGTTTGTCAAGATTAACTTTCATGGTAATGTTAGGGATAGCAGAGGTGGTGCTAACTTTATCATTCGGGGTTCGGACACCAGACGGCTGGCGGTAGTGGGCTCACATCTTTTTGAGTCTTCTGTCTCGGAAGCTGAGCTTCATGCTGCTTGGACAGATATCATCTACGCTAGGAAGGAGCTGCAGCTAGAGAGGATTTTCATAAAAGGAGATTCTACCATAGTTATCGGTTGAATCCAAGATGAGGTGAAGTAATTGGAGGCCCATTTGCTCCTCCGTAACATCTGAGGTTTTCTTTGTGATTCCATTGTGGTCTGTTCGGTATATTTTTCGGGACACAAATAGTATACCAAATTAGGTTACATTATATGTTGCCGAGTACATCGGAGACTAGATCTGACGATGGTGTGAGACCTGCCCGCAGGCCCTGAAGGACTTTTTATTATCTGACTTTTTGGGTTATACTCCCACTAGAGTGGTGTATTCACCTACATATACCAAAAAAAAGGTGATCAAGTTCGGAAACAATTAAACCATCCGCAAGACAAATTGAAAGTCTAAATTAAATATACAAAATCTTGATTTTCCCTATATCATCTCATTGTTACCAAGGACTTAAATAGTTTTAAATAAGTATTCAAAGAGTTTCAAATATTTGGCACATATGCATACTTTTTAATGAGATATTTTAAATACTTCCGCTCACATAAGATTCAAAGCCATGCAAAAGCACCCAAGTTCCAAGATTCTAATATCTCATGTAGTCCATAATCACAAATATACTTGAATTTCAAAGACATCAAAGAATTTCAAAATGGTGATAATTTGTTACTTGATCTAATTTGCATACATACATAGTATATTACACAAGAACAAAAGCTGAGATGTTGGTTTTGATGCCATGTTGATGACTAACACCACCATGATGTATAATATCGAGCATGACATGTGTCAACAATGAGTGCCAACATTGATGTCTGTCAGTGATGGCATACATTTCGTGCCAACCAATACTCCATGCCGACATTATATTAGCTCACCTGGAAATGGACTTGTATAGTCCTGAATCCGAAGTATTTAATAGAGAAACGTATGATTTATTCTAGAGAAGTTTTTTACGAAGTAGATTATACAATCTTGGAAGTATAATGCAATAATCATCATAAATATATTAGATATATGCGCTTAAAAATACTTTAGTTAGATTTAGAATACTTACAGAACAAGCTAAGTCCAACAAGAGGGCCTTCTATTTAAACACAATCTTCTCTAATATCACAGCATATCTCCTGGAGCCCTTTAATAGGTCTAAGTATCGTATCAAAATCCTTATTATTCTCTTAGTCCAATTAACTCTAAAATTTCATTCACGACACAAATATTCATAATTAACAAAATAAAGATTCAAAAATTATAAAACTTAGTAAAAAATATTTAAATAAAAAGAAGAGCTAATTTTTTGCGGTTACTTTTGGCCAATGGAGTAGTAAATGGATCCCTTTCAATTTTAGCCCCAGGCTTACGTTGAGTTAAATTGATCCATAATTATAAAATTTACCATGAAAAGTTATCATGTTATTATTGTGATTTTTTGAGAATGCCGGTACGTTGTACAGGCACAGGCTTTGTTAATAGAAACTTGCTTAAGGTGATCAACAATATAATCCTAGACATGGATTTATTTCCTAAATATACCACTAAATAATAATATTTCTTAATTTAGGGGTAACAGGTTGGGATTTACCTCAATCAAGTTTCTAGCTGGAAGCTAGGCTTTGAAACTGGCTTCCTTTTGTCCAAAGTCGTGGTCCCTTCTCTTTATACATAAAACCTGCATCAAGGTTAGATTAGAAAGGACAAAACGGTAGTAGGGATAGAGATTTAGTTTACGAGATAGGCCAAGGATAGAGAAAAGGACGAGCAAAAGAGAAAAAGATTAGAGTGTGAGAGACGAAGGGGAGGAAGGAGAAGGCCGATTAGTTGGTTGCTAAATAGCAATAGAATGGGAGGTGTGGTGGGAGGCTATGTGGTGGTGGTGGTGCTCGATGAGAAGAAAGAAGCAAAATGAAAGAAGAGGTGATGGTAGGGACCATAACAAATCCTGATGATGATGAGTACACGAGGAGGAAGGAGCAGAGGCACAGGGAGCTAGGTCACCTAGGTTCAGGACCTAGGCCGATTGGCTTGGAGCATGGGCTTAAGTTATCCCAACTGTCATGGATTTATAACCTAAAAGCTTAAGCTGTTAGGATAATGATTGGTCTAGGCTAATAAACCGATATGCACCTCTTTATTAGTCAATGAAGGATTATGGCAATTTCTCCCATCCAATTTTATGGCATCCTTATTGTAGTTAGTTACTAGTCATGAGGATACCACATGATCCTATCGATCCTATCAATTTTATCGATTTTAATAATTTTTATAAAGGTCCATATGACTAATAAAGTTTGTGATATATAATGAATTTGACTTTGATACCTCTTATAAAAATTTAAGGTCTAAAAATTTAAAATGTTCAGAGGAAGGCCAGCCTAGGCCGATAAACCTGTATGGTATCTTTTCTATCAATCAGTATAGGATCATAAAATGAAGAATTATACAATATTAGACAACCAACGTGGTACTGTTTTTGTCGTGCACACGCAGTAACTTTTGATCTCAAAGCCTATATGAGTGTGGACGTTACAAATGCTAACCGGAGACCTCGCTGTAGATTATAGCCTAGAAGATGATGCCCGGAAAGAAAAGTAAAAGACGGTGGGAGGACCCCAAAGGAAGATGTCTGTCTTTCTGGAAAACGACAAGGCCAATATCCATACGCAGATTTCACCGTATAATTAAGGATGGGCCCTCCTAGATATTGGAACATACGGATTTGGATGCCACCAGGCTGGTGATATCGGCCATTACAGCAAGATGCGTACATGGACACCTCATGTCGACAGGTACCTGTCATAACGGGCAGTGGTTTCCAGGTCCCAATCCTGGAAGCGGCAAGCGCACCTGTTCCTTGTTACCAACTTTCCTCCTCGTTGAAGCACGACCCTATACGTGGCAGGGATCTTATCATCCCTCGGCGCTTTGGGCCGCACGCGATTATAGATGTGGTTCATAGGATACCGAACATAGGTTGGGGATCCTTTTTCTTCTCTCCTCGAGGCACTCCCAAACATGAAAAGAAGGATATTTTTCATATTCCAAAACCCTGATCCATGTTGATCCAAATTTTTTTTGCTTGATAAGATAAAATAAAATAACCCCAAGCTTAAAATTATAGTGGATTTCTTTGACCCTCATGAAGAAAAAAAAACACAAAAAGTTGTAGCACAATGTTGCATGCTTGAGTGTAGATCTAATATAACATGTTTTGAGAAGCTCTGACTCATTTATGGCCTCCTATAGAAAGTTGACATAGCAGGATGAGGCATTTAGTAATCATTTACTTAGGGCCCAAGAGCTGTCATTTTTTTTTTTTTGCCAACTTCTTCCTGAGTGGATGCTCAAAAAGATACTTAAAGAAACAATTGGAGGTGTATGGATAAGGTTTATTCATGCATTCAAGCCGCAAATCAGAAAAGAAGATGCAATCTCCAAATGGAATTTGTTAAAGATGTCCTTGATTGGAACCTTTGCAGCCAATGCTTCATGAAATTAAGTTGGATTGCACTTTTGTCCGCCTTATCTCAAGTTGAAAGTGGTGGGGACGAGGTTAAGTAGAAGTCATGCATCAACAATTGCTTGTCCTTCTCATGGGAAATGCTCTGAATATTGTGAGCTCACCCTTCACCACCAACGGCCCAAACTACTGAGAGTGACGACACCCTACCTGCATTACTTCTACTATATTCAACAAGCTCCACAAGCAACAGTAATCAATCTTTCTTGCAAAAGCATCACAAACATCTCTTTATTCTGAAGATGACTAGACTACCCGCAAGATCTCTATGTTTGTAACATATGACCATATATTCGTATTTGACATGACACCAATAACATAAGGCTGAAATGGCGTTGTCTTCTAACCTGCTCCTTGGTATGATCCCTGATGACTTCATATGCTTCAGCTGGTGAATCTTCCATCTTGCCTCCAGCCAGTCAGGTAACTCTGATGGTCCCCATGAAAACAGAGCTTGGGGATGCTTTAGTTTGATTTAGAGGCCTCATAGGGGCAATAGTGAGCTCTAAATCAGGTTCTTGGAGTTGAATTTGAGGCTTTGCCATCAAGGAGGACGACCGTGACATTATACTAGGAGATGTGCTCATTGAGACCTGACAGATGGACATCAGATTAAGACTGGAAGGCAATTGGGTTTCTTGTTCTGATGAACGAAGTCTGGTTGTGGTGTTGACACCAACCTTGTGGCATGTTGTCTGAGTAGGAATTTCTAGCTCGGATGAGAACTGGTCCCTTGACCTGGAAGAGTCATTATATTGCACCGATCTTGCAACCTGAAACATAGATTGGAGAGAACAATTAATGCTGGATTAGCTTTTATAAGAAGTTAGCAATTGAGAATGGTTGATGTGTACCACATCAAAAAGACTTGATCGACGCTTCTTCTTGTGAAGACTGTTCTGTCTGAGAAAATATTTCTGCGCATGGCTCGCAACTTGGGTTGGCGTCCTTGTGGTCACAAAGTGCCGTGAGATTCCTCGCCAGTCTCCCTTTCCCAGTTTCTCAAGCCCAGCTAGAAATGTCCTGTGCTCTTCCTCAGTCCATGGAACTCCTAAGGACCATTTAAGCCTTTTAATTATCCAAAAGCATGGACAATAACTTGAGTTTTACTGGAAATTAAAAGAGAACCAGTGGTTGAAACTTGGCAAAGAAAATCAACTAATTCTTGTACAAGCCTAGAGGAAAAAATTCAGGAAACTAAGAAAACAAAAGGCATAGCAACTAGTAACAAAGGAAGGAGTAAAGGAAACAGGACCATTTCATGAATAGATAATCTAAAGAACCCCAAAAAAAAAAAAAACATGTACCACTCAATTTGCATTGAAACAAAAACCAATTTGAATGCATAGATAAAAGGAAACAGAGATGATCTTTAGATTATATAGATAGCCAGTTACAAAACGTAGGTGATCCAATATCGGATGAAAGGGGGGCAAACTGAATTAGATAACCAAAGCAAATCATTGATGCAGTATGCATATTAGGTTCAGCCAACAGGAATCAAAGAAATGGAACATAAGAAACTTAAAGAAGATCAGCATAAAAAAAATTTTCCATGCAGGTTCATAGGTTATGCGGAAAATTTTGACGCATTTCCAATAACTTACACCTGAGGAGTTCAAGATGGTGTTCTAATAACTCACCCTTCTTCCTCTCTTGTGCTCTGTCCACGAGGCCATCAGATAAATAGCCATTAGAAGTTTTGTCGGTGTTTTCCTCTATAGAAGCGAGAGAAGAAGATGATGAAGGAGAAGAGGAAGAAGATGCAGGATAAGAAGAAGAAGATAAGCATTCCATGCTGAAGCTCTTCTTTATGGGGGAAGCTACTTGAAGCTGCACGCCGAAGAGCCTCAGTCCACCAGCACCCACTAGACTTCTTGGACTGCTGCAAGTTCTTGAGTTGTGCCCATTATTCCCGCAGTAAGAGCATTTCCTTGCCATCATCAACCCTCGGAATCCCAACTTCCAAGGCCAACACTCACTTGGAGAGAGAGGCTTGATACTACCGTCTTGGGTGGGGTTATGAAGAGTAGGTGAGAACGAGAGATTGGTTGGAGAATTCTTATTTGGATTATGTCGCTAACGGAGACCCACTAGTATGAGTTTGTCCAGATACTCATACAGGTATATGGCATGTACGCCTTGTACTCATTGCATTAGGAACCCAAGAATATATAAGTTCGGTTCGGTATTGCTACTCAGATAATACTCTTCCATCAAAAAAAAAAAAAAAAAATTCTAATACAAACAGTATATTAATGCTCAAGTTGAAATCGTTGCGCTTTTGTCATGTAAGCATGATACGGATTATTGTCTCTAATTGGTGCAAAAGCTAAGTTGGTGTATTTATATTGTGGTGCATTAGGACTCTTCAATTCAGATGTGCCTACATACATGCACATGGAGGAGGGGGGGCCGAGAGAGAGAGAGAGAGAGAGAGAGAGAGAGAGAGGAAGACAAGATCCACCAATGAGATGAAGGTGGGTAGCTGGAAATACTCAGCTGATGCAACAAAGATGATAAATTATTTCAAACTTGGATGTTGGTAAGTCGCTATTTATAGGAATTTGTTGAGTGCATCTATAGTATTTTGGGATGTGACTCAAAACGCTGCAAACATGTTAGACACAGAAAAATTCAGGCATTCAGTTTTTTACTTCTATTTTTTTTCTTCATAAAAGGGCTAAGAGGCAATTCAATTCAAACTCGATTATATCGATATGTAAGGAGGCTTCTTAAAACGTCAGAGAACTTGAAGACATTCGCACACACCAAATCGAACATGTCCAAGCAATGTTTGACAAACTTGTGGTTTATCTGACCAAGTTTCATTTTGTTACATGAAGATCAAACTCATTGGCCAAATCATGGTGGGTGGGTGGGGGGGGGGGGGGGGAAGATATTTTCTTCTCACACAAGCAACCATAGATGATGATGTATTCTCCCAAAAAGCCTAGCAGATTATGTGCTGATGGGCAACTGTGAAATTAGATATTAATACACATATGTGAGAAGATATTTGTCTTCCCTAGTCTCTTTGGGACTACAACTCATGAGATAGCCCAATGAACCACCTTTAATTTATCGGTTTCGCATATGCTAATGCCAAGTTGAGTATAATTAAACAGTTGCTCGTTGTACTAGAAATCCCCAGACATTTTGGTACCCATTTGGCCTCATCATGGATGGGAATCTTTTCTAAGATTGAAAAGTTAGAATACTCCTGAAGAAGATTTTTCACTGATTGACTCGGTTGCTCTATAAATTTATCTGAAGTGCCTCATTAGTGTATTGGCATAGGTTGGGATTTTCTTTTCCCAGGGAACAACTCATAAGCCTTAATGGTTCTTTAACTTTCCAACATAATGAAACAGTTTAGTCATACCTTATGCTGATCACCCCTTGAGAGTGACCAATATCTATATGCTTGCACAGGAAGTTGAGATGGCCAAGCCACCAACTGCATATTGTAGTAGAGAACTACTTTCCAAACCTTTTCTTTATTAGCATTGAGGAAGGAGAGCAACTGTTGTTAAAACTTTTTATATATTCCTTCACTGTAGACAAACTTTGGAGTCTTGAAATCAGTATTGCTTTTTTTTTTTTTTTTTTAAGACCATCGCCAGTTCATTGGAGCAATGGTCCCGAATAAAGGTTTCTCCGTAGTAACAGGTTCTTTAGAGAGCTATAAACTGATTCCCATCAGAAAAGTGCAATTCCACTATGCTGATTCCTGTGAAGGTCCAATACATGGACATTTTCATATAAACAAGTTGCATTCCCACTCTTTTTCCAGAGAGAGAGAGAGAGAGAGAGAGAGAGAGAGAAATTTGTTATTCTTTAGCTAGCCTCATGTAGGCCATCACCAGGATTTCTCCAGCTCTGATGGACAAACAGGACCAGCAGACAAAATGGGAAAAGGTCTGCAATTTGCCAAGGTTCTGTACAATCCAAGGTCATATTAAGGGGAGAATCTGTAATCTATTCGTGGTAGCTTTTCGCCTTTTACAACAAGCATACAACAATGACTAAACTAGCTTAAGTATCTGACAGTCTGTAGCCTATGGTTGGAAGGAAGTTCAGGCCTAGGGGCATCAATTTCCATTTTAGTGAGAAATTGGAAGAATAATTCCATGAGATGTAGAGGCATGTCAGCACGCACTCGCATGCTGGCATGAGGGCTGGGTTGGTGTATCATTTTAATCTATCACATAACATCATCATCATGACAATTAGTGGAGAACCAATTCAGATAACATTTGATAATTTATCCTGTCAAACTAGAACAACATGATTAACATAATCCAACAGCGAAGATATGGTTTTTTAGTAGAAAGATAAAGTGACAAACAACTTAGTACTATTATATTTATGATTATTATTATTATTATTATTATGGTTTTATCTAATGTACCTTCTGGGTCCACATGATGTTAGTTCAAAGAAAGCAAATGCAACGAATTCTACTGAAATATATGTTTGCCTCCATCATTTAAATCCATCCAACAAAGCAATTGGACGTCACATCATGTGTACCTAATTTAATTCTGAAGACTTGCATGCTAATTTATTTGGTTTTGGACTAATTGTTATACATTGCTTCATGACAAGGACATTTCTCCTGCATATATGAATGACCAATCTTTGCATAGTTTCTAGAAATAGCTTGCTTAAAAAAGGATTAAAGTCAATACTTCTATTCATCATCAAATAGTTGCGGTTAAGAAAGGGAACACATCGCGATCATTAATTGGTTTTTGACAGAGAGATCCACATGGGTCTAATCTAGAGCTCCAAATCCTCATAAAGTTGCAGGACTGTCAGGTCGTCCTCATGTTTCTTTTTCCCCCAATTCAATTGAGATGAGGACTGAAACAAAAGTTGTCCTCATATCAGACACACACCTACACTCTTGCAATTATTTAGACTTAAATGTCACATAAGTTGGTTGTACGGAAACATTGGATTTTTCCTCTCCCACGATATCTTTTGTCTTGGTCTGGATGTAAGTTTTTGTGGACAACCAAGTGGGAATGAGGAGAGAGAAAGTAATATCCAAAAAAGAAAAAAAAGAAAGAGAAGAGCAGAAGAAATTACATACCAAAGAAATAGATAGAAAGATTGGATAGGGGTAGATAGATCATATTAGATTATCTGGCAGAAGACAAAAAAGAGCCAAGAAATTGATCTAATGGGAAATCGTGCCACTGAGTCTAAACTCAAAAAATAGTTAACAGTAATAAGTCAATAAGATTGTGTGCGCAAAATGTTTGGATCACAGTCCTCTCAATTTCCTTGCTTCTAGATTGTAAAGCTTCCTACTTCTTACAACAGTATGGCTAAAATTGATGTTATCTTTCTTTGACATGTTACATCTCTCGTACGTTCTACACTGAAAATTGAACAATTGTTGTAAAATAGACCCATAGGCTGCCTTTCATGTTCACTGCCAAGATAGGAACCTTTTAAAGCGAACCCGATTGAATAGGTCATCAAATCGATTCAATGAGTCTCAGTGATCAAGGAAGGCCATGCTAATAAAATTTATTGCCATGGACCAGCCTAATTACCTACCTCTAGAATGACTCGATAGGAGTGGATTGGTCATCCTGAAGTGAGTCATGATCTGCTCTTTAGTGTTGTTTCGAGAAGGAAAAAGCATGGGTCCACATAATCATTTCAACCCATCTTTTAAGTGAATGAAGCTCTGTATCTCGGCAACCAGTGGTGAATTGGAGCACTCTCGGGCTGAACTTTCTTCGCGAGGCTGAAATTGTCCATGAAAGAGGACCTTGTGTTTGTCTTGTTTTTACCTGCCAATTAGGCCTAGAATTTGTGAGCATATCTTGTTAGCTACTTAAATCATAAAAGCTTGATTAGTTCGGCATGACACATGCTCTCTACAAGCATATTTCTCTGTTGAACTTCGCATAAACAGCATGCAGTTTCCGGAATTGTACACGAAACAAAGCACATATATGTTGTGTTTGTCTATAGATTGAAAGGAGGAGAAAACCCTACAATTTTGAAGGCCATATGGCAAATCAAGACAACATTCTACATTTGCTTTGCACTGTGAAGAACAATACAGATCTGGAGAGGTGGAACTGTCAAAAGAGAAGGTAAAAGGCAGGCATCATATTCCGGGCAGATTCTTCCATTGTACCGAGTGCAGTGGCCTAACAAATCAACGATGGTACTACAGCCTGTTCCTATGGCCTATCAAAGCCCCAAGAGTGAGAAAATGAGATAACATATTCTATATCCCATAAGCTGTTGGATTAAGTGGTTTGCTAATTGGCTAACCATTCATTAGTGTCTTGAGAGTCAGACACCATTATCTAACTTTTATTAATGCACACGCAAGCCCAGCAGCACTTTGAGACGGCAAAACTTCAAAATTCAAACAATCAAGCAAAGCACAGTCAGATAACTATTTCCAGTATTAAGATCACAAAACTGCAATTAACTCTGAAGTCGAGGTCTGGATGTTTCATTAAGTCAACCCAAGCCAGCATCAGCTGTTGAATTGATGGGCACATTTTGTGCAAAAAGCCAGCAAGCTATTTAGACATTCATAAAGGCTTGATCGTTTAACCATAGAATTTGAATCAAAGGCCTAATCACTTGATGAGTATGATGATGAGAAAATGGAAATAAAAAAGCTCAGATACAGAGGAACAAGGGAACACAATAACAAGCTCATACCACATCTCCCAAACCCACACTTTTAGTTGCAAAATCTTCCTTGCATCCTTCATTGTTGCAATTGCTTCTGTTGTTGTGTCCTCTCCACCAAAGTTGTCAGCTGATATGGAGTCAGAAAATTACCCATTTTTTATATATGAAGGAAAAAAGATAATATGCAGGATATTAACACCAACTAACATGATAGCTGCATTTCCACACCACGCGCACACACACACAGAGAGACGCACGCACGCCCACACGCACAACAGACATTGGAGAAGGAAATATGTAACACACACAAGGAGGGATGCTGGGAGAATAGCTGTCAGTTATGATTATGGGTCATAATAAAGATAAGTCTGTGTTCATGAATTTTTTGGCATTTTGCTGGCAAAAAACAGTCCCATCAATTGCTTACAATTTTTTCCTTTAAAAAATCACTAGGCGGCTTCACTAAAGCAAGAATTATTTCAGTCAAAGAATGAAGGTTTCTGAAATTTAGTTTCAAGAAACTCACTCAGAGTTGTGAATTGAAAAAAAAAAAAAAAGCATTGTGTGGATTGACAAAACTGCGAGCAGGAGATTACACACCTGATTGCTTGATAGAAACCATATTGATGCTTCTCAACTTTGTCACATAAAGGCTATCACACAGAGATCTATCTGAAGTGTGCATTTCACACCTTTTAGGAAAGGCATACAAGTTGATCTTTGAAAAATTTGACAACCAACTATGACGAAAGAAATGATCTGCTTCCCTATTTTTACATGGCATCATGTGTGAATTCAATGGAAAGATATGCTATTGGGCACGAACCATTAAGACTCATGCATATTTGGGATGTAGAATGTGTGATCTGTACAATATATCAAAGTCCAAACACAACAACATTGCATATTTTCACAATTTTTTTTTTTTTTTTTTTTTACAATTCTAAACCTTTGGGGAAACTTGATGAGATACATTCTTTATGCTTGATATTTGTGCTACACCCCAAAACCTGCCATTCAAGCCTGCACCTGATATGGATGCATATTCCCTAGGACATAACCCTAGAGGCTATACAAGACCTATAGATCTGAACCAATTGCTCAATAATGGTAGATTACAAATCGAGATAAACAAAGCATTTCACAAATAATAAGTGCCAGAAATATAGGTTTAGATACGTCCGGTATCTGGTATATGGTTTAACTAACTATTCTACCAAAATCCTGGATCAACTTCATGAAGCTAGGCATCCTATGGCTTTGGAAAGAGAGAAAGTAATAATACAAATTATCAGCTCAGTAAGAATTCCACAAACACATACCAGCATGAATAAGACAACAGTTTTTAGCAAATATATAACTGCTAAGAATATAGCTATTATCAAATACATATGCCAATCATTCGATAATTAAATATTTAGCGAACATATATAGCATATATATTTCAGATATCAATGCCAACATGTATTACTAGTTGTTCTAATATATACATGCACATACACATTAGTAACCAAGAGAGATCCTAACCTACACATTAGTAACCAAAAGAGATCCTAGGCTAGTCCTCTCCGGTCAGGATTTTTGTCCATCCACACAAGATTAAGTCAAACCTTAATTAGACAGGTAATTTAACATGAATGAGAGGAGCAGGAGTGATCCAAGTGGTCATTCTTTCCCCAAGGGCTAGGGATTAGGCCGAAGAAGGGACAAGGAGAGAGGAAGTGGGATGGGGATGGGGAACATCACCCACGCCAGGGTCCAACCCACCAAGATAGAGAGAGAGAGAAGGGGGTCGATGGGGGAAGTGATGCAGGGGAGGGAAAAGGTGGGAGCAGAGGAGGTGCAGCCGTGGAACAGGGAACCGGGGTAGCTCGGCCTTAGCGGTCGGCTGAGCGGCTAGTCCGGCAAGAACGCCGGCGTCTTGGTCGACGGGGAGGAGGGAAATACGTGGGTCGAGAGAGAGGAGGGAAGAGAGAAAGGAGGAGGAGGTGTGGCTACCCGGCGGTGGACCGACCCGGTCCAAATGGACCGGCCGGTTCATCAGAATTTCTCCCACTTCAAAAGCTCTACCATCCTTGTCTCTCTAATCTATCCGCCTGGGGACTAACTTGTTTTGCTGAAGATCCCTAACAGAAAACAGCTGCCTTCATATAATTCCATCTTCGTTTTTCCTTGTTTTCAGAATAAGCCGCCCTCATAGACATAAATCAGTGGGAGATCCACGTATTAGCGTCGGTTCCTGCGTTCAGACGGAAGTTGAGTATGCTAGAGGGGAGCACAGTCCAAGTGTAGGAATCCCCCCCCCCCCCCTCTTCTTTCCAAAGTGCCCTCTTGCAGTCGGTCAGTATCGGAGAGTAAACTGAATGCACTTAGCATCGAGTTTGCACCAGCTTTGTTGTGAATAGAGGAAATATTTAATATGCCTTCATTCTAAGAAGTTTCAAGAACTAAAGGTGAATAATTGAGACATAATAGCTATCTGTAGAGAACCTGAATGGTCTATTCACAAGGTCAACGAGGACAGCAGTTTCTTCATACTTTGGCAAGTGATAGGAAGAAGTGAAGAGGGGTTCTCAAAGGGGGATAAGGCATCTCGAAGGATTATAAAGAGATCCATGTAAACATGATTACTAAGTATAGCAAGCGCGGGTAAATGCAGTGAAACAAGTTCTTTTGGTAGACTTGGATTACTATTGTTGGACCCTTAATCTACACCTACCAATTAGGAGGTTCGGTGTGAATTTGCATTAGGAGAAATTCTGATAACGAGTGTCTGTCAAGGTAGTGACATTTGATGAGAAAAGAATATAGGGCGCAAGCTAGGCCAATAGCACGGCCAATTAGATGGCGAGCTATGTGACAGATCAATTTGGAGCGGATAGTTGGTATGATGTTTTTGTTTTGTCGATGTCCTCTCGTGATATTATTTTTTTAATTTTTTAGTTATATTCATATGCGTACTGATCCTTCTTATCAAAAAAATAATAAAAAAAAATTAGGCTTGAGATTCGAGGGAAGACTTGGAAGACAAAAGTTTAGCCAACAAAATTGAGAAAAACGAGCTCTTGTGATGCAATTGAAGTAAGAAAAAATTAATAACAAACAAATCCCAAACGAGACCAACGGCGAAATACCCAAATTTATAAGTTTCACTAGCCAGAATCCATCTTAGAAAAAGCTGAAAAAACAAAGCAGTCACCAATACAAAAGTTATTAAGGAAGGTGGACAAAGTGGAGATTAGCCAATCAGTTTGCATATCGGTGAAAGTAAAGTTCTAACTAAATAATATTATAGTCAAGTGTTGGATGGATGTCTGGTTAGGACACCATCTTTCAAAATCTTTTCAGTACTACGCAATGCAGCAGGAAAAAAGAAGAAACAAAATAAAAAAAATAATCAAAATACGTAGATCAGTCACAAAAGGACTTACCTCCATGGGGTATGCAAACTTCACTATGAAAAAAAAATTTTACAAAAAGAGACTTCATCTTCAACCCTTGTACACCCAATTCTCTCTCATTAGAAGTTCTCCTCTCAAAAGCTCTCTCTCTTGGAAGACCCCTAAACTCCTGAAGTGCCTGGCGTCCGCTGTCCAGGAGCCTCCTGCTCCTTCTCTCTCAGTGCTTCCGCCTCTCTCTCTTCTCTCGGATTCCTCTATACGGTGGTTTGCGGCAAAACCAGAAGACCACACCACTCTGTTGAGGCATAGGCCTTTTAAAGGCCTTAAACAAGGATTTAAACCTAATTAGATTAGGTTTAGGTCCCCTAAACAAGCCAAACAAGCCCCTGAACCGTCGGATCAAGATCGGAAACTCCTTAGATTGTCCAATCACGATCGGCCTATATAATAGTACCGTAGACCGTAAGAAACGTATGGGAAACGCCCACGCGGTCCGCCATGGACCGTCAGATCCACGGTGGATCGAGGTACAGGCCCAGGCAAGGTGCTTGGGCCTGGGCCGGCCCCGCACGCAGGCCCACGCATGGGCTGGGCTGTGCGCCTGCCTGGACCGCACGCCGCCTAGGTCGTGCGTCCCATGCATTGGTCCCTCCTGGGCCGTGTGCCGCCGCCGCTCTGCTGGCCCACCACCGGCCACCGGCGGTCCTTCGCCGCTTCGGATCTCGTGCAGACTTCAAAAGCTCGTATCTCCTCCATCTGAGCTCCGTTTTGGATGATCTTTGTCTCGTTGGATTCTATTTTTCATCGTGAACCTCACTGTGGGCTCAATGTGGACTGAATCTCGAGGCATCAAATCCTAACAATCTTCATCTCGACTCGATATTCGGTCTCCTCCAAACTCTGAGAGCTTCTGGATCTCCTCGCCACTATGCCCTGGGGCAATCGTCTGCTGATCATGGATGGACAAACATGGGAGTCGAACCAGGTTGCTCGATCCCATCTCCATCGTATGCTGTGCTTCTCCTGATCTGAGATCTGTTCGGGGCATCATCCTATGGCAATAGGAATCTTACCTTGCAACGTTGCCTCTCGTCCTCCCGAATCTCCTGTCTCGTGCCCGATCCACCTCCAGGAGCTCCACCTCGCTCTGGGCTCCACTTGGCTCCCGAAGCTCCACCTCACACTGGGCTCCCCACCAGGTAATAATATCTTTTGCCCCCTTCTTCCCCTCCAGCACAATCCTATTGCCGCATAGCACCCTCAGGATTCCTTCATCAGCTACCGTCTTGTAGCCTTTCGAATCCAGTCTGCTAAGTGAGATAAGATTCTGCCTGAAATTGGGTATGTATCGGACCTCCCTCAATCTCCTCACTACACCGTCATGTGTCCTCCAGCTGACCGTCCCAATGCCTCTGATCGCACGGCTCGATCCATCCAGCAGATATACAGTACCTTCACTGTTCTCCAGGGAGTCAAACTGCTCCTCTCTGCAATATACATGATAGGATCATGCAGAATCTAATATCCACTGTCGGGAAGAAGTAGATACCTCATCAGATATCTTCAGGACATCTCCATCTGAATCGCTATCGGCCGTCGCTACAGCAGCCACCGTCTGATTTTTGAGTTGAGGGCAGTCTCTGGCTAGATGCCCCAACTCCTCACATCGGTAACACCTGGTTTTGCTCAAGTCCCTTCTGGACTTGAACCGCCCTCGTTGCGATCTTCTGTCGCTCTGTCTACCACCTCCTGCTCCTCCAGAAGCCACCAAAGTTGAGCTACCGCCACCTGAACTCGAAGCTGGGTTCTCCCTTTTGAGAACCTCATTCTGGAGTATCGCCGCGGTGACCTCGTCCATCTTGATAGTGCTCTTCCTCACTAGAAGAGCAGTCACCAAGGACTCGTACGAAGGGAGAAGCGATGCCAGTAATACCAGCGCCCTGGTCTTCTCCTCAATATTCTCACCAACGCTGAGGAGGTCGGTGAGGACCTTCTGGAAGTGGCTGAGATGCTCCTGCACGCTCTGTCCCTCAATCATCTGCAGTTGGTAGAACTGCCTCCAGAGAAAAAGAGTGTTGGTGAGAGATTTTGCCATGTACAACTCCTCGAGCTTCGACCACAGCACTATCGAGGAAGTCTCGCTCAGCACATGGATCACCACCTCATCCATCAGGTACATGCGGATGGTGCTCACCGCCTGCATCTGTAGCCATTTCCAATCCCGCACCTCTATGGTGGTCGGCTTCTCATCGCACAAGAGAGCATCGATCAACCCCTGTTGGATGAGCACGTCCTTTAGCCTTGCTTGCCACAAGGAGAAATTGCTCTTACCATCAAACTTGTTGATCTCCATCTTGATTATTCCTGTCTTCTCCATCTTCAATCTTGCTCACCACCGCTGCAATCTGCGTCCTTGTACCGCCTTGCTCTGATACCACTTGTTGGGTAGATGTCTGGCCAGGACACCACCTCCCAAGACCTTTTAGTACTACGCGATGCAGTAGGAAGAAAGAAGAAACAAAACAAAAAAAACAATCAAAATACGTGGATCAGCCATAAAAGGGCTCGCCTCCACGGGGCATGCAAACTTCACTATGAAAAAGAAATTTTACAAAAGGAGACCTCACCCTCAACTCTTGTATACCCAATTCTCTCTCACTAGAAGTTCTCCTCTCAAAAGCTCTCTCTCTCTTGGAAGACCCCTTGAACCCCTAAAGTGTCTGGCGTCCGCTATCCAAGTGCCTCCTGCTCCTTCTCTCTCAGCGCTTCTGCCTCTCTCTCTTCTCTCGGGTTCCTCCGTATGGTGGTTTGCAGCAAAACCAGGAGACCACACCATTTTGTTGAGGCACAGGCCTTTTAAAGGCCTTAAACAAAGATTTAAACCTAATTAGATTAGGTTTAGGTCTCCTAAACAAGCTAAATCAAGTTCCTGAACCGTCGGATCAAGATCGAAAACTCCCTGGGCCGTCCGATAACGATCGATCCATGGAATAGTACCGTGGACCGCAAGAAATATATGGAAAATGCCCACGCGGTCCGCCATGGACCGCTCGATCCATGGTGGATCGGGGTACAGGCCCAGGCAAGGCGCCTGGGCCTGGGCCTCGCCTGTGCGCAGGCCCGCGCATGGGCTGGGCCGTGCACCCGCCTGGGCGCGCTCCTGGCTGGGCCGCGCACCCGCTGGGCCGCGCGCCCGGCTGGGCCGCCCACCCGCTTGGGCTGCGTGCCTGGATCATGCGTCCCCCGCATTGGCCCGCTTGGGCTGTGTGCCGCCGCTCCGCCGGCCCGCCATCGCGTCTTCCATCGCCTCAGATCTCGTACCGACTTCAAAAGCTCGTATCTCCTCCATCCAAATTTCGTTTTGGGTGATCTTGATCTCGTTGGACTCCGTTTTTCGCCGCGAACCTCGCTGTAGGCTCAATGTGGGCTGAATCTCGAGGTGTCAAATCCTAACATCAAGAAAGTAGCATAAGTCCATAATATGACGCAATAAGCACGTTTTGATTAATCATATGCGTTCCTTGTACAATTGAACTATGACAATATAGCTAGAATATTTGTTCAATTAGAGGAAGTTTGGACACTGTTACCAATAAAATGCCAGAGAATTTTTGCAGAGATGGACTTCCGAAACAATGAACGGAGGAGGAAGGATATGATCTGTGCCGAAGGGGAGAGGACCTAAGAAAACTGAGATAGGAATAGGTTGCATTTGAGAAGGACATAACTCTGAAAAGAGTAAATGGCATTAGAGTGTTAACGAAGTTGATTGCCATAACAGATGGCACGAGGAGGTTGCTTGGATTTAATTGTTTATTTTCTAATGAGGTCACCATTGTTTAAATTCTGTTCGTCATGTTGTGTTTCATGAGAAGAGCTTGAAAGAACGACAGATCTCACAATAAAATTCAAGGAATCGTTTGGCACAAGAGTTATTAGAAAATAAAATATGAAGATGTAGATTTTATATGTTTAAATATAACTATTAATTAAGTCATAATACTTTTTGGCAAACATGTTATGCACACAAACTAATTAGTGGGTTTTCATTGCGATGAAGATGGGTTTATCTTAGAAAAAGTTGTGCATAACTAGCAAATAAAACATTAAATTGGAAAATGTTGAATAATTATTGTTTATTTTGACCTAGGAAAAATCTTGCATAAGAATTATTTTTTCCAACGGAGAGGATTATATCTATGATATTTTATCCCCAAAAATTTGAAAAAAAGTAATATAATCAATAATTACGATATTTTTAGACCTAGAGAGACTCTAACCCGATTAACCAAGCTGATCAAATTCTTAATTAAACCCATTAAATATTACTCCATGGGCAGATATAACTTAAATATTTTGTTGGATCTAATTCAGGCCTAAATATATCTGATCATCGTCAATTTAAAATTTGAAAGATAATTAAAATACTTTGTTGGGCATAATTCGAGCCCAAATTCATCCGATCATCACCAATAACAACTTTTGGATCTAAAACCAAAACCTAGCAACTTAATATCACTTCTCTTGTTCTCTCCAACATGCATCATACGCATTATTAGTAAAACAGAGCCATTAAGCAAATTATTGAAGCCCTCTGGCCAAGATTATGAATCTCCTTTATGTTTCGTTTGACGAATAAAATGGAGAGACCCTTTGCACTGGAGAACCATGAAAGGAGGGAAAAAAAAACTCAAAAATGCTAAAAGAAATAAAGGGGGAATGAAAGTTCTGAATTGTCAGGTGCTTTAGTCATGGATGTGGCAAGCGAGAGGGCAGATCAAAATGGAAAGAAGAAACAATTTTGGTGAAAGGCTCTGTGAAAAGTTTAAGATAAAAATAGTGTTTACATATTTTAAATGATGTTGTAATGATAGGGTAAAGGATGATATTTGGATCAACCAAAAATTAGGCATGATGGGGACTACGTTGAAATTAGGCAAAGTTAGAGGGATGGAGTTGTAATTTAATCCTTGAATGAATAATTTCAAGGCAGGTTGGTCAGCTTGGGTCGGTCGGCGTATGGTCTTGTTTGGGAGGGTGGCTAGCGTACTTCCGGTGCTCTCAATCTCTCCCATCCGCTCCTGTCTCCGCCGCATCTTAAAACCCTAGCTCTCTCCACTCCAATCCAAGCCGAAAGGAGTCCTCGACCCTAGGGTCCGATGGAGATCGATTCTTCCATGGTCTTCTTCTTCCTCCTTTGATATCGTGGTAGGGTTTCTGCGACCCCCTTCGATCCCTCCTCCATCCCCTCCCACGGAGATGGCCACCGGGAATCCTTTCGATCTCCTCGGAGACGACGACAACGACGATCCTTCTCAGCTGATCGCCACCCAGCAGCAGAGGATCGCCGCCAAGAAGCCCGCCCCCGCTGCCGCCCCTCCGGCGGCCGCCAAGCTTCCGTCCAAGCCGATCCCTCCTGCCCAAGCCGGTGGGTTATCTGGGTCTTCATATTTAATTTCCTTTACTATTCTCTGTGGATGGGTTCTTTTGGGACATCAGATCCCCCTTCTAATTTATATCGCCGGGAGCTTTATTATTTTATTTTATTTTGGGTTAAACTTTGCCCGGGTTTCATATTCGTATCGGATTTACCGTTATTTTCTGTTTCCTTCTTGGTGTATTTGGATTTACAGTGAGGGATACGAGGAGCAATGCGGCAACAGGCCGAGGTGGTGCCGGGCGTGGTAGGGGTAGGCGTGGAGGTTGGACCGGCCCGAATAGAGGTTTTGGCAATGGGGATGCCAATGGATTTACTGGGGGTTATGGTGGCGGTAGCATTGGTGATGAGGGGGATGCTGGTAAGCCTTTTGAGAGGGAGCGTGGAGGCCATGCCTCGCAAAGGCAGCCATACCGTGGTGGTCGGCGCGGTGGATATAGCAATGGAGAGGCTGGTGGTGACTCTGAACGTCCTCCACGGAGGGTTTATGAGCGACATAGCGGAACTGGCCGCGGTTATGAAATGAAACGGGAGGGTTCAGGCCGGGGGAATTGGGGAACACCAACTGATGATATGCTTACACAGTTAAGATTAATCTTTCATGTGATTATATTTAGGTATGTTTCTTTCTTTCCTTTTTATTGCGTTACCCTCACTTCTGGAAATGTTTGATGGAGTAGGGCAACTGATGATAACGGGAACATTGATGAGAAGCTTGCAAGTCCTGAGAAGCAGCCACAGAAGGAGGATGGACCATTGTCTGAGGCGAATAAGGATAACAAAGAGGGTGAAGCAAATGAGTCAGAAGACAAAGAGCTGGAGGATAAGGTATGCCTTTCATCAATTTGTTATTTGTTTATTTATTTAGTACTAGATTATTTGTTCAATGATTGGGACAGACTTTGGCAATGTAGGAAGCAGTTCTTTATGTAATCTTATGGAAGCATTGGCATGTGTAGTAATATCACTAGTCTATTTATGTATCGATTATATGATATTTTTCAGATTTGCTTGTAGGGCTGCACATGGATTGGGTTGACCTATGACCCAGTTTTGATCTGCGACCTGGTTTGACCTGATTTGACTCGACCCAATCCGTATTTGAAACTTGTGGGTTGGGTCAGGTTCAGAAGATTGGACTTGATCTTAATTCCATGTTGCGTCTGGGTCTTGTATTTTTCAACCCATCTCAACCCGATTTGGCCGGTATATCGTCCAAGGTTTTTAGTTAGATCAACAAAAAATGGGCTCGATCCAACACAAACCCAATCTGGCAGAATCATATTAATCTCCTTCTCCTTCATTATAAATACCTTTTTCAATTCATTAAATGATCTCTTGTTTAAACTATTTCCTCTTTCATCTCAACAACTATGCCTCTTCTTATTTATTTTTACTTAAAGTATATTTAAACATTCATATGTTTGTTTTGGTTATTTGTTATTTATAATGCTTCTAGGTATATCAATATATATTTTAAAAACCATAGTTTGTAAATTTAAGATTGATCAATCATTTAGATGAATTCAGAAGTTTTTGAATGAACGTTCAACTTTAAATTGACTTTTTTAGTTGTATTTAATTTTTTATTGATTTTATATTTAACTATTATAAATTGTTATATAGCTATAAAAGAATAGCTAGATGTTTGACTCGACCGGTATTGGATCTGAACTCGGGCATTTTGACTTGGGTTTGGGTCATGCTTGTCCCCGATCTAACTCAAACGACTTGCTGGGTCTAAAATCTTTGGACCTAACCTGACTTACCCGATCAGCTAATGGATTGGGTTTGGGCCCAAAATCAGGAACCAACTATGAAATTGGGTCGGGTCGGGATCAAGCATAACCCAGTCTAACCCAATCCATTTGCTGCCCTACTTGCTTGTGTGCGTAACTGCAAATGTGCTACAACATCAACTCTGAGTCATCTCAAAGACATTGAAAAAATTGAACAAAATCAGTCTTTTCTGCTGTTCAGTGAAATGCATTTTGTAGCATTGAATTGATCTTGTTTTCATGGTCTAGGTGGTATCCAATTGTTATGTATTATTTGGAAATCATGCTTCAACAATCATGCAGTGGTCCCATCATAACATAAGTAGGATTTGAGCATGCCCTGCTGCATAATTTATGATCATCCTTCCAACTAAAACTAGACTGAAGCTAAAATTGAAGGTGAGGAAAGAGGAAAATAGGAGGAAGATATATGAAAATCGCCTATTAATTTTTTTCTTTTTTAAAAAGGAAGATGTTATCTAAAGAATCATTTATATGTTAAATTGTTGGGATAATTGATACTTGTACCTTTACCCAAGCTGCATGAAGTTTAAGTGCATAACTGCAGACTTCAGCTGTTTTTATCTCCTTCATTTTGAAATATATAAAAGAAGACTTTTTTCACTTTTTGAGCTTATTCTTCTTAGGGATATGATAGGACATGGTCAGGAGTTATATCAAAACTTTGGATCAGTTATCACCTTTGCTATGTGGGAGCGGATTCCATAGAGCAAGTGTGATTGGAAATGCAATTATTAAGATGGGAAAGAATCTAACTGAAGAATGAGCCATATGTCCTTCAAAGACATGGGAACAACAATTATGATTTCAATTTCATTGTTACTATGTTAGTGTGAGTAAGAAGGTGTGAGTAAGAAGTGGCCATATTTGTGTCCATGTTTCTGTCAACTTGATGGGTGAGATACCTACCATGCACCGCTAATATCTTTATTAGAACACTGGTGCATCAAATACAAGAGCAACTCTATGTCCTAGGTTTTGAAGAAAAGTTAAATTATATTGTTTGTTATTTGCCATTATTTCATACATAGCTAATAGCATGATCCTTGTTAGATGCCAATCTTGTAACATCAACAAAAAAAAGCTTGAGGATTAGTATTTATTGTGGCATAGAGCCAAACTCTTATGACATAAGTAGTCTTTTGTTGCAATAATGAATGATCAGGCGGGATCTATGATCAGGCAGGAGATCCCATTAATTTCTGTTATGCAGCTTCATGCAAACCTGCTTTTAGTCCTCTTGATTGTTCCACATTTATATTTTACCTGCTTTTTTCTTGATGCTTTGTCTTCTACTCTTACCCCTCAATCAACTTTTAAAAGAATGATCTCTGACATCAGTGTTACTTAAGGCAATCCGTATTTCATATCTGCTGAAACTTTCTTGTCCATTAGGTCCTGCAAGACATAGGATGATATTTCTTTTCTAGGATTGCATACCTGTTGTACCTGAGACACTACACTATTCTACTCTATTTATTCCCTTGGTTTTAGCCATCATGATCGCTAGACCAATTGGAACCGATAATTCTTGTATAAATTTGAATTTTGTATTTCTGAAATAATTCCTAGTTAAAAGCATCATCTGATTTTAATTCTTCTTGTACTCTAGTGCCTCATACATAGCTGCTTCAGTTACAGCATATTTTCTTTGGAAAAACCTGACTAATGTACTCTAGATCCCACAACTGTCCCCCAAAGAATAGAAACTCTTCAAATTTGCCCATCATAGAGAGGTTTCAGATTTGCCATCATGTTTGGTATATATAACAGATCAATCAAGAAAAACTCATGATATACCAATGGACTATGGATCTGAGCTACTACATTTTTTTTCTCCAATGATCATAATAATGCCATGCCTCTCGAAATATTCTTCTTCCTCTTTCACATGGAGGAAGGCCTCCTTGTAGTAAATTTGGGAACAAGCCAGTTGATGAATTGACTATTCATGTGAGAATAGTTTTTATGTGAAGTACCTTTTTCCATCTTGTCTTATGAGATTGCCTTTGTCTTATTTATGTTTCTGCTTCTTATGCAAGATTTTGTATCAACTTTTCACTTGTTACACACCCATTGTTCGTTAGAACTAAGTCCATACTCTTTATTTCGCTAATGGTTGTTAAGTTTGATAGAGAATGGAATTTTGTGGTGCATTGATGTAGACTCATTACTTCATAAAAAAAATTCCTTCCATGTATCTCTAGATGTTAGTGTTCGGCAGTGTAATAAATTGTTTAAACCTGAAAACAATTCTTTTTAAGCTTGCCTTGAAGCGATGCTCTTTCTAAGGGTAATTTTTTTTAAAATTATCTTAAATTTCTCTTTAGGACTTGTGTAGTGTATCCCAACTCTTTTGGCAAGTTTTCCAAGGTTCCAAGCAAGATTTGCAAAACCGATAGGTGACTGGACTGATCAGGCATTGGGTCGGTATGGTGTTGTGTTGTACCGACACATGGTATGCATGTGGGTGTCAATCATGTGTTGATGAGAGTGAGGGAGTGAGAAAGAAGAAGAAGGCTGAGGGAGGGAAGAGGAGGGACCTATTGGAGAAGGGGAGGCGGATTGGGCTGGAGGTTGTTAATTGGAGGCTGGACTGGAGGTTGCAAAGCAGGCTAATGTCTGGTGGAGCGACAGAGAAGATGCGAGAGTCGGGCTGCGGAGGGGGCCACTGGCTGACGGACGTGAGGTCCCCCTGATCAGCATCCTATTGGTCAGAACCAAGGCAAACTGAGTGGAACTAGATGGTTTTGTTCTGTTTGGACTGATTCTGCATCTATTCTAAACCGAGTAGCCAAACCGACTCGGTTCGCATTAGTTTGTCAGTGCATCTCAAATTGGCGGTTTGGTATACCCTGGTTCAAGCATTCTATGCAATTCTTTTTTAAAAATAAATGTTCTTCATATCCTCCTCTCCTTGTCCATTCATGTGTATATAGAACAAGAATGCAGGAATCCATTCAACTTGTTTTAATATCATTTTATGCCTAAAAAATCTTATTGAAATAAGCAAATAGGTACATAACTGGTGTTTAGAATGTGTAGTTTATTAGGGATGGGGGGTGGTTTTTACAGATCTACTTTTTTGTGTTGTGAGGGTGCCAACTAGTTTACTTGATGAAGGCACTAGATGTCAAGTAACGGTGGTTGAGTTTTGCCCTTAGCCCAATTTTGTACAGGCTTCCTCCAGTTCTAGTTCTTAAAAAACTAGTTGTACCAAACATGAGAAGATCTCTCTATTGTCTTGACCACCTCAAACAAAAATACTTCCCTTTATGCTATTGTTGCTTGCTAGAAGGGCTTGGTTACTGTACTATTCTTTTGTAATATCTTCTTGTTATGTTTTGGGAGAGAGAGCATTATGCCTTTTCTTTCCCCTCTATTTGATGCTTGGTAACAGTTTTAGGGTAAGGAAATGGCTGGGAAGTGAGTTTGAGAGTGAATTTTTTGAAGTGAATGAGGCACCATGATAAAAGAGTGTCGCCTTGAGAATTTGGCCTGCTATCTTTGATTAGGTTTTTGTTGAGCGATAACCATATTTGCTATTTTGTCTTTTGCCATAAGCAATAACCATGCTTGCTATTTTAGTATGATGTAAATGTCTCACCTAATTTTCCAATCTTGCCTTTTAGAAAATTAAATGGCTGGCTGATCTATTAGCTTGGACATGGTGCATTGGTTTCATTGCAAGCATATACTAAAAACTTCCCAAGGCTCTTTGTATAGTTATGATTAAGCAACTTATTATTGCTGATGGGAAGGGCTTGAATATTGCAGGTAGCATTTTGTTTTTCAAATAACTTCTCATTATTTTAAGGGCTGGGCTTTTATCTATACCATATATCGCCATCTAGCCTTTTGTGGTATGAAATTAGAGGTGCATACAAGCAATTGATTGTAAACAGTTAAAGGCAACTTGCTTGTGGCAGTAAAAAGGATTTTTATTCTACCCAATATTTTTAAGTATTGGCCAGAAAACCAAGGTTTTCAAAATATTGCGGGATGGTCCTGCCTTGGTTTTTCCCCTAAAATGGATTCCCACCTCCCAACGCTCAAGACAGTGGATGTTCAGACTATCCTGGTCCATTTCCTGACTTGTTTCTCCCAAGGACCAGGGTGGTGGGATGTCCTCTTGTCCACCCATATTTAAAATCTTGGTCAAAAATTGTATTCTTTTATCCAATATGGATGGACTTCGGCCATGATTGAGCAACTGCTGAGTGCTGACCCCTTAGTGGTTGTCATTGGATCATAATTGGCATTTTAATCCAGTTTCAGTGGTTTGACAGAAATTGTCTGAAACTGATCATATATGCATTGTTATTCTATATATGGCTTTTGCATTGCTCTAAGATCATTTTATCATTTTTTAAAAAACACATAAATAGTTAATGTATATTTTGGGTCATTGTTTTTTTATGAATGTTGATGCATGTTGCGGCATTCCTTGTCAATGCAAGCTAAACATTCTAAGTAAAATTTCTGGATTTACCAAGTCTTGGCAATAATTCACCCATTTTATATGTGATTTGAATAAATTGCACACATGTTATCCTGAATTCACAAAGATACAAGTTAGAGGAAGAAAGCTATTTTAATATGTAGCATGTTGCAATTGCAAAATAATTAAATTTCAAAAATTAGAAGGAAAAGAATATACAGTATATTGTGGTTTTAGAAATAAATTGTTTCTATTCAAGATTTATATATATATATATATATATATATATATATATATATATATAGAGAGAGAGAGAGAGAGAGAGAGAGAGAGAGAGAGAGAGAGAGAGAATTTCATTCAATGTAATTTATTTTTGGTACTTGATGTGAGGGTAATCATAAAAAGTTCATATTCCTATGCTTTTGTAAAGAAGAAAACTTTTTATTCCAAGGGCCTGTTTGAATATTTCTAGAGGAATGTCTTGCAGGAATTGAACCTATTGGCCCACCAGCCTGCATCTTCTAAGGACCCATGAAATCCCAGCCTAAATCTCAGCATGTGGGCTGGTTGGTCTGCAGGAAGAAAAAAAAGATCCATGGGGGGTGTTGGGTTGATAGGGGCATGCTCAAATGGGCTGCTCAATCCACAAATCCAGCAGGAAATTCAGCCCAATCTTGTTAGATTACCCAAAACAAGCCCCAAATAGTTTCAAATGTTTTAGGTAATCAGTTCACTATCAAACAGTTGGATAGCTTGCTACCAAATAATGGGTAGTGTGGTAGGCTTGAAAGTTGATGTGTAACATGATTCTTTACCATGCTTGTTAGTTTTAAGTATAACTTATTTTTTAAAAAATTTCATCCTTTTGGTGCAAAAATACTGAAATGGTACATCCAGTAATTCCAAACAACATACTCAAAAGTTTTATTGTGCTTGTTTTGTGGCATGCTTAAATTTTTCTATTATTTGTCCTATTGTTTGATATTTTGTTCAAGACTTTAGAACTCGAAGCAAACTGCCAGTACTGCCAAGACTATAAACTAATAACAGATGTGCCCAGCTGAAATGAAAACTCCTTTCTAATGTTTTGGTTTATACTTAGTTGTTTTCTTATGGCCAATCCAAAGGGTCTTGCATGGTGTGAGCCAAATGCAATTGCAGGCACTCCATTTCACCTGGCCTACGTATACTTTTTGTTGTGGCAGATCAAAGAATTAACATGCTCTTCATATCACGTACAATTCAGAAAACTGCCATACCTATCAGTGTCATGTATCATGTGTACTTGAAATTTCTTGATCAAAGACATTTTGGAAACTCTGGTGTATCCAAAACTCAAATCAAATCCCTGGAAATGCTGAAGTCACCTAAAGGGAAAAAGTCAACAGGTTCTACTGAATGTAACTCAGGTTTTGAGCCTGGGGCATATCCTATTGTCTATTACCTTTCAGCCGATCTGTAGGGCCTTGCCTGACATTAGCCAGCAGCATGTGCAGTTGTGTATTACGTATAGACTATGCTGATGATGTCGTTTCAGATCTGGTGATCAGATAATGCATTGGTAGCTCTGGTGTACCCTTATCATTGATTTTTTTCTGTTCATTTCTTTTCATGGTTGTTATAATACTTGTTTGCCTGCCCCCATGCAGCAACGACTTTGAGCTAGTTTTTTCTTCAAGCACACACACACATATACACGCGCACGCGCGTGCATGCATGCGCACACGACACACACGCATGCACGCAGATAGATTTTAGATTTCTTTTGTGCAACCCATCCTTATATTGAAATTGAATTAGGTGGTGCATATCAATTCCATTTTGTTCCTCCTTGTATCTCACGTGTATGCAGGCACATGCTCATATGTATGACCCTGTTGCGGAATTATGATTTTATGACAGGTATTATGTTAATGTCCATTTAAGTTGTTTTAGACAATTTGTTATCATGGCTTGGCTTCTCTTCTCCCCTCCCATAAACTAACACATTTGGATGCTTCATTGTGCTGCTGGAAAGTGGCAAAGGTTCTAGTATTGACCCCTTCATTCATAATGCTTTCTTGACCATAGTCAAGAAACATGGTACCCGTTATTTTTGTATGTTGTATAGAAAAGTTGGTTGGGACATAGATTGAATACATATGTTTATAAATATATACATATTTGGACTTCATATGGTGTACATTCTAGAATGCAGTTGTGACTGTTAAAAATGGTTAGTTTGACATGTTTACTGGCTAGGTTTAGTCAAGACCTAAAAGAAAAAGAAGATTATGGAAAGAAATTATTTCAAACTTAAATTGGAAAAACTAATAGGTAATGAAATCTGAAAAAATGGTTTATTTTAAAACCGGGTTCCACCCTATTTTTTGTGCAACACTATAATCTCCACAGAATAGTGTGTTTATGTTTATTAGTAGAACAGACTGTCGAAATGCCCTTCAAAAACCAAGGGAAGCAAATGAATTCAAATTGTTTCTTTTTTTAAAAAAAAAAAATCATTTTGAACTTCTTTATGGGTTCACGTTAGATTCATTCAATTTTGCTTACATCTTACCATTTTGGATATGTAGTTCTCTTAGGAGCCATTTTATTGTTCATTTGTTCCCAACCTTGTTTTGTTAGAACATTCTATATTCACTTGCTGAACTGGGTTTGGGTAGGAGATGACCCTAGAGGAGTATGAGAAGATAAAGGAGGAGAAACGAAAAGCACTGCTTGCATCGAAGCCTGAAGAGAGGAAGGCTGAACTGGACAAGGACTTTGAGTCCATGCAGCTGCTTTCTCTCAAGAAAGGAAATGATGTCGTCTTTATTAAATTGGTAAAACTTGCGTAGTCATGTTGCCTTTTTCATATTCCATCTATAGAAATAGCTGTCCTAACATTAAGCAAATTGATTATAATAGGGTACAGACAAGGATTCAGGTAAAAAGAGGGACATTGCTGATCGAGAAGAACGAGTCAAAAAGGTAATACATTTGACTGTTGTAGATGTCTTCTTTTGCTTGGAGTAGTTTTATATTGATGGGTTTCTGTATCTATGTTAGTCTTTCAGCATCAATGAGTTTTTAAAGCCTGCTGAAGGCGAAAGACGTTACAGTCCTGGTGGCCGTGGTCATGGCCGTGGCAGGGGAAGAGGTGATGGCAGGCCATTCGGAGATCGTTTTGGAAGTGGGGGCACATTCACCGCTACTGCCCCTTCAATTGAGGATCCTGGACAATTCCCCACACTTGGTGGGCAATAACGTGCTTGTGATACACTTGTGCTCAATTTTTATCTGCCACCGTTTTAATTTAATCCCTTACAAACTTAGAGGGCTGATGTCTGAATCTAGTCAAATAATATATCACGTATCAAAAAGAGCACTTATTTAAACTTTGGTTGTGCGATGCACACTTTAGCCTTATTACATTTATTCTGTTGGTTCTGGTATACGCTTTTATCTGTATATCAGTGGGGCAACAATGGGCTACTTGAGCGCCAGTTGCAATGCTGTAAACTCGGTTTGCTTGGATGGTGTGCATCTTCCATTTTCAGTACAAGGTGAGTCCGTGCTTGATTTCCTCTCGGATTGTTTCTAAATTTTTCAATATTACGTGGATGTCGTGGTACATGGGCTTTAGACCAGGGATAATTGCAGGCGCTGCTCTTAATGGTATCACAATCACGCTTCTTATGGTCATCTCAAAATCTAGTTGTTTCAACCCTGACGTTAAATTATCGTATTTGGTTCGTCTTTGGTGCTCAAGATTGGCAGTTTCTTTTAGACATGACTTGGTGGACCATCTTTAGAAGTTCTTTCAGATGGTCCGTTACATCTAAACTTGATGAATGGCCTCGGTTCGATAGGATTACCAGTCTCCATGCTTTTGTTGGATAGGGGCGGCTGAAATACATGCAAAAGGTTTCCATTATCGATAACAGAATCACGCGTGCTGACGTCATCATTTGATTGTTATGCTTCCTTGTCCATAAACACACTGAAAAGCAGACCAATATGGTTGCATCATGACCCTACCTTTCAGTTTCACCCAGGCAAAATTTCAAAGAGGCATGAGCCCTCTCATTTGCAACGCAGCTGGATCTAGCGGACAACCTGCGTCACCGTACCTCCATGAATCACTCATTAGCATCTTACCATAAATAAATACTGGACTTTTTTTTTTATGTAAATTAAATACCGGACCACCACAGAAAATATGGACAACAGATCATTTAAAAAGAGCCCATAGGGGTGGGTTATACATTACATCTGATCTACCGTCATTGTCTTACACATAACAGGAGATGAGCCTTCTCTCCCAATATGCTGTTCTTCAGAGCTTTTGGCTCAAGCCCTCTGGAGCCTCGGGCAGGACTGCACCATTATAATGACGCGCAATCTCATCAGATCACTTTTCTCAGCTTTTTGTTTACAGTGTCATATCAAGATGTTGAAATTTAATCTGTTCCAGCACACCGTTTCCCTCGAGTATATGGAGCACCTTTCCAAGCAATTATACACGAATTTGGAAGATTAGGAAAATGCACACCGTTCTTGTTAGCATAGTACCAGGCTGCAAGTTTTTGTTAACATTAACGCAGGATTACCTGGGACATTCGAGGCCTTGCATGAGGTTCATGTCTGATGCACAATGATGCTGCATACAACATGCAACAAGCCTCATGTTGAGAGTAGCAATTTCCCAATCGTGGGTCTACAAGCTCATCTATCGCACATTTATCCAATAAAGGGCGAGCCTGCTCAAACAAAGTATGAGCAATAAGAATACAGAGTAGATTTCTATGCTGATAGCTTGGCAAGTGCTACTGTGGGGCCAGTTTAAGGTAAGCGATTAACCCCCAATTTAAGTACCTAATCAGCATCATAAGGTCTAATTCAGGGCATATGATTTAACTTTTATTGTCCTTCTACGAAGATATAAATGCAGCATACAGCCTACCCATTCAGTGAGACACTGCTGATCCCTTGGACGGCTAATATCCACAGCTTTCCGTCCAGAAACAAGCTCCATCAGTACTACACCAAAGGAATACACGTCTGCCTTTTCTGTGATTTGTCCGCTCTGCGCATATTCTGGAGCCAGGTACCTATGAAATAAAGAATTATTTAGCTTCCTACCAATTATAATACGAATAGAATATGATTCTCATTCTAGTTGTACCCAAAGGTGCCAATCGCTCGTGTTTCCACACCCTGGTCTACATCAGGCTGCCATCTCGCCAAGCCAAAATCTCCAACCTTCAAAAATAGATGACCAATGTCAGATGCCTTATTGATCATTCCGTCCAAACACTGCACACTGAATTTAAAGGCATGCAGCAGTACATGGATCTTTTTAAATTAGCTTAACCTCGAATGAACTGCCATAAGATCCTGAGCAATAGATTAATGATGCAAAGAAGAGTTTGAACAAGAAAATCGGCAACTTTTTACATTTGTCAAGAAAAATAAATTGAAAATAGAATAACAAATACATAACCATATATGTGATACATAAGGCAGATATTCATCTTCTCATGTGAAAATCTCTTGCCAATCACAGATTCTGATAAAACATTCATAATAAGGGGTAGGCCGTAGGATACCATTTCCCCAGTACATAAACTGAGACATTGGCGCAAATAGAAGGATAGACCGTGATTATGGGCAGCCTCTTTTACTTGTTTCACTTGTCCTGTCTTACTTCAAAGCCGTTATGGTTGCCTAATATAAACTGCATTTGCAAGTTCTGGTGTATATGTTTCTATCATAAGCATTTGGTTTTTATAATGCCGTCTAATAAAAGCATATGTTAAAATTTCAGAGATGGTCTAACCTAATGCATATGAGATTGGTCCCTCATACCACTAAAGTGGTCAGGCTTCACTTATGACGTGCTTTAGCTAGGTTTGCATTATATCAAATGTCCAATCTATTTAAGCTTGAGTTTCGAAAAGAATGTTTTCCTGCTTCAAGGATGGTAGCAATGGCTTCTTGATGAGAAACCTGCTGGCTTGTATCATCATTTTAGGAAAAATAAGTGATTATGAATAGAGATGTACATGCGAGGGCCCAATAAGATGGAAGACCAAAATAAAAGAAAGAAAGGAGAAAGCCACCTAGATGTTTATTGTTATGGTTTTTTTCTCTATGAAAACAGTGCAGGGCTTCTGAGAAGAAAAATACTGCTGGTCAGTAGAAGAGCATAAAATAATGAGGCAAATGGAAGAAAGAATAAAAAAACTGAAGCCAAGCGAAGACAAAAATGAAGAAGAGGTTTGATGAGAGGTTCAGTAGTGACAATAATTGTGTGACCTTCTAATCTGAGAAGCATGTATATAAGTTCATTCATTATATAGAAATTTTTGAAAGATTAAAGTTCATCAAATATTTATAGGGAGAATGGCATATTGGCATTAGATAGGGAAAAAATAGTGAAACATAATCTTGTAGTGAAGTACCAAACTTAAATGCCCTGATCCAGATGGTTTAGGTTCTCCTTTAATTTCTAATGCACATAATTTTACGGTCTGAAGTTCAAAATGGTGGAGATTCGGGAGGCAGACTTTATACAAGTTTCATTTTTTTTCTATTTTTCTCCCCTTTTAACTGAAAGTTCTGGGAACTTATGCAGATCAGTTTCAACAAGCATTCAGCTATCGTCAATATGTTGAATTGATGAATGAAAAAGTGAGTCTACCATATACTCTAATACTCAAAATATAAATGCAAAGTAAATAGAGAATGATAGGCAGATTATCCTTATACAAACTAATGCCTCAGATTTCTCATGCATATTAACATGATAAAAGAAAAAAGCATCTATCTCTCGAAGGTAAGTTTGTTAGAGGAAAAATGTCCAGTCATTTACTTATGGTTGTACTATTCCATATACAAACACAAAAATGCATGCACAGCTTCATTCTAACATTGGAGTGACAAGAGTTATAATAGGACAGAGTGGTCCTCAATTATATACTTATGTGCCTTGTTAAGATTAAGGCGCTCTATAGCATTGCCACTACTTCTTGCACTCTGTTTATACAAACAAACAAAATCAAACCCTATGCAGAAAACATACTTGCTTTTTTTTTTTTTTTTGCTTTTAAAAATTGGTTTTTTTAAAATTTTTGAATGCAAAAATAATGGAAAAGTCGTTTTCAAATTATTTGGAAAAAAAAAATGATATAACAATCAATTACCACCCCACCTCTACCTCCCCCATCAATATCCATGCCACCACCAAGCCACAACTGCCGTCTATACCCACCACCACAACCCATCAGCCATTGCTGGTAGCCGCCATCATAATCTGTCACCATCACAACCCTTCAACAGTCACTCCCACCAACACTACCATGACAGCTGCTGCCACCAACAGGCCATCCAACACCATTGTCCCCACCGGTCTATGAGCGCTAGCACCATCATGGCCACAACTCAGGCCATCATCCCTCCATTGCCACTTGATAGATTTTATGGTGCAACCTGAGATGCAAAAGCAAGGACTCATTGTTTCATATAGGCCATTAAGCAGGACGAGATCCCATGAAGCAATGGGGCAGCTCCTTGCAGGAAGTAATTGCACTTCTTAAAACTAATTGTGCCCCAAACTCATTGCAACTTCAAGAACATCGCTGGGTTAAAAACCTCACTATCTGCTTCCAAGGTTGGACGCACTACTAGATATTTTTACTAGTTGAAGCATGCGCGATGCACGTAGAATATGGGAATGACCATAAGCAAAAATGAGCAGACAATAGACATTACTTGATTTTGTCTGAGAAAAGATAACAAAAATTACTTAAATTTAATAAAACATGGTTTGATTTTGTATAATTTAATGCATTATGAAATATGCAAAGAAACATATACCATCTTCTTTGTAAAAAAAAGACAGAAGTAAACAATCCAGTAGTTACGTTACACGAACAGCTTCAAATACTGGAAACTTTTAAGTAAACTCATGAATGGCCAAAGAACAAACAACTTCAAATACTGGGCAAAGGTAGAGCAAGTTGGTTGGTCTCTAGATATGAAGAGGCTGGATCTTCTCTAGCTTGTCTCTAAATTATAATGATCCAGCTGAAATCATATCAGCAGAATAAAATGGGGATCTTTTCCGGCTCATCTTTGAATTGAAGAGGTCCAGTTCAAATCACACATCATCAGTGTATCACGTGAGTAGTTGAAAAGCAAAACAAGCATAGATTATGGAACTACAATGCAAGTTAGCATTTTTTGACTCAATATCCTACCATACTTTGTCCTGAAAAATCTGCTCATAATTTTTTTAGTTGTAGAGCAAAGAAACTCTACCAAAAATAGCATCAAGAACTTAGCAATTCAAAAGAGATGTGAATGATTAACACACATCTAAAATTCCATGGCCATCAACCTTCATCTCATCACCACCAGCAAAAAAAAAAAAATTCTTTCCCTCATATCCTAATAGATTTTCATAATCACTACTCAAATTTTTATGTTATACAAATTACCAAAGATCACCTGATCAAATCAAAACAAGATTAAAAAACATCAAAGCTAATCATTTTATTGGTATAGAACATCATCGAGATAGGATAAACATCAAAGAAACTCATGGGTGCATGGCCTCATCCCTCTTCACCGACTTGGTGTGAGCCCTTTCTTAAAAGCAATGGCAAGTCTAGGGCATCACTTAAGGAAAGGCCCTTCTTTAGATGTCTTTAAATGCATTATATTTTACTTTATATAATGCACCTTTTATTATTGATTATTTTTTGAATAAAATCAATAGGTAACCCAGCTGAAAACAAACTGGGATCTACCCATTCTTGATTGATCAGGTTGTTGCCTCCCACATTAATTGCTTTCATTCCTTTGCAAAAAAAAAAAGAGAATTGATTATGTTAACTATATACTATATATGGTTAATTCTTATATATTCTTCTTTTTTAATTTTGATCTTATTTTCCTTACATTTTGAAAAGCATTTTACACAGCTGCATCAGATATCTTTAAAATCACGATATGTATGAAATCTTTTTAACAAAAAGTCATACATATGTATAAAATCATGAATATTGCATGATTATAATCCCATTGAGAGAGATTTTCAATAGTAACTTAAAATAATCTCCTACCAAATTTACCAGAGGAAATTGAAGGGAACACATAAATGGAAAAAAAATAAAAAAGTAAAGTTGCAAACCAAGAGAGAAGATGGGAGAAGAGGAAAGAGAGTTGGGCCCGCATACACCTGCAATGTTATCCTTCTTTCTAGCTGAAAAGTAAATAATAAATTGATATGTCCCTCCCTTCCCTTTCTGTTTCTCACCACATCATCCTCCCTCCCTTCTCTTCCTGTTCACAGCCCAACAACTTGAGACCAATGGTATGGATGAGGACGGACGTCAGCAAGGATGCACCCTTGCAGTTATCATCCGTGAAGAGGATATAGAGGAGGTCAATGATAGGGAGAGGGTGGCAGCTACGTATGTAGGTACGTATGTACAATGTAAGTATACGTGTGTATGTACATATGTATGTATGTACGTACATATTTATGTATATATGTATATGTATGTATGCACATATATGCATATATATGCATGTATGTATGTGTGTATATACTGGCTCAAATAAATACCAATTCCCAATCATCACTGTCACTTGATGCTTGTAAATAAGATTTGGTGGGTTACCCTAATAACACATGGAACAACAAAAGACCTGATTGAACAGCGTTCAATGTTATAGCCTCAGTAAGTTGGTTCCTTATGCTTCAAGTCATGGTGACAAATCCTCCTGCAACTGAATGCATATACATAATTTGAATTGGCACATGCAGATGGTCTTGCATAAACATATAATACAGGTCCATGTTTGAAAATCTCATGCTCATTTTGAACTCAAGCAACTTCTCATGCTTGATGCCACGTGGTTTCTTAAATTTTTATCATATATTGCACCCAGAGTTTTTCCAATATTGTGTATTAAACCTTTCTTTATCTCTATTTACAAATTGACCCAGATAAAGTTACTTATATTTGCAAGATGACCCTTCTGTTAAGCCTCCACCTCCCATATTAACCATGATCTCTAGTTAAGTTAAACAGAGGTAATAAAATGACTATCTTACCCTGGTTATTCTAAATCGGGATCCACTCTAAAGTAAAGAAAATAGGGTATATTTCTTTCTCCTTCCAACACCTTCAGCAGCATTGACATCGGTGCTGCCGCCCTCACCACCCTTATGCCAAACTGGACCCACAGCCATTGCCCCAACCGACCCTAGCCTCAGCATCCGCTCTATCTCTGCAACACCCTTGCTAGCACCCAGATCCTGTCCAGCACAGTGGAGAACATGAGGTTGAACATCGCCTGCTGAAACAGCAGCCCATTACACCTCTTCGCCTCCACCGCCGCATCGGTGCGTCCTCTTAATCATCATTGTGCTCAATGAAGAGGGCATGGTTGCAAGGCCACAGCTACTTCCAAATTATCAAAACCAGTACCACAACATCCGAAACAGGTAGCAAAAGGGAGTAGGGACGTGTCAGAGTTGACTGGGTTGCTGTTGCATGCCGCAGCCTCCTACAAGCCTAGCCCTTGCACAGTGAGGCAACAGAGGATGAAGATCCGATGGTTCAAGTCCATCACTAGGGTGAAGGTGATGGGGCTAGACAAGGAGTTCAACCAAAAGAGGCAAAGATTGGAAGGCTCCACCTCTCCTTTGACAGAGATTTGGAGGGAGGAGCTTGAGTTTGGGACTTCTGGAGGCAAGCTTGGTCAAATTGGGGACCTTGAATCGATGCCCTAGATACAGGGTGACCTTGGGCTATGGCTGGAGGGAAATGGAGGATCTTGTTTATGTCCTCTCCCATTTACTTTGGCAACATATTGGAGCTCCCAATAAACCATTTCTTCTTTATCTCCGATGACCATGGACGGTGGGGAAGGAAAGTGTGAACAGGGACAAAGATTGAGCAAGCATAGAAGAGGACCTGGGTGTAGAAAAGGAGGCAGGCAATGCCACAGTGGCTATGGGCTCACTGATGGCCTTGGAGAAGACATGGTGCCCCAGGGCACCCTCCTATCGAAGGCACTCATCTCTGCTTGCCGCAAGCAGAGAAGAAGAGAAAGGAACTCATGCATGGAGAAGAAAACAAAGGAACAGATCTATGGGGGTGGTTTTGATCACAAAAAAGAAAGTCCCCACTGATGCCAACAATGATAGCTTCTCTAGAGTTAACCCAAGGGCTATCTTGATATTGCTATCTAGGTCGATTTGCAAATAGAGATAAAGAAAGATCTAATAGATAGTATTGGCAAAATATACCTATAAGATCTTCATAGAATAAATGAAGAGAATTTAAGTGGGGGAGTGAGTAAAGAAGTCAAGACATAAATAACAATTGTATAATTTAGTTTCTCATGAAAATTTCAAAAGCAAAAGAATGATTAGACAAAAGTTAATGATTAAAATGTTATATGAAAAGAGATACTATTCAAAAGGATTGTGATAATGGAAATCGTGCAGGTAGCGGAGGTGGAGAGATTGTGGGAGGAAGCAAGAGATACTACAATGGTGAAATGCATTTTGTATTCAAAAACCATAGGCCCCAAAACAAGCAGATGCACGGAAATGATGAGATTTGCTGTTGTAAAAAGAACTCCAAGCCATCAAACTTATTTAAAGACAAACACAAATAAAAAACTGAAGGCAACTAAGTCAATTTGCGATGTCCACCCTAAACTGCTCTCATATTATGTGTCTGATTTTACAAAACAAATAAGCCAGGTAAGAAATGTGAAACATTTCAGCTTAGGCTCTAATCTAAATAGAGGAAACTGGGAAGTAAAAATTAAAGTAATGGTTAGTTTGTTTAATAGCACCAATTAAGGGAATAAAGCAGGCTAGTCATGGTTATATTTGTGGTTATGAAGGCATAAAATGTAGCAGAATTACATTAAGAGAAGTATAGGATCTTATTTTCCATTCTATGCAAAGTAAACCTTAACAAGTCAGGATAAATACAAATAAGAGCATGTTAAGTTTTTTAGACATGAAAAGAAAACTTGAGCAGGACAAGTACTTGTCCATGTAGTCAAAGACATATCTAGAGGCCATACAAAGGTGCAAGATGAAGAATACAATTTTTGGACTTGACAAAATATGGAGAATTTTCATAAAAGATGTTAATATTTAAATAGAAAAAATAAAGCTCTTCAAAAAAAAAAAAAGTTTGACTCATAAGACATTGTCAAAGTAACTAAAACAAAAGAATGTAAAAAAGATGATGAAAGGCTATACCATTGGTTCAAAATCATGGGTGACTAGAATGTTGTTTGACCTCATGTCGTGGTGGACAATGCAGCCCACCCTGCACTCTTCATGAAGGTATCTCAAACCTCGAGCTGCTCCGACTGCAATTGTTTGTCTAGCAGACCATTCCAAAGGCTTTTGATTACAACCTACAAAGATTTAAACAGTTAAGAATTATTTCCACTTAATGCTATTCAGTTCCTTGAATGGCCCTTCCTTGATGGCAGGCTGTGGTTTTGAGTTCTGCAAAACACAATTAGTGAGCACCTACACAAGGTGTCAAACCACAGTGGTGCTAGACATTCTGCATTCGCAGATGCCACATGGTGCCTTCTGATTTCCATTTTCCAGTGGAATGCTACTTTAAAGCCCACTGTCTAGGTTATATTGGTAAGATGGAAACAGATTAGGTATGTAGCCCCACATGATGCAGAACGCCTGTGCAGATGGCTCAGATGTTTAAAATGTGTACACAGACTAGCCGGCAGCCAGCTGGTGTATCTAAGCCTGAAAACAGGTACACATAATAACTATCTCATACAGGTGCTGCATGTTCAGGAGCAGCCAATGCTGCTACCCCAGATGAAGCTAACTAATTCCACTGTAGGATAACCAGATGACAAAAAGTGCCTGGTGGACCTTGCCTATAAATACCAGACAAAGCCCCATATTTGAAGACATCAGATTAAGTGTCAAAGTTTTGTTCTTCAGGTTAAAAAAAAAAATCTAAAATGGTCCAATGACATGGTTTGAACCTGATGAATTTTAATATTGAAAAGACTCATTTTTGTGAATAAAAGTTTGATGACCTAATCAAGATATAATTGCTACATTTTAAGAGGGAAGGCCTAAGACATCCAAATGAATTGAAAGAACTAAAAGTTTCCATATTAAACAACCATAAAAATCAGAGTAAATCAATAGCTTGAACTCTAATTGGTAGCTAAATACCATAAAGATGCAAATCCAGTGAACCATTGCAGATATATTCATAGACCAGCAACCTTCTCCTGTCTTCAACACATAAACCAATTAGCATCACAACATTGCGATGTTGTGCACAGCTTAAAACCTCCACCTCGGAGCAGAATTCAAGATCTCCTTGAGAGCTAGCCAGTTTGTTCTGCTTTACAGCAATGGCCTGACCATCAGGCAACATCCCTCTATAAACAAATCCAAAACCACCCTCAGCCAAGAAGTTTGCTCGGGCAAATCCACCTGTGGCAAGTTCCAGCTCAGCATAACTGAATCTTCTAGGAGGTTTTCCAAACACAGGTGCCCTGTGTTGACATATCGAACATAAAGGAGGTGGTCTTGGAGGTGCATTTCTAGGTAGTGAAATTGCTTCCCTAATATTTCCACTGAAATTGTTATCTGATTTATAGTTCAGGATATTGGTTCTTGCTTTGTCATCAAGTTCACAAAAATCCTCCAGTAAGACTTTGGCTGTGAAAATATGAGCTTTATCTTTGAATTTTTGACAAATTTCCTCAACTTGGTTGGAACGTGATCGAGCCGTGCTGAATATCTCAGACATTCCATACAGAGAACCTAAGGTTGTTGGACTTGAGCTTTCACTGTCAGACCCTGCGCTAGTTATATCCACTTCAAGAGTTGCTTTTGTGGTTACTAGTTCATTCTTAACACCACTGTTTGCTTCAGAAGCAAATAATTGTGAGGTCCCAGGATCTGAGCTTGATACTGATGATGTTCCAGCTTCAGTAGCAGGAGATGGTGTCCCAATTTCAGGACTACTTGTAGGAGTTACAGCTGGCCCTCGGATGGACTTAGGAGGAACCCTGGTTTGCTTTGAGTCTTTTCCAGGTGATTCGCCTTCCTCAGGAGGTGGTGGATAGCACGCTTGGGGCTCTGAATCAGGTGATCCTATCAGATTTAATCGTAGAACCTTAGGTTGATAGTGCTTCACAACAACAATGTTACATTGAAGTTCTTCCATGCACTTCTTTTTCTCATGCTTCAGCTGTCTGCATGTGAAGGTGAGTTGGAGACCTTTTGGGGTCAGAAATAAGAAGGATAACAGAATCGAAAATATACATGGCTCATCTAGCATGAAGAGTAACACTTAAAATAATAATAATAATAATAATAATAAGAATAATAATAATCAAACCTTGCAAAAATAAAATCCAATTTATAATCATTTAGGTGAATATAGACTGCTTGCCATGAAAATCAAGAAGAAAATATTCTACAAATTAATCATTACTTGTCCAAGACAACCCAGTTTGCTTGAGCTCGCTTGGATTCAGCAGCAACTACACCACAAGGTGATCCAGAAACAATCTTTATCTTGACACTTATCTGTAGACAAAAAGATGTATGTTAGTTAGCAAAGAGAAGTGAAAAGACAGTTAACATAAAAGTTGATGGATTAACCTTATTTGGATCATAAAAATCATGAAGTTGAAGCATCATTTGGGAACATAAGTCTGTGATATCTGAATTCCGCTCCAAAGCGGTCCTAAAAGATGACCTCCTGTGACCACTGGCACAGTCAGCCGCAAATCTTGGAAAACCCCATATTTTTCTACCTGAAGTGTAGGTTCAGCAAACTTAGTATTCCCCCGCAGAAAATGGGTCAGATACCACACAGTAGAGCCCCAGAAAGTAAGTAATTCTTTCTCCTTCATGAATGCTTTACCAGATAAACTATTATGCTTACATAGATATTCTCAAATCAGGGAAAAGACACATAATCGGACAAGAATCTTAAACCAAAAGAGCACTTCTAAAATACTAATTTTCTGGTAAATGACATTGAACATGTCAGTCATAAGAAACTGATTTTTTGAAATCTGGTTATCCCAGTATCTAGTACATGAACTCCTAGGCTACCTGTGGTCTCTAAAGCGTCAGAGAGGTATACAATCTGCTTAAAAATTAAGGAATTGTGGTATCAACTTGGATGCATAAGCATGCCATGATACCAAGCTTGAAATAGTCCTTGTAAACCAATTCACGGCCCATACCTGATTGAAGACTACTGCAAGTCCTTAGCTGTGATAAGGGAGGCTGAAAATAATCATTCCTCCAATATAGGATATTGTTTCTTGGTACCGATCATAACCCCACCAACCAAAAAAGTGGCTTTCTTGCTACATAATAACAAGCTTTCAACATCAAAAATATCAATAAATACTAACTGAGGCTCAGTCAAAAATATTGAAGTATAAGCTAATGATCATGCAAGTGATCTTTCTCTGAACAAGCAGTAAGTACACCAGCACACTATGAAAGCAACTGCAGTGGTTAGTTTAATAGAACGCAAGCAGTTATCAACCAGCAACGAAGAAAATAAACTAAAGGAAGCCAAACAAAGGATCGCATGGAATTTCTCCGGATGAAACATAACAGAAAGTTCAGAGAAATGGTACCTGAGCCGCGTGGTGGAAGCACAACCAATAGAGTGATACAACTACCAGGTTGAACAACATGGGTTAAAGCCCAGATAATAGCAGTTCTTGGGATTTCCTTTGAAGCCTTCACTGCTACCACAATCCTCTCATCGTGACCCTTATCAGTCTTTCCGAGATTCCGGTGCAGATTAGCATTCATCTCACCCATCCAATGCCAAGCCCAAAACTTCAACTAAACCCTCACCTTCATACCCACCTCACAGAACTAGGCCTCCCACCGTTAATAACAGAGGCAGTGAACCCAGAAGAAGAAAAAGAATAAACAGAGGCTTTAGAAAAATAAAACTTACGATCACTAGGACACCGATAGATCAAGTTAGATACAGATAAAAGAGACAAGAATTCACGGTCCTTATCACTATTTGCAGGGAATCACAAAAAAGATAAAGACTTGTCAACCCGATCATATGAAATGCCCAAGGTTTTTAACCCACCCGACCCCATAATCTCTCTCCCTTTAAGTTTCTTTTCCTTCCCTATCCCTTCTCGATGCCTTCGGGAACCATTAGAAGGCTATCCCTCAACACCCTTTTTTTTCCTTCCGATAATCCTGACATTCCAAGCATACAAAGATGTGCTTCTCTTCTTCTTCTTTCAAAGAAAGGTTCTTTTTCCGTCTATAGTTAGGAAAACAACAAAAGCTAGAGAGAATGAAACATTGTTCTGATGAGCGTACCATTACTTTTGCCAGAAAACGACAGGGAAAAGGGGAATCGGTGACCTTTCCACAGTAACAAACTCCTGATCCCCTTCAGACCAGATGGCCCAAAATCCTAGAAACCGCCAGACGAACATCTCCAGTACAGGGGAGAACAATGATCGCCTGTGGGGAAGAAAACAGAATAGATAGCAAGGAATCGATCGATCGATCGATTGATCAAATCACCGAAAATGACAAGAAAGTGCGAGAAAATAAGATCAAAAGAATCTTTGGTCAATCCCTTTTAACACAATCTCATCGACAACCCCACCCTCAAATAAAGCTCAAGAAAGCCTAAAACTGTTGCTCAAATGCACTCGAATCCGGGACGACTCGGTCCATAGAAAGAAATCTTTTGACGTTTTATCCGAATAACCTCTTGAATCCTTGAAGAAATTTAAAGACCTAAACCTAATTCTGTAGCAAAGAATAGAACAAAAGACAACTTGGTTCAACAGCATTGCATGACGACCTTTCAGCAAATCTTCGTTTCTCCGAAGCCAGAAGAATCAAAATGCAGCACGGAAAAAGGAGCCAGATCTATCAAATCGAAATTGAGATCGCTAGGAAAACAAGAAGTAAACCCTAGCCCTAGAAAAGAAAAAGGGGAAGAGGAAAAGGCGATCGACACGAAGAAAGCGAAGAGAGAGAGGGTATATTCGCTTCCCTTCTTCCCCAGCTTCATGTTCCCTCTCCGCACCGCCATCCGGCAGCTATTGCTCCAAAATACCCCTCTTTTCCTCCATTCCCCGCAACTAACCCTTCTCCTCGTACGACATCGCGCGGCGTCGGTGCAACGCGGAATGCCCCATCTCACACCGTGAGTTATAAAAATTTAAAATGCCAACCGTCCGATGTGGGACTTTGAAAACGGCCTGCCTTTGGTGGCTATGAATGTAAATAGGTGATGAATGGGGTTCTAATGAAGAGAGCGTTTTAAACTGGGATTCTGGTTGGTGGGGACAGGAAAGAGCATGGTGGGCCAGCAAATGGAACGGACCGGACCGGTCCGGACGTGACGGTCCCCCCCCCCAGCCGCGGTCATTCTTTTGCTGTCCTCGGTGTGGTCGGGTGGACCACCGGACCGGGCCTCGCGAAGGACTGCTGCCGTCTGAGCCGGGCTGATACCGTCAGGACGGTGTGTTCCTGACGGTGTCCGACCCAACCCCAACGTCTCGAGAACGGCGATTGCAACGGCGCGGTTTGATGGAAACGTAGCCGGACCCGGGATCCAAATTCGTGGTTTTTTCTTTTAATTAAAAAAATCGGAATTCGAGAGTTTCCGAATGGATGGACAAATACTAAAATAGATCATATTAAGCCATTTTAAATTTTTTATATCAGTATATTGGTTTATAATATTTTAAATGTAGAAGAACAATGTATGAGCTTATGTTAATCTGATTTACTGTCAAACATTGCTATGAAAAGCCAGCATGTATTGCATCATCATGTGATATGTATTGAAGAGTTCAGGATTTGAAATACAAAACACTTTGGCAACCAGATTTGGATTTTGAGAATTACAGGATTTGGGTTTTGAAAAGGATAAATGATTTGGATGTTTTGTGGCTTCTTGAAAAATAGAAGCAACATTTTTTATTATCTTATAGAATTGAGGTCGAAGAATTGTCGACGTCTTGAAATGATAAGTTGTCTTCGAACTGTTAATTGAACAACTGTTTAAATTTTGAACCCCAAGTACCACAAGCCAGATATGAGAAAAAATCTTCTCATCAAGAATATCTCCGACATATTGTATAAAACTTAGTATATTTTGGATCTTTTTCCCTGTTTAATAGGTTGAAGGCCAAACTATTAACAAAAAGATCCTAATTCCTTCTTGCTAGTCAATTATTCCTCTCTCTCTCTCTATATATATAAGTATTTTTTAAATTTTAATTATTTTATATCATAAAATTTTAATTATTTGCATGCTTTTTACGGTGCAGAATCAATTTATTAAGGCATTTGCATGTGCGAAATTACAAAGTGGTGTACGTCAACTAATGGCTAAAAGTGAAGATCTATTTGATTTTTTTAAAAAAAATAACTCTTTCTTCACCAAGCTTGTGGCAGAGTTAGGCTGCAACGGAACAATACTGATGATATATTTGGAATCAAAATTAGGATGGGAAAGAAATGATCATATTTTTTAGATGTTTGATTTGAAACTAAAATTGAAATCGAAAATAAAATAAAATTTAAAAATTAGAGAAGATTCGAAATTGGATTTTGAAGGATTGATATATTCTTGTTTATTTTTTAAAATAAAAAAAGAAATAGCTGACTTGCCCTTTCAAAAGATTCACTGCTCCAATATTGAATAATCTAGTTCATGTAAAGATATCGATGTGAACGTTGCGCGAACATTCTTTTCTATTGAAATTAAAAGTGGTCACAAGACTACAGGTTAAATTTAATTTGTGTTGTACAGGATATTGATATAAGTGAACAATAATGAAAAAAGTAGCAAAATATGGAAAAGGCCGTTCGTTTACAAATGTAGCAAGATAGCTCAAGATCTCTGTCGACAGATATATCCTCTATGGATTGGGTTTTAGCATTCTACATCGACCAATAAAAACAAAGGATCATTAGATTCTAGAAATGAAAATTGACTCGATATCACAGCAAAAGAAAGAAAAGAGCCAACCATGTGACTTGGATAATTTAGAGCATGCATTGTAGCCTGTAGGAGCGACAATCATGGGCTTTTTCAACAGGACTTCCATTCTATCTTGGCCCAAGGGCACCTTTAACCTAAGTGTTTTAGGACCATAACTTGGCTTCATCAAGCTAAACCTTGCCTGACACATGCAACGCAAAGTGCTAAATTACCTATTTCTGGTAGAATATTTACTTGTTTTACCAGGGGCATGGAGTTCAAATACTGCTTGAAGGTTTAAAAAAAGGTAGCAACCAAAAAACAAAAAGAAAAGAAAAAAAAAAATGAAGGCTCAGCTTGATCCAACTGAAGCATATGAGTGATGCCTCATAGTTGTATCCTTCGCATGGAGGGAGTCATTTTTCTTCATGCCTACTAACCATTGGATCATCCACTACTTCAGATATATGCAAGCATATAAAAGAGTTTGGAGTGTTTTGAGATTTATATAGAGAATGATCCACCCGTGGATAGATGAGAAGGAGGATGAATTCTTCTTTGGCACAAAGGATGCAATCATAATCCTCCAACCCAATCTACATGAGAAGCCTCCAGCCACTGCATAACCCCCATTTCTTTGATCAGGTTTCTAGCCAACTCATTAAAGCAATCTATAAGATAACTCAAATCTAAAAGACTAGAGGCTAGAGCCAACCAAACCCAACTTAAACCGTGTTTGCTCTGGAATTCTGAGGGTTAGGGTTAGCCTATGAACGTTCTGAGGTGAAGTTTGAGAAGCATGTGTGGGGTATTTTCGTAAGCTCCCCGGTTAGCCTGATGACCCATACGAATTTCAAAAGGTCATAAAATAATCTATTCACATCACTAGCCCTTTTGTTGGTTTCCGTGCTAGTACCAGCCTTTGGTTAAGCGGTCACTCCATGATAGACAGTGGAGGATGGCAGACCAAACAATGACAGCCCTTTTCAACAAGAAATTTTGAGACTAGTTGGCATTTGCGTCCTAGAATGACATTATGGATGGGACGTGCTGGATGGTTAGATGTGAAGTTATATTTGTAGTAGTCCTACCAATTATTACTAGATCTTATCATCATGGTGTTCCGGTCATGTCAAGTTTGGCAAATTTTTTAAGAACAAGAATATCAACTCGCTGAGCTAATACTAATGATCGGTCATTTAAAAATAATTCTAACTTATTATTGTCTTTATAATACAATTTTGAATATTAAAATTATAAATTTTTAATATTAAAAATAAAAAAATAGAAATATAAAAAAAAGCCTGTCATTAGCTATCTGATGAACTAGAGTGTTAACAAAATTGGCACTTCAAAAAGTGTAGGAGTGCCAAAAATCTGATAAAATTTTGATCTTGTTTTATTTATTTATTTATTTATTTAATAAATTGGTACTCAATATATATTTCTATAAATACTATAATTAGTTCCAAACTAGCGAACGATTCCAAAAGGTTTTAGTATCCATTAAAATCTCATTTTATAGTATCAAGCTGAAGGAAGGATTCAATTCATCTTTTAGTTTTCTTTATTTGAATGAAAGGGAGATGGAGATAGTCAGCCGAATCTTATTAAAGGTATAAAAAATTAAAGTGGAGAAGAGAAAGTTCTTCAAATATTATATTACAGTCTTATAGATGAAACAAAGCAGAAGAAAATAAAAAGAAGAAAACAAACTTAGCTCATAGAAAGTTGGCGAGAGGATGTAGACAACTTGTAGAAATATCTATTTATAGGAGTGCTCAAAGAATCAACCTTCAAATAAATTATTTAGGATGTTTCTAACCTTCAACTAAACTCTTCCAAATTTTGATAAAAGACTATATTTATATAAGAAAGACCTGTCATCAAAAAGTCTTTCAAGACCACAATCACAATAAACAAATGTTTGTTTAAAAAAATCTGAACTTTTTGTTCTCTCCAATATATATCAACTCAATAGTTGCGAGTGGCATAAGAACAACTAGCATAATTTTTTCTAAAAAGTTCTCAAACTTTAGAAGAAGATACATAAATCCAAAAAAAAATAAGAATGAAGCATCATACGGACCGAGAATTAAAATCTCCTATGCTAAAATCTCCATATGCCCTTGGATAAAATCTCCATACGTGTCTTTTATTAATCACGATAGGAAACAATTAATTATAAAAAAAAACTTCTAATATCTCATCCTTCTATCTCTATAATAAGAATAAAATTATAAAACCTAAATCCTAACAATATAACAGAAAAAAACTAACAGAGAGTTAGAACTATCCCTTAGATATTTTTTCATTTAAAAATAAAAGGCAAGGGGCATATATAAGTAATTTTTGTTCAGTTTGATAAGAACTATATTTATTATTTTTGTTGGTTTAAACTATTTATATTCTATCTTTATCTCACTTTTCATTTGTTTGTGTTTATTTTTACTGCTTCTTTCAGTATTTTAATAGGACGTGACTTCACCATCTAACATCCCCAAAATCAAAGAAAAGTGGAAGTAAGAGAAAAAGGTAGATGTCGACTTGCTTATTGCATGCAATCAGATGCATTGGATTCGAAGTGGAAGTAAGAGAAAAATGTAGTATACCATCTTTGGGGTCGACTGCTTATTGCATGCAATCAGATGCATCCATCTGAATTCTCATGGAGTTTACTCTCAATCTTTTTTTTTTTTTAGTTTCCTCTCAATCATTTCTCTGATATTTAAGAGGTGTTTGGTGAGGAGAGTGGGGTTCCGGAATCGAAATCGGAATGGATGATTTTCATTCCAATCGTTTGGTTGGGAGGAGTCCCATTCCAATTTGATTCCGGAGTGGAATGGGAATGGCTTAATCTATATAGAACTCAATCCCTATTCTCCTATATAGATTCAATTTTTCATTCTAATTCCGATTCCGATCTCGATTTCGATCACGAACCAAACGCTTCGAGAGATTTGCCATTTCGATTCCGATTTCAAATCATTTCGATTTCTATTCCTATTTTAATTTTGATTGCAAATCAAACACCCCTTTGATTTTTGCATAATTTATAAAATTTCATAACTAGCCATCCAAGATTTTGTTTGCTTACGGCAATGGGGCTCCTATCCAGTGACCTATGTCGTACTTTAAAAATAAAAATAAGAAAAAAAGCAGTGATCGCTGACCACAAATTTAGCCAGTGGCTGTTATTCTATATAAAACTATGGCCGTCGTCGGAGACGTGAGGAACCCGACCTCCACTGCATCGAACCCTTCCTTAACTTTGCCATACTTTTTCGCATGAATCCAAGCAAGCTGATGTTGCTATTTGTAAGAAATCCAAGGTGACGGCGAATCTGTCCACGAAAGGCACTGATATTGTTTCGAGGAAAGAATGGCACAGATTTTATCTAATGTTTTTGGTTCCTATCATACATTGTTTTTTTCCATGGAGATGTCCGGAAAACTGGCAATCTGGGAAAATGACTGGTTAATGAAAGCAGATTGACTGCTAAAAACGATTAATGAAAGCAGATTAGAATAAAGAATAGTTGCCCAGGATTTTTTTAATTTCCTGTTTTCTTGCAGAAACTAACCTTGGTCAGCAAGAAAACTACTACAACAAGCCATCCACTCCATTTGAGACATCAATTTTTCTTTTAGTGGCTGCTCCTCATGATAATTTCTCAAGTCTATTGAGAGTTTGTGACGGTCCCTTCTCTCAAACTTTCTTTTGCTTCTGAGAAAATTTCAACCAAATCTTTTTTACATTTGTTTCCCAACCTGTCTGCTGAGATAGCAGCTTACGGCTTTAGAATCTTATTGCATGGGAAGAGTTTTGCATGTTTTCCAGCCAGTTCTTTTATGGCTATATGATCTATAGGTCCCCAACTTGCACCATTAAAATGGAGTGATCACCACTAAAATGCAAGCCATCGTATCTTATGTTGACCTAAAGCATATATTTCCCACTCAATTTCTTTTGGAGTTTTTATCTTTCAGGATTCATATCCCTACTCTTGTGAACATTTTGATACTTGTTTTTAAAGAAAGAAATCTGAAACTCGTTACTTTTTGCCGTGCCATTGATACAACGTCACAGGAAATAATGTTAGTTCCAGGATGATATAGGATGTATTATCAGGGTAGTTCTGAAACAACAGTGGTTCATTTGGGTCCGCTAGTCAGAAAGAGCCTCAAGGACAGTTTAATTTGTTGGTTCCTGTCCTCTAGAATGGTTCAACACACTTGCCACGTCGGGTGCAAATACTTGCCTCGAATTCCTATTTCAATATTATTACCTATGATTCCCATCAAATTAAATTGGCTGATGTTAGGTTATCTGGGGTACTTTAAAGCTATATGTCATTTGGACACGTTTGGATGTGTCCGCTTAACAATCTGATGCTGTCAGATACTTTTGGCTGTATCTTGTACTTCATAATGTAGCTGTTTCAACAAAAGAAGAAGAAAAAAAAAAAAAAAACTTGTACACATCCTGTCGCACGGTGTATACTCACATAATTATAATAACTTCCAGTAGCATTCATTGTCTATAGAGACATCATCTTTAAGTAGTAGAGAAGGAATCATTGAGATATAGGTGAAGGTTTTTCAAATCATCAGGCGACAATGTCCTAGCTGGTTTCAACAAAAAAAGAAAAAAAAAACTTGTGCACATCCTGTCACATGATGCATACCCGCATAATTAATAACTTCTAGTAGCATTCGTTTTCTATAGGGATCATCCTCAAGTGGTAGAGAAGGAATCATTGCGATATATAGCTGAAGGTCTTTCAAATCATCAAGCGACAATATCCTGTATATATTAAGAAATCATCACGACATTCACATTATCATATCAACAGCATCATATATGTAACATGCATGATAGATTATAAGTAATTTCGTAAAATTATTATAGGGTTCATGTCTGCTCTTTTAGGAAGGATTTTCGTTATTGTTAAGAGAACTAACCCATAGTATCTTGTGTATGGTAGGAGACTATTCAAAGGACCTCGCCTCGGACCAGGGGATGAAATTAAATTTGGGATACACAGTTATCCAGTATATAACCACGTAATCATAAAATCAAGCCCACTGAAAGCGTTATGCTCCGAGCTCATCAAGTCAAACATGTACCGGTGTCACACTTGACCCATACTTATCTTTATGGGAGAGGAGATGATTTGGTCTGGTGCAACCGTGGATGGTGTATTATTTGCTGTCCATTTTTTAAAGCATTATGCTTCAAGCACATCAAGTCGAACATATACCAGTGCAACACTTGGTCCACCAACAGATGTTTTTTTTTTTTTTGTAAATCTTTCCCTCCCATACGTTCAACCACCTTGACGATAGTGTATTGGTAGCTCTACAGTACTTCCAAAAAAGTAGGAAGTGAGGAAAGGAATCCCGATCCGTGGCTTACGGAAGGGATCCAATCCGAATTTTTAACCTATTCCCCGTCTCTACCGCGAGTCTAGAGCCCTGTGTGCATCAGTTTGGCATGTGATCGTAGTTATTATTGCTGCAAATTATTGATGGTACTGTTTGATGGTGTGGCATTGTTGGACTCGAACTGCATGACAGAATAACAAAATCGCAGGAAAAAAAGAATAAAGAGGGGAAAAGTTCTTCCTTCCGTGTCTATGCAGTCCTATCTATTTTCTTCATTTTTTGAGACCAACCATTAATTTGTCAAGTCAACCGAACTAGCCTAAATGAATGGCTGGAATTTGAGCCTGAAAGAGAAACAATCAAAAGTTCCTGTAAACTTTACAGATTTGAACAATTGATACTATTATGGTAACAATCAAAAGTTTCTATAAACTTTACAGATTTGAACAATTGATACTATTATGGTGCAGTTTCAATGGTCCCACCAACGGAAGTACATACAAAAGTCGCCGACTACGTAGATTTTGAGTTGTTCAAAATCAAAGAGTTGCGACTACTAGCTGGTTTCAATGGTCCATGGCTTGAACCCAAGTAATTTTCAAATGAAAGGCGCCAGAGAATATTTCTGGCGAACAAGAGTACGTACTTACATGTATTAGAAAAAAAAAAAAAAAGGGGAGTACTTCACATGCGTGACCAACCCGTATGGTAGCAAGAGGGCATTTGGTTCATAACCAAAATCAGAATGAAAATAAGAATCAAAATGACTTAAAATTAGAATCGAAATGGTCAAATCCCTTAAAGCGTTTGGTTCATGATCAGAATCGGAATCGAAATTAGGATTGAGTTCTATATAGATTGATTCATTCTGATTCCACATCGAAATCGGAATCAGAACTGGAATGGAATCAGAACTGGAATGGGATTCCTCCCAACCAAATAGTTGGAATGGAAGTCATCCATTCCGATTCTGATTCCAGACCTTCACTTCTCTCAATCAAACATCTCTTCAAATGATTGGATCTATCTGTCTGCACCTTCCTACAATACAATTTTACAGTCGCTATCGTAGCATCATAGTTTCATAATTTTTATTGTTATATATATGCCACTGAGTAGTATAATTTGAACAAATGTGACAGTTTGGATGTATATATATGCGTATGCAGTGGTCCATAACGTTGTCCACTAGCTATTGGATTCATGCGACGTTCATCGAGCCAAAACACTGACCATATGGGATGAAGCGGCGCTGTTCGGAGAAAATATTCCCTACATCATACGGCATGGCCGTGCACCCATGTATCATGTACAGCTGCTGGTTCCTGCAGCGGTGCACCAAGATAAGAGCTTAATGAGTAGGGTCTACAGTAATGACTTCTTGTAATTGGTTGCATGGATGGATGATACGGTGCATATAGCGTAGGGAATAATTTCTTCGCTACTACGTGACAACGAGAAAAACAGAGCAGATAAATCAATCTTTTCATTAAATGCAATGAGTCACTCTACATAAGATTATTGGTGTAATTGACGAGTTGATACGGTATGTGATGGAGAAATTATTGGTTTGACCATTTTACCACCTAGATTTTGGACCATCCAATAAAAAATTATCATATTATTCAAAAAAAGAACGAATCAATTTCCATTTAAAACAGCAAGAATTATCATGCCAGCAGTGAATTTTTTTCTATTCAAATTGTTCAACCAAACTTGGATACCAGCGAATCTTTTTCTGATAATGGATGATACTTTTCTTCGGATGGTCCTAAGCCAATAATTTCTCTATGGGGTTGTAGTGTGAGACACCAATCACCATATGACATGTGGCAATGGCGCCCTTTGGCCCTTTTGGGCAACGGCTGGCCTAGCATGCTATATTTCCGCTTGTTAGCAGCCCAGAAGATCCCGCCTCCTCTCCTATTATTTCCGCACTTGGGTCAAGGGGCAAGAGGAACAGAAGCGCAAGGCAGAAGAGATCTCCTCGAGATGGTTTCTCTGAGCACTTTGCAAGGTTTCCTTTTCCATAGCCTTATGTTTGTGTGTGTGTGTATATATATATTGGAGCAATCTTTTGTATGGGTTTTTCATCAAATTTCTTTTCAACATTTTGCTTAATTTTTTCCTGTTCAGTCTTCTATGTCTGAGTTTGCTGCTTCTGTTTCAGTTTCTGCTCCAGAAACCATCTCCCAGGGACTGACTTCGGCACCACAGCTTCAAGGTTGGCTTTCTTTGTCTCCATTGTTTGGTTTGTTTTCCTTTCCATTGGTGTTGTTGCAAGTGTAGACATAGACTCTTACAGCTGTTGCACTTGAGCTGTGTCTCCAAGTACTTTAATTATGTCTGTACCGTTCTTCTCTTTTAATAAAGTTGGCTGGTTTTTTTTGGCCACCCTTATTATCAAAAAAGAAAGAAAGAAAGAAAGAAAGAAAGAAAGAAAAAAAACTCTTTTTGGAGTATTTTATTTCCTTTAAACTTGAAGTTCTTTTTCTTTCTCTAACGATTAATCATAGTTTCCTTCATGCTTGCTAGAGTTGGTATGGACTGTGGTCTTTGGTCTTTCTCTGTTCGTCCTACTTTTTTCCCTCTCTCGCTCTCTTTTTAAAGAATACTCATCTGTTCCATTTTTTTCTCTTTTTTATTGTTTTTCCTTGGATTGCAGGATGGTTCCTTCCAATTTGCAATGGAGAATTCGATTTGGGATCTTCCTGCACTCAGAGAAGTTTAATAGATTTTCTAAATCTTTCTTTCCTCCTTATCTATTGTCTGGGATTACTAATGGCTTGTTTGAGAAGACAATATTCTCATGGAAACCGGATTAGGCCCTGGGATTTCATCACGGTTTCAGTATGTTGTGCAGTGACTGGCATTGCATATTTCTGTGCTGGTGTATTGGTTTTATCCTGGGGAGAATATAGAGTTATGAATGGGGAATTGGCGCTCTACTTTGTTAGGGGGATAAACTGGTTGGCTTTAACAGTTTCCTTGAACATTCGACCAACCAATTATGTTAGAGCTGTAAGTCTAGTCTGGTGGGCATCATCCTCAATTCTCATCTCTGCATATAACTTGGAAATTCTGGTTAGAGACCATTCCAGCCTCATGATCCTTGATATGATATCATGGCCTGTAAACTTGTTACTCCTCATCTGTGCCTTCAGACTCATTCTTCAAAACATTGTTCATCAAAACCCCTCAAAAGATGATTTGTTCCAGCCCTTGTTGAATCAAGAAAGTGGGAAGTTTAACAACTTGGGCAAAGCTGGTCTGTTTAGTCGCTTGACGTTCTCTTGGTTGAATCCTCTACTGCATGTAGGCTACTCCAAACCATTAAATCATAATGACATCCCACCTTTAGATTCAGAAGATGGGGCACAACAAGCTTATCAAACATTTAAAACAGTCTGGGATCTTCAGAGTCAGAGCAAATCAAAGACTAGCAACTTGGTTTCCTTGGCATTAGCTAAGTGCTACTCGAAGGAAATTTTCTTGACAGGTGTCTATGCATTGCTAAAGACAGTCGCCACAGCCTCTGCACCACTACTACTTTACGCATTTGTGTGGTACTCTTATCGCGGGGAGAGAGATACCTACATGGCCATCTTGTTAGTAGGTTGCTTGGTAGTTACAAAGCTTGTAGAATCTTTGTCTCAAAGGCATTGGTTTTTCGGTTCGAGGAGGTTTGGGATGAAGATGCGATCAGCTCTTATGGCGGCGATCTTTCAAAAGCAGCTGAAGCTTTCGAGCCAGGCAAGAAGAAGGCATGCTACTGGGGAAATTGTTAACTACATTGCGGTTGATGCATATAGACTTGGTGATTTTCCTTGGTGGTTTCACATGGCATGGAGCATGCCACTCCAACTGCTGCTTTCTGTAGCCACTGTCTTTGGAACAGTCGGTTTAGGGGCTCTTCCGGGTCTAATTCCTCTAACCATCTGTGCTATCATTAATATTCCATTGGCAAAGACGTTGCAGGACTACCAAGCAAAGTTCATGGTGGCCCAGGATGAGAGACTGAGAGCCACATCTGAAGTCTTGAACAATATGAAGATCATCAAATTACAATCATGGGAGGAGAAGTTCAGGAAAACGATCGAGTCTCTAAGAGATGTGGAGTTCCATTGGTTGAGAGAAACCCAGATTAAGAAGTCCTATGGAACTGCTTTATATTGGATGTGCCCCACAATTGTTACAGCGGTGATCTTTGGTGGAACAGCAGCTATGAGAACTGCTCCTTTAAATGCTAGTACCATTTTCACAGTTATGGCGACTTTGCGAGTTATGGCAGAGCCTGTGAGAATGCTGCCCGAAGTTCTTTCAGTGATGATCCAAGTTAAGGTATCATTAGACCGCATCAGCATATTCCTACTAGAAGAAGAGATCAATGAGGAGGATGTGAAACGAAGCCCTGCACAGAATTCAGATCAAAGTGTTAAAGTACATGGCGGGGTTTTTAGCTGGGAGCCAAGTGCAGCAATTCCTACACTGAAGAGTGTTAGTTTTAGCATAAGAAGAGGAGAGAAAGTAGCAGTTTGTGGACCTGTTGGTGCTGGAAAATCATCCCTGCTAAGTGCCATACTTGGGGAAATACCTAAACTCTCGGGTTTGGTGAGCTGTTAAACAATGAAGAAGTGCTTAATATTTGAACTATAACTACATTATTCTGACATTCTTGTTGCATCACAGGTTGAGGTCTTTGGTTCCACTGCGTATGTTTCCCAAACATCCTGGATCCAAAGTGGGACGATTCGCGACAACATACTCTATGGGAAGCCAATGAACAAGGAACGCTATGAGAAGGCCATCAAAGCCTGTGCGCTGGACAAGGACATCGAGAACTTTGATCATGGAGACCTTACAGAAATAGGACAGAGAGGATTAAACATGAGTGGAGGACAGAAGCAAAGGATTCAGCTTGCGAGAGCTGTCTACAATGATGCAGATACCTACCTCCTAGATGACCCCTTCAGTGCAGTTGATGCACATACAGCTGCAATCTTGTTCCATGTAAGAAAGCACCATTTTGTGCATGCCGGTCCAAAGTTTAGAGCACTATTTCATTTGTACCTGTGTGCAGGCTCAGTTTATGTGTTCAACTAGACATTTCTTGCTATGAGTTTGATTGTACCAGAAAATACTTGCAGGATTGTGTTATGACTGCTCTAGCGAAAAAGACCGTCATTCTTGTGACTCATCAAGTCGAGTTTCTTGCTGAAACTGATAGAATTTTGGTGAGGAAGCTTTCTCCTACATAGTTTTTTCTTTTCTTTTTCTTTTTTGGATAAAACTTGTCTTACATACTTTGTTCCTAAGTATTTGACAAGGAATAATATCGGATACTTGCTCTTCTAGGTCATGGAAAATGGACAAATTACACAGATGGGAACTTACGAGGAACTTCTGAAGTCAGGAACAGCATTTGAACAGCTTGTTAATGCTCATCGGTCCTCAATGACAACAATAGATTCTGTGAATCATGAAAAGCAAGTTCATACGCACAGAACATCTCGAGATCATTTGGAGTCTAGAGGATCGCAGCTTATAAAGCAGAGCAGTGAGGTAGAAATATCGGCCAACGGCCCTTCGGCAGTTCAGCTAACAGAAGATGAAGAGAAAGAAGTGGGAGATCTTGGATGGAAGCCATACATAGATTATTTTCATGTTTCAAAGGGTCATTTACTTCTTGCTTCAGTTATTTTTGCTCAGACTACTTTTGTAGTGCTTCAAAGCCTCTCAACCTATTGGTTGGCGGTAGCTGTTCAAATACACAACATAGGCAGTGGAATTTTAGTTGGAGTTTATGCAGCAATTTCAATCATCAGCTGTCTCTTTGCATATGTAAGGACTTGGGTAGCAGCCCATCTTGGACTGAGGGCATCAAAGGCATTCTTCTCTGGTTTCCTTGATTCAGTGGTTAAGGCACCCATGTTGTTCTTTGATTCAACGCCTGTTGGTAGAATTTTAACACGGGTAAGATTCTTCATGTCTCATCACCAGTGTAATACCCTATGATACATTTCCTGCTAACCTTTAGAAATACACTGTTAATGCAGAACAGTTTATTCTGGAAAATTTTATAAGATTTTATCTGGCCCTTGCATGTTATATGAGTGCACTATATCATAATAGTAGATATTTCATTTTTTCGTATGCGTACTAGGAAGAGCAGAGGCTAACATTCTTTCATATGTAATATAACTATCTGAATTCTGCAGCTATTAGAGAGCTAAGTTTTATAGGCATTACATTACCTAGATCTCAATACAACATTGCATAACATCCAGAAATAATATAAACACATCTTTTGGTCTAGGAGGATCATCCGATTTGTAGTGAACTAACATGATCACTGGAGATAGATCTGAATAAGTTTCAAGAAAAAATCCATTATATCTAGAACTCAGTCAAGTACTGAAATTTTGTGAAGCTATAACTAATAATCTGAAAAAAGTTTCAATGATGTGACCGAGAATAAAATTGATATAGAAGTGAAGAACCAATTTCTGTCCAAATTTAAATAAAATAATTTTATTATTTTTGATCATTTGGAGGGAAATCCATTTTGATTTAGACTGGATTTCACTCGCATAAAAGTGGAAAGTTTTCGTCATCTTCTAACCAGAAAGAAAATCAGATTCAAATAAAAAAGTGGATTTCTAAAGAATAATAGAAAACTTGCTGCTTCTTTTTTAGCATAAGAAGAATCTGACTAAAATAAAGAGGACATCACTAGCATAAATGGATGACGTACATTATAGTCTTGGAGAGAGACATAGGAGTAAAAGCAAAGAGCATAGACTCCACTTTTTATCCATAATATATATCATAATCTATGAATAGCAGAAAATTAATGAAAATACAAAGCTTATAGCCTTGTTTTCTACTATTTTATTCAGAAAATCAAGTTCAGCAAGTTAAAAAAATTTTCTATCCTTTTCTCTGATTGGATCACCTTTGTATTTGGCATGGTAATAAACTTTAAGAATGTGCATGAACACATCTTTTAAGTTTTACTTCTGGTTCATTTGCTCAAAAAATTTTAGCTTCTGGTTTAGTTGAGGAGTCATTTTGAAGTTTGTGGTATGCAGGCATCCTCGGATATGAGTATTCTGGACTTCGATATACCTTTCTCCTTTGCTTTTGAAGTGGCTGCTGTGATTGAGATTGCATCAACCATAACAATTATGGTTGCCGTGACATGGCAAGTATTAATTGTAGCAATTCCAGTAATCATAGCAACAATATATGTACAGGTAATATAAGTTTATATTTATCTCTAGTATCCAGAAAACTGGGATACATGGATTTCATATATCATTTAATATGGCTTTAAACATATTTAAATGTCAAAGAGGTACTATCTAGCCTCAGCAAGGGAGCTGGTAAGAATCAACGGAACAACAAAAGCACCAGTTATGAATTACGCATCAGAATCATCTCTCGGTGTGGTAACAATACGGGCATTCGCAATGACAGAGAAGTTCATCCATACAAATCTACAGCTCATCGACACTGATGCAACACTGTTCTTTCATACCATTGCTGCACTCGAATGGGTGCTTCTACGAGTCGAAGCACTCCAAAACTTGACTGTGTTTACTTCAACCCTTCTCCTTGTTTTCATTCCTCGAGGAGTTATCGCTCCAGGTACTGTGATAATGAGTTCTGGGTTTCAAGTGCTGTTCCTTTACCCTTTTTTGTTTGGTAGCGTTCCTTCAACTTCTATGTTTCTTCAAGTCGTGAGTTGAAACATAATCCTTTAAAGTCGATCACCAAATTTACTTGAATGTGTTTCAGGATTCTCGGGTCTCTGTCTTTCCTACGCTTTGACACTTTCTTCTACCCAAGCGTTTTTAACACGGTTCTACTCCTACTTAGAAAACTACATCATCTCTGTGGAACGAATCAAGCAATATATGCACATTCCATCTGAACCTCCTGCAGTAATCAGTGAAAGAAGGCCTCCACTTTCATGGCCCCATGAAGGAAGGATAGATTTGCAAGAACTGAAAGTGAGGGCCTGAAATAATATTTGGATTTAGGTACTGTCAGAAAGCAATTCCAACTGATATATACTCACAATACCATCTTTATGGACAGATAAAATATCGCCCGACTGCTCCTTTGGTACTAAAAGGAATCAATTGCACTTTTGCGGCTGGAAACAAGGTTGGGGTTGTTGGAAGGACTGGAAGTGGGAAAACAACTCTAATAAGTGCACTATTTCGCCTTGTAGATCCAGCAGGTGGCAGAATTCTTATCGATGATCTTGACATATGTTCCATTGGCCTGAAAGACCTGAGAATGAAACTTAGTATTATTCCTCAAGAGCCAACTCTTTTCAGGGGTAGTGTCCGGAGTAACATGGATCCCCTCGTCTGCATAATGATCATGAAATATGGGAGGTTAGCAACTTAAATGATATTGTCAAATTAGTTAGGGGTAGCTAACATACTTCCACAATGTTATGATTAAAATAAGAGGGTGAATCATGACCAAGGAACATAAGATTTTACCACAGAAAACATTCATGTTCCATTGCTGCCAATATTTATTTTCAAGAAATGTTGTATACCAGCAATTTTACTAAATTTTGTATGTGCTTTAATTTCTTTCTCAAAAGTTTAGGTCAATATAATCACAACTACTGCTACTAGGTCACATAAATACTATAATTTTCTAGATCTTATTGGTCAGTAAATTTCTGTAACATGCTAAAAATGCCAACTCATATAATTGCTATACTCTTTCCAGTCTAAAGCTGAATTCTGCTTTTCACTGTGATGTCTTTTTTGAGAACTCCCAATGTCATATCAATCATCTGATGCGACTTGTTTATCACAGGCATTAGAGAAGTGCCAACTAAAGGCTACTATTAGCAGTCTACCTGCTCTTCTTGATTCATCAGGTGAATTAATTCATCCATAGATACTAAGCTCTTTATTCTTTTAAGCGGCACTCCAATGTTCATATGGTCTTCTAATTGGGCAGTGAGTGATGATGGTGAAAACTGGAGCACTGGACAGCGCCAACTCTTCTGTCTTGGTCGCGTGCTCCTTCGTAAGAACAGAGTTCTTGTTCTAGATGAAGCCACTGCCTCCATTGATTCTGCAACTGATGCGATACTTCAGAGAGTCATCAGGCAGGAATTTTCAAGCTGCACAGTGATTACAGTAGCGCACAGAGTCCCAACTGTTATGGACAGTGACATGGTCATGGTCCTCTCTTATGGTATGTCTGAGCACCTTTGTCTACATTTTTTTCAGAAAGCCTTGTGCAAATGTCAACAAATATTTGTCAGATAATTGTAGGGTCATTATTTTATGGTCAAAATTTGCAAAATGTCATGGCATGGACATATCACGCCAGCTAGTCCAATTCAAACAGAATATTAATCTCTTGTCTAAATATGTAGGCCATTAATAATAATGCTGATTTAGCAGTTCTGCAAATCCCAGTAAAAAATGCTATAGTTGTTCATGAAGAATTAACTGGCTATATTTGAGAACCAAAAGTCTATCTCAGCCAATTTGCTATGAAGTTGTTCACCAACAAAATTTAACTGCTAATGAACAAACTGGAAATCTGCCTCAAAATGCCATACTGCTGCATACAGTCAAAGTAAAGATAACCATTCACGATCAGAAAATGCAGCTGAGGTGATATAGACCACATTGATAGATATAAGAATTTGGAAGCAAAACAAAGTGGTTGCAAATGGAAGATATGACAAACCATAAAATCTTTCCTCAAAAAAAAAAGTTTCCTCAAAAAGACAAACCACATGAAATGTATGAAATATTTTAGGGATAAAAATAATCAAGAGTTTCATGCATACATACTAAAATTAGGAAAGAGAAACAGAACATTGACAGATGGACTTGGCTTTGTATTAAATAAAGAGAAGTTTTCAAATAATACATCACATCAAGCCGCGACAAGTCGATCAGCAGGCTCCCTTGCAAATCATCATAAATATATTTGAAACCTTAAGATTAAGAGACACATTACTAGTAATCACCATACTTGAATTATAAACAAAACTTTAAGCAGTTATCATTTTGTAAGCACAATTTCTTAAGGCAGGTGAACAACAAGAATTTGTTATTCACACATTATATAAGATGGGTCAACAACAATTACTTTGTAATCAGTATGGATGAACAAAAAGTAAATTTCTCTCAGAAAGATTAAAAGTAAAGTTGTTGGTATGCATTAGCCTTGCAAGAGTATATATCTGAAGACAAGATAGGAGATGAAATTATTTTGAATGTTATGTATGGTGAAATGCTCCATTTGATGATCACAATCCTTACACCACTAATGCCTTTACTGTTTGCAGGAAAGCTTGTAGAATATGACAAGCCTTCTAAACTAATGGAAACCCAAAATTCAGCCTTTTCTAAGCTTGTGGCAGAGTACTGGTCCAACTGTAAGCGAAACTCCAGCAATACCCTCACATCCATCTTCGGAGACCTAAGAGGGGAATAAAACAAACAGGTCCCATTATGATATGGTGGTCCAACCTTTGAAAATTCGCCAACTGAAGAGTATAGTTTGATCCAGAGAAGTCTCCATGCTTCATCATTCATTCTCTCTACAAAATAAGTGAATGCTAGTAATAAAAAAAATCATGGATCATGAAAGAATTTTGTGAGATGTTGATCTTATTTATGGCAGGGTATTATATTCAAAAGGTCATACTTGTACTGTTTAAAGACTAACTGCTTGACATTGCAGCCAGGGCAGTTTTTTCTATTTTAAGTGCAGAAAGTGTACTTGTCACAAAATGCCAAAACGGCTAGCTTAACAGCCCAATTGATACTTTTGGAAGTGGCACTCGGATCAGTGGCTCCAAATCTTAAGGTTCTGTGATAAAGGTCGAGGAAGGTGTTGGCCCCAATGAATGAATGTCAGCCTTAATAACCATCTATAAATAATATAATGACTGTTATTTGCATGTTCTTTCAACCTTAATGTATATAACAACAATTAGAAAATTATAGGAAGATCTGATTGCCACAAATGCAGACAATGATATGAATCATAAGATTACAGTGTATAACAACTAATTACCCACTTGACAGACCTAATAATTGAACTCAATAATCTAAGTAGACACCGATGATATCACATTCTTAGATTGACATATGATTTTTAAAAAATTTTTCAGTAATGGTTGACCTATGAACTTAAGATATTTAAACAGGACGAGTTACTGCAATTGGGTGCTCTCAGATACCAACATTAATAAATACAAATATTTTGCAGCACAAAGCCAGCTTGAGGATTCTCTTGGAAATGATGGGTGTACCTTACACCATTCATCATAGGATATTAGAAAAATCCAAGATCAATTGTTCTAATTCGTCCAAATATTCTAGAGTTATCAATTGGCCACTTGCTTGCAAGTGCTCCACTCAATCATGGCATGTGGCACCTATCAATCACTATCCGTTGAAGTAACTTCGCAGCTGTGATTGGTTCACCAGTTCATTCATCATTTCCTCACTATTTAAATCTTTGACCCAACAAAGGCAGCATAGCATGGGAACAGAGATAAAAAGGGATAACTTTAGAGGTCAATCTGAAGATTTTACTAATTCCATCATTAGAAATTAAATTATAATCATTATATTGGTTGTCATTACATGTACAGTTAGTCAACAAAAAAAAAAAAAATCATAAAGGTTCACTCAAATGGGCATATAATTATACAGGAACAAGAATTATTAAAGTATATTCTCTCTCTCTCTCTCTCTATCTCTCTCTCTCAAAAAAAAAAAGAGACTATAGCATTATACAACTTTTAAGCATGGTGTTTACCTTTTCCATTCTTCAGTGCACCACTTTACATCTATAATACTAGCTTTCAAAATTCATCTATAAACTATAAGGCATCAAAATCCATATATGTTTTGACTTGAGTTGGAGCACCGTTTGCTTGAAGAAAGAGGAGAGTAGCCTCGAGGTCAAGGACATTCACCAACTCAACACCTCTCTTCTTGCCAAGTGGGGGTGGAGACTGCTCTCAAATGACTCTGGTCTGTGGAAGAAGCAAGTCCAGTGGGCATGCCACAAGAAAGTCAGGTTTGCTAATATCTGGAGACTACCTAGGAGGTGCTCCTCCTTATGGCAAGACGTAATCCAAAGCTTACCTGCTTTTTGGAATCACACTCATTTCAACTGTCGCAACAGTCTTCGCACCCTCTTCTGGAAGGACAATTAGATCGCTGATGCCCTGCTCCAAACTCTATTCCCTGATGTATTAAGCTCTGCAGGAACAAGAATGGCATAATACCAAGTTACTTAAACCATAGATCAAGAACTTGGCATCTCAAACTGCCTCCAAATCCTTTCTCTGACGTACGCACCCAACTTGATTGCATCTCCAGTCTTTTGAACTCTATCACGCTTTGCAGCAATGAGAACCGGTTTGTTTGGAAGGCTACTTGCAATGGCGAGTTCTCCACCACCTTCTATCAATTCCTCAACTCCTCTAGGACTGTTTGTAGGTTTGCTTCCACCTTGCGGAGTCTATCCATTCCTCTGAAAATTCGATGTTTTCTGCAGCTATATTGGAAGCATAAATTGAATACCAGGGATGTTATAGGAAAGAAGCTTGGCAAATCCTTTGGTGATTGTGCTATATGTGGCTCATCACCAGAAATGGTGGATCATCTCTTCTCCTACTGCCTCCTCTTCTCCATGATTTGGAAATCCATTGTGTGGCTTTGGGCATCCTCCCCCCTCAGTCGACCTTCAGGTACACGTGCATGGATTGGATGCAACAAAGTTTCCTAAGTCTGCCCAACCTATAATACTAATGTTCTTCACTGCCTTCGTCTGGAGATGCTACAGGGAACGTAACTCCAGGCTCTTCTTACAGAGAGCTTCCTCGATGCAGGTGGTTACAGGCAATGTTTTGTCTCTCTTCAAAGATTGGTCAGTCCTCTGCAACTCCAACCAACTCAAAGACTTAGGTGCAATCTGGTCAAAGATAAAGTGAGTAGCCTTCTTCTTGCCCGACACCTAATTCCCACTGTCTCACTCTCCTGCTCTGTTCTTATTGTTGTTGTACCCTCTTTGTCTCCCAGTAGTTTTCTCTTCCACTCTGTTGAGAGTTTGTACTTACCCGAGTCTGTAACCTTTGCCCTGTTTCCCTTTAATATATTTTTCTGGTGGCCCTAACGCCCTCCAACTTTCATCAAAAAAAAAAAAAAAGTTTTGACCTGAATTTCCAGTCTAATTTCATGCATGCACATAATAAGAAATTTGATATCCATCACAACTAAATCACATAGGGCTTGTCTTTGGAATAGGACGATACCTCAAAATAGCCTTGATGATTTGGGTCCATTGGTTTGCACCTTCCCTCACATTAGGAAGAACTTTAGAGTTTGACTCGATGAGGTGGCTCTGTCACTGTTATCTTTTGAGGGAAAAAAATAATAATAAGTTTTTACGCTCATAAAGTATATTTGCAAACAAATTAAGATGATTAACCATGTTTAAATATAAAATCTTATTATCATGAAGAGAGCTTTGGCTGCCTTCAGTTCAGGAAAACAAAAATTGGCATAGAAATAATTAATCATTTCGAAACAATTATTACACAAGTTATTTCTGTTTCTGTTTGGCTAAAAATTCTGGAATAACAGCTAGGGTGAGAATGTTGTTGTTTCTTAAAAGAGCACGTATGATTAAAAGATGGTCTTATTCTAGCAATAATGTTATTCCAACTCTCTCTTTGAAAATAGTTATTTCAGACATTAAGAAATTTAGACCACATACCCATAGCAGATGCCACATCTTCACCAGTTATATCGACAGGACCCTTCCTTGGAAGGATCCTGGGAAGAATGGTTGTTCCTCCTGGTGAGATCCCTCCAGCTGATCATAGATTTGATCTTAATTGCATTGCGTCAACCACTGACTCCTAGATTGCTGCTACTGGCTCAAATGGCGTCTCCTTGATGAACTCCACCAATCTATCGAGATGCCCAAAATTTTCCAAAAGCTTCAACCTTCCAAATATCACCCTTCACGCCTGATCTGATTATCCAGTCTTTAAGCATGGATTCCAATCTCTGACAGCTCCAGCTCTCTCAGGGCACCGGATCACAACTAAAACTCTCTCATCAGCTCAAACACCTCCGGGACCGTTGGAATCAAACCAAGATCCCGTCCTTCATTCAGCCATTTGATCAACCATCGAGCAGGCGTCCAAAGCACTTGGATTTCCTCAAGCACTCAAAGAGAAGAAGGCCCGGGAATCGGAGAGTGCTTAGGTTCATGAGCTTGACAGAATCTCTGACATTCCCTTCCTTGCAGTCCGCACCAAGATCGACGGCATGGTGGGTGGTCGGCAATCGACGACCGCCCGGTCGTCGTCTCTCGGACGCTCCGTTGTTCGGGTCTGGGTCACGATGGAAGGCCCACGGACGAGGATTCGAAGGGTAAAAATGAGGGCTTTATGGTCAGGGTTTCGGGAAAGGGACGGAGAACCGTGCCTTCCAGAGAGCCGTGGAGATCGCCATGGAAAGAAAAAGAACGAGGAAGCGAGGACTGGGAAGAATCGCCGGGACCAGGACAGACTTCAAAGAAAGAACATTATATCCAAGACCCTCCCTCCCGCATTCCTCGTTTTGCATTTCCGTATGGAATCTAACAAATCTATAAATTTAAAGGTGGCAATACTTAACTCTTTAACCCACTCGAACCATTATAAATCAACTTAAATTATCTGTTTAATAAAATTACCATGTATAGATTTTTGATAGGAATGATAATTTTAATTGATCCATCGATATTCGATCTCACTCAATCAAATCAAAACTCAAAATAGATATAAATTTTAAAATAAAAATATTTGAAATAAATTTGGATTAGATATAAGTATTAGTATGCGTGGTTCTAAATCCGATCTAATGTAATTTTAATTTAATTTTTTTTAATATTATAATTATTTTATAATATTTATATAATAAATATTTTTTTCGATCCAATTCATTTTTGTTTATATATATATATATATATATATATATATATATATATATATATATATATATATATATATGATTCGATTCAATCCATACCTCTATTTGATCCGATCCAAAACGAGTATAGAGTGGATACAAACATAGGATCTTTAATTGCAAAGAGGATATGGATAGCAATAAATCCGACCCACATCCAACTCATTGTCATATCTTATTTTTGATCAATTTAATAAATAAATGAGATATTAATTGATATATTTTTGATCTATTTTATATCTCATCCGATCTATGCTGCGAGAGAAAATTACACTCTGATCCTTATACAATCTACAAAATATTCAAATGTTTCTTGGTTTTTATTATTAACGAAAAATGGTTGCACATTACGCACATGCTGTCGTTATATATCAATAGAAGTGCATTTGCTGGAAAAGAAGAGAACCAATCTACATGACGCTGCTGAGATCTCTCCATGTTGTTGGCCAAGCAATTAGCTGCAGTATCTCCTTTACATGATGCATTCTGCATTCACGTAAGGGCAAAGAAAATCGACTAGGCTTCCCCATAATAACGTACAATTTTATATAACGTAGATGGGCGCAGCTCTGCATGGCTTAGCTTAACAGGTGAGAGTGAAACAAAAGGCTTTTCTCACATTGGGTCACAATAGACCATCTCGGCAACCTTCAAGCATCCTTTCCAACATGGAAGCTCATATACGCGTACCATGGAAGGGCAATGTTACCCAAGTTAAAGGCCAACTTGGATACCAAGCCGAAGGCCGAAAGCTTGTGCATGCATAGCCAAATAAACCTTTTTTTAACAGTTTATGAGAAAACATTGGACATTGGATCACATGGCGAATATGTTAATCATCAATACCTCATTTTCTAGTGGGATTCTTCAAATTAAAGTTGCCTGCCTATGCTAACATTCAGGTTGCACCAAGGACCAATTGTCTGGCCTTTAGCTCATTATACATATCGTCGCAGACTGTTTCATGACCAAATTCAGATGGTCGACCAAATTATCTAATTTTAAGGATCATAATGCAGACCAATCTCAAGCGATTGCATTGTTCTAATGAAACAAAAATAAAAGTAAATTAGTGATATGCTTAAATTTGGGATCAGATCATGAGTTGCCATAGAACATTGGCCTGATTAGTGTATTACTACTAAATGAAGACAAGATTTAGGCACCTAAGTCCTTCACAACCCTTTTTTTTTTCTTGCACCTCAAGTCGTTTGCAACCTTTGACCACGAATGTTTCCATGGCTCCTACTTTCACCACCTGATCCATCGGTTTGGTTCTTCTTAGTAAGTTCGGAGTGCATTTCCTCTATCATCGGTTTCCACAGACGAACTCGTGCATTTATAAACCAATTGGATACCTGATATTGCAAAATGGAATGATATAATTAGTAGACATGAATATATTAGAGTTGCATTTTTATCCACCCAGCACCGCTGGATTTCCCATCAGAGTTGCTACAAATGAAATCACATCATCCAGTGTGCAGTATTAGGAGAGGAACAAGATGACCAACCTAAAATATGATGATATGAACAAATATTTCACGTACCTGGCTCCTTGTCAAACCACTTTTGATGGCAAGCAAATGCTTCTCATTGTCTTTTGGGTACCTGAAATCATTATCAGAAGAGATTCAGAAATCAACTAAATTGTATTTTGTCATGAAAAGCCTTTTGTTCAAGACTACCAAGGGACATGCAACTCACGGGTGCAGAAAGTTCTGGAACATCCATGCCCGTAGAACTGAGACAGATTTTTCAGGCAAGCCCCTTTGAGGTCTCCAAGAATGCTGATCTCTCCTCCTAAGCTGCTGCAGTGCCCATTGTTTCTGGATTAATGAAGATTCAAGGCTTTTCTCCTTCTCTCTCATGCATTCGGTGCTAGGTCGTTGGGTCATCAAGAGAAGCCGACTGGTAATTCTCTTCCTCAAATTTTTATAAAGAGAAGAAATTGTACGAAGAGCAAACCATGCATGCATGTGAGCAGTGCCTGACCCAGTTGCATTGCAGAATGCAGATATGACATCATGGATCTGGTCTATGCACTGGTTATATCTTTGGTCAACCTATAATCCAAGATGCAGACCATGAAAAAAATTAATTAAGGGAAAGAAAAATTTAATAAGATTACCTAGGTTGAAATAATAAGGAATAGGTACACAATAAAATGCTTCAGTGTTATCTAGCAAATGAATGTTTTATGACCTCCATTGTTTCTTCTCATTTCTCAGTTGCGCATGCTATGTTAAAAAGCCAGGATTATGCTTTACTTTGGCTTTTCATGACCCAAAGATGGAAGCAATTACTCGCATAAAACCACACCTCATATACTCTTTTTTCTGGTCTACAGAACAAAGAAGGCTTCTTCCTAATTGCATCAACTTAACTGCACAACCGAAAAAAGAAAAAGAAGATGGTCTCTCTACCCGCCAATTTGTTTCTGGTTTACATGGCAGGATCCCCTGTGGCCTAAAGATGCCTTCGAATTAGAATGCAGCATCGACTAAGAGGGTTGACATCAGACAGCAACTGGTCATAAATTACCGTAAATGAAAACGGCAAATGCCATGACAGTCTGTTTTTATCACCTGAATGTTGGTGCTTCTCGCCTATCTTTCTCGACAAATATGACCACCAGAAAAGCAAATATAACTACTGAGTTGTAAACTCCTTGAATAATCAGCTGGTTATAAGTTTTTCTTATTTTAACGTTTGCCAGATGGTCTAAGCAAGCACTGATCTTGGCTAGTGATAAATCACATATATAGAATATTTTTACAAAATTAAAACCCCCCGAACTCGAATTAAAAAGAGCAAAATGTACTTAATGATATGAATCAATATTGGTTTGGAGGCAAGAATTTCGCCTACATAAGAAAGAAAATGATAGCACCTTATGATATAGAGCTAACAAATCCAGCATATGATACGAAAAATAGGAACGGGAATCTACTGATAATTCAAGCTCTTTATCACTTGACAAATTATTAGGGGTCACAAACTTGCGCAAATTGCAAAGTGAACAATTTTGAGCAGTACTATATCTAAATTGTGTATAACCATGGAAAGCATGGCAAAGAAGTTTCACTTACCAACTGAAGCATTGTTACTAGCTCAGTTTTCTTTGTAAAAGCTTCCAGACATCTTTGGCCATCAACAAGGCCTTGAGATTTAATCTCTCCAGAAGAAAGTGGATACTCATCAGAGCCTGATATTGCAAGTTCTTGTATATTAGACCAACTTGAAGAAAAAGACATCTTGTCCTCACCCTCAATCCCAGCAACAGAGTCACTGTTCATCTCATGCCAATCTGGAACGGCATAGGAAATAACTTCGGCAAGTATTTGTTGGGCCACATGGAGATATCTTGATCCTGATAGCACATGAGAAAGCCGAAACAGACTAGAAGTCATATGGTACAGAGAAAACTTCTCATTGTTAGGAAGCGGCTGCCCCGACCTTACTCCCATTCCCCAACCGACGACATCACAGGGAGAATTTCGGAAAGCATGAGAGCAGGCTGGCAATTCGGTAGGAACAGGGTATCCACTATCATTCGACGTAACTAGAGTTATGCCAGAGCAGCTTGCTTCGGAGCCCTGGTCTGGAACATGAGGCATGCTGATAATGGAAGGCTGGCTGGCGCCAAGACTCAGAGAAAGCTCATTACTTGGCATATAGTTATTGAATGGATGGGAAAATTTCAAACTAGCCTTATCATAACTCCAGCCAGTCTCTGAGCTTCCTAATACATGATAAGATGGATGAATTGAGGTAAATGTTTTACCTGAAGGCATCTCACAACCTAGAACTTCCTCATAATTCCATGAATAATTAAATTGCCCATTAAGACAAGCACCCTTTTTGGATGTCAAAAGGCCTCCATCGCCTTGTGGCACAATTGCACAATTTACTGAAGTTGTAACTGATGAATCTATAGTATTGCAACTATCACAGGAAACAGAAGTTCGCGTCTCTTCAGGTGGCAATGAGGAAGCTGACACAGTATTGATATTGATAAGATTTTCGTGTAAACATGTGCTGGCAGACAAAAGGTTGGCAAGTGAAGTGGCAGACAAGCAAGTTCCCATGAAATGTTCCCTCAAGTCAGTGTTTCCATTGGATCCATCATATGAAGTATTTCCAACGTGAGGCATATTTCTGGAATATGACAGATTGCCATTGAACATATCACCATTATTCGCTGCATAAAGACTGTTCAGTGCTTCTTCTTGAAATGTGGAAAGCAATGGATAACCAGCCATTGTTTGTCTATGGTTGTTGTTACCTGGTAAGCTTGACTGTGTGAGTGGATCTGAAAGCATATGCAGGGAAGCTGATTCAATGGCCAGTTCATTATGAGTTGGTAATGACAGAGAGGCATTAAATAGATCATGCTCCATCACAGCAGGCTGTCAAAAGTTGAAGCAAGTCATGCAACTACTAGAGGACAGTTCAAACGCCTCTTCATCTCTGGGGAAGATTTAATTAATCAACAACCGATTTTACTGGTTCATTGTCAATATCCAAATAAACTTCAGCAGTATCACTTATCAATCATTTTTGAGTAGTTCCTACTAGTATCCTATTCACATAACTGCCAAATTTTTAGATGTCTTTGAAGGAAACTAGCAGCAGAGCAAGGTTACTTTCCTGCAGTCTTCCAAAAGGAGAGCCAGAAGCAGCAAAACAGGGAGCTTGACTTCAAATAAAAGAAACATGATATAGCATCTGCGTCTTACATAAGGCTTGGTAGGAGTCACCAACTTCTCTCATGGGAAACAATTCAAGCAAGTCATGTGACGCATGGACAATCTCCATCCACATCCTTAATGCACTTGGAGATAATTGACTTCACTAGAAGATTATATGGATTCACAAACAATATGAAAATTCTGACTAGCTTTGTATCCTTTGAAATTCCATTAACATGTAGACAGAGCTGAGATATCAAAAGCTCAAGCTGTTCAGACCAATGAATGGAAATCAAAAGTAACTAAGAAGAAATAAGCTGATATAGAATAACAAGAAATATAAATATATCTGTTATCATCAATAAAAAATTGATTATGAAAAGAATTCAGGACAAAAAAATAACAGAACAGGAAAAATTAACTATATATATAAAAAAAACATAATTAATGAAAGCAAGAATAAAATGAAAATAAATGTAATTCTCTAGATGGAGATAACCTTGATTATTATTTTGTATGGTTAAAATATTTGTTAAATTCGCTTCCCGAATGTGGTTTGGCAAGTAAGAAGATTTCCTCCTCTACATATTGATTTTGTCAACTCAAAGAAACTAATAGAAGCGATGGCTTCCATGACATCTTTTTTGCAGACACATTTGGCAGAGGATGTTCTTACATTGACTATAAAGCTGACTTCATATCTTCAGGGGCCGAGCAGGTTAATTAAGGTTAACTTAGTGCTTCAGTCATAATATTTGAGCTGATATGGATGCTTAAATCTGGAATATAAAGTAGGGTCATGATCAAAATTGATTAAACCAAAACAAGACTCACATAGTATTATTCGACGAAAAACTGCATGGAAAATAAAATTAGCCCAAATTGATAGGCCAAAAAGGAAGGAAATCAGTAAAAAATATAATAAAGGCCATCACACCTAATACCAATTGCTTGGAGTCAGGTTTAGACATCATTCTTCACCGTGTTTTGTCAATCTTGCACTTACACGGAACATCACTGCACTAATCCTTCCTGCACATTCATGTAGGGACTTGTGGTTTGGCAAGGAGTAAGCCCATAAAGTACATCTTTCTTTTTTTTTTTTTTTTTTTTGATGTAATAAGCCCATAAATTACATCAGGACCAAGGTCAACTATCTTGCAATATACATTCTCCAAATGCATACATCCACTAGAAGTCATTTGCGGCATGACTTTGTTAGCCTCAAATTGACAGTGATGTTGTAAGTGTCATGAGCTTCACTTATACGAGCTCAGACACAATAACATAAATACCATCTTCCTCAGCAACAGAGGAGAATTGTGACGTTGAAGGAAAACAAAAAGAAAAGAAGAACATATCCATAGCTTTTGAAATGCATCGAAAATGTAGTCAATCAGCTTGAACTTGCTGTAAAAGTGTCATGTCAAAATGTTTGTCATAATTAAATCTCAAAGTTATTTGCATAAGGTAGCGCAATGAAATATATACAACCAAATTTCTAGCCACTGTCCCTGCATGGGAGACAGGATAAGAAGGAAAACAAAGAAGATTATTAGATCAGTTCCAGGCATCAACATTCACATTTTTTAGATAACAAGAAATAAGAATGAAAATGCACAATGTCCGCAAGCAAATTATGTATCGAAGATGAAATAAAAGGCGGTGGAAGAATCATGGCAGTACTTGGCATTTGATCCCAAAGCCTTATCATTCAACTCCAAATTTACTTCTAGGAGGGTGAAGGAGAAGAAAGGACAAGGGAAAACAACAACTAGATACATAAACAGAATGTATAGCAGATGTTAATAGGGTGACAATGAAGAAGAAAAAACTTCATTTACAGTAGAAACTATCACAAACTAGACCGAAAGCTTCTCCCTTCATGCAATTCAGAAACTCTCAGAAACTCCAACCCATTTCAAGAACACTAACAGATACTACAAGAAGGGATGAGAATGCAATTACAAGCGAACAGACAGAGCTTCTCAGAAACCAACCTCCCTAGGGGGGTAGAGTGCATGGAACTGAAACCATCAGGCACCAAAGAAGCAGCCCCATGCGGCCTCCTCTCCAGAACCTGAACCAAAACCAGAACAATGGATCTCAGAATCAGAACGAAGGATTGACATCTCCCCACCACCTTTTCCAAAATTGCAAAGAGAAATCTCCTCTTCTATATCCAAAAAAGGAAAGCGTTTCATTTCCTTACAAGCTGACTACAAGGATTTCTCACCATCCAAGAGGAAGCAAGAAAACAAATGGGGTACAGACTACAGAGTTTGCCAGGCATCCATCATTTTCAAAACTTACACTAGAAGTATGTGTTTGTTCGCGAGTGATCAGGGAATTGGGTTTTCACTCAGCACCAGAACCAAAAGAATGGGCCCCAAAGCTAAAGGAGAATTATGCCCTTCCCCTGTTCTAAGAGAATAATGCCAAAGGCTACAGCTAAACTGAGTGGGATTCTCTCAGACTGATCGGAGAAGTGGGGTTATCTGCCTTCATGTTACAAACCCAAAGGACAAAACCACCTAAATACCCATGGATTTTCCCCTCCCTACCATTGATCAACACCTGAGAAAACAAGCCAAAAGGATTCATATATGTGTGTGTATATATATATATATATATATAGTATATATAATAAAATGCGTTTTACCAGAAGCCAGAGCGGTAGACTCACAGCCCATCAACGGAAGTCATGGGGTCTCAGTCTGCCCATAATTGTCCCTAGGATGGGATTCAAAGCTCTACACAATGGCAATCATTCTTCCTCCCATTCCTTTACCATGGTAACAGGAGCCACGGGAAGGGATTAAATTGGTTGTCCGACTTCCTTTTGACTCAGAAGATGACGAGGCCAGACTTATATGAGCTTGTTCCACCTTTTTCCACCCCAGCCCACAAAATCCAACCAAAATAAGCTCTGTTTTCGGTGGTCGAAACGCGGTAAGTCGCCTGGATTTCCAAAAATCCGAGTTAACTAGCGGGCTAATACAAAATAATTAATACAACATATAATATAATATCTAAATAATCTACATATGTGCATGTAAATGATAGATATATGTTAATATATGCTTATTAAATGTAAGTGTCAAATCAAGAAGAAGTAAGTAAGAATATGAATATAAAATATTAGATAATAATTATATAAATTTAATGCATGTAACATAAATCGAAGAATAATTTTAAAAATTTTATTGAGTTGGATCACCAACCCGTTCAAAAGTTGTCCTGGTTAAACTAGTTGAATCGTTGGACTTTTGATTGAACTGTTGATTTTGGATCCCCGAATTTCTAAACAGTGGTAGAAACTGAAAACAGGGGGAAAACATAGCATTTCAATGGATGGATCCAAATGTACCAAAAAAATTAAAAAAAATGGGATGGATCCAAAAACACTTTAAAAAGAGGGCGTACAAGGCCCATCAATCGAGGCCATGCAATTGAGGAAGGTGAAATAAAAGAAAAGGAAGGGGAGAGGGAAGAGATGGGAGAAGGAGAGCCACATGAAGGTAAAAGGACAAAAGAGCTGGGGGAGGAGGAAGCCTTACCCCTTTGTACAGGCTTTTGGGGGCCCATCTTCCCCCCATCCTCTCTCTCTCTCTCTCTCTCTCTCTCTCTCTCTCATTTGCCTTCCCGATCTCCATCTGCTACTCTCTGCAATGATAGTGGCAACAAAAACAGCTGAGATCTCTATGCAGGCCACCTGTTCTTGGCAGCTGTTCTCAGCTACACCTCACACAACGAGCACCCTGCTTTTAAGCTTACCCTTTTACCTTAAAGAAGAAAAGAATTACTAGAGAGAGAGAGGCTCCCAAGCTTTTTCTTTTGGCTACAGTGGAAGGAATGCAATATTGGGAAAGAAAGGGAGGACAAGATGATGTCAGCAAAATCTAGTTGGGAGATCTCTGGCAGATTTAATGGGGTCGGTCGGAGACAAGGAGTTGCTTATTTACATGCATAAGGCCATCCAACACCACTGCTCGACTTCAATGACTTTGGGTCCATGAGAAGGCCTGGTGCTCAGACTCCAGACCAAAGAGTTCAGCCAAACTGGAGCTCTTTTCTGACTCTTTCTTTGATCCTAGGAGCTCTCAAAGTATCCATAAGATAGTCTCTCTCCTATGCTTTAGCCACTAATGCATCACCATAGAGTTTATAATACAGTAGACAAATGCAAATGGAAAGTGAAGTAGGGAATACTGCATTGAAGGCAATACTCCAAAACTGGAGAGTTCTGGGAAAAGGAAGAAAAAGCTGGGCCTGCCTTCCTGAGTTACCATCTGAGAGCGCTCAGGTCTGTACTCGACTGCATGGTATCACATGCACTGCATCTCCACAAGAGGTTACCTCTTCCCTGCACCAGGCCTCCTTCCAAAAGTAAGGCTCCAGGGGATCACACCCCGCGTTAGTGAACTGCTACCTGATTTCTTTCTTTTTTTTTTTTTCAAGAAAAAAATTGGGCAATGCTCAATACAGTGAGTGCTACAGTGCTACCTAATAGAATTGTTGAGAAGATCATGAACTTTTAGAAGCGGTAGGTGAGTGAAGTAGAAACCACATATGCTTTGGAAAACTGCGGCTCGCATGCACATGACATAGCTTGAGTTTGGATGTGTGTGTGAGAGAGAGAAGGTAACGCTGCTATGGAACTAACATTTTTTTTTGGCTTAAGCAAATCTTGAGAAAATTTTAAAATATTAAAAATATCAACACATTCTATAATCAGTGGTTGGGTTGTCTCAAACTATGAGGATCAAATAACGCTTGTAGCAATGAAAACAATGCACATATTAGAGACTTTTCTCACGGATATATATGTAATGAAATTGTAGGTGTAACGTAGAATTTTACGTATTATAGACTGTGTTTCCCTTGCAAAATAAAAAGTTGAAACATGGGACAGACGCAAGCAAATGAAAGTAACCAGCAAATTAACATAAAATCAAAGATGATCAAATGTTGATCGAAACATAAAAATACAATTTAAATGACTACTGACTTGCATATGCTCGAACACCTAAAGATGAACATTTTCTGAGTTGACTAAATATTCAGTAGTATTGATTCACAATGTGTTATACGAATTGCACAAGCAAGTGCACCTTTTATATGAATTTATGGTTACAAGATTCATTGCTTTTGTTTGTTCGAGTGTAAAATTAATTATTTCTTTTTTGATGCAGCGTAATGTTCGACGTTGGAGCAAAGCATGTCATTAAGCATAAGAGCACAAGGAATAAGTGAAGAGAGCTTTACCGATACCTGCAAATTGATCAGGGGAAAAAACAAAAAAGAAAACCTCCATTTGTTGTTAGCGACAATAACTACTTAATTGGTTCCTCTTCCTCGCAAGGCCAAGTTCCAACAGTTAAAAGACAAATACAAACAGTGCTCCCCAGCACCGAAGCTGACATGGATGCAAGGAATATTAATGCAGTTGATGAGACAAATAGAGAATGAAGGGGAGAGAAAACACAATAAAAGAATATTGGTAGGGAAAGATATCGGCATTTTGTATGGGACATGATAATGAAATTGGTGACTTTATGCAGCCTTTTAGAGCTGTGAAGTTCAGATGACAATGCAAAAGAAAGATCAATGAGAATAAAATCGGCAATCCATTGAGCACGGAAATTGCAGAATACATATAATACACATGCTATGCATGGTCAAGAATTAATCTCGAATTTTGGAGCAAAATTCTCGTAGAGGGCCTTGCCAATTAAGGTATACATAGTTTTACAATTTATGGATGATATTGTATTTTCTTATCACGTGTTTCGAGAAAAAAATATTGTTTCCATCTAAATTTTGCCCAAGTTATACATGGACAGCCTCCGCTTTACTAGACCTGTCCTCCAAGTTATATTTTTCTCTTGAACTAGTCCATCCATCAATACATGTCAACCGAGCTTCAATAAAAAACCAATGTGACCATCACATAAGGGCCTAAAATCTCCAAAATCTCTTAATTGGCCCTAAGAAATTCTAAGATCCCTAAAATTCTAAAATCTTCTCCTAGTTTGGCCCCCTCACCCTCTTCTCTTATCCAATGAGAAGAAAGATATTACCTTTATCATCGTTGTTTGTCCCACCACCGTTGTGCTCCTGATGGTTACCGTTATGGGCACCTCCTGCCTCTCCTGCAATTACAAGATCAAAAATGCTGACGTGACCGATCTTCGTGAGCTAGAAGTTGGCCCTACCTCTTCTCCTACAGACTTCACAGAAATTATTATCTGGACCACGCCTAAGTAGACCACCCAAATCCCATGATGGTTAACACACCATATTAACTCTTGTATTTCACAAAGTCTCGATTGCACGTTATCCACCGTGCACATGCTCTGAGATGCGCACTGGTCTACCAGGGCGTGGTCCAAGCAATAATTTTTCCGACTTTGGGACCAGCAGCTCCTCGGCTTGGTGGACATAACGCGGCCCAAGCCCGAGTGGTCGATCCCGCCCACGAAGATGGCTGGGGATCCGACGCACGTGCCTCGACGTGCCCCTCGAGGCACCAACGCGCTCCAGGCAATAGTCCATAGGAGCAGGATCCTACTGAAATCCCAAGCCAAGGTGACCATGAAGTTAGTCTCCCACAAGTGTAGGTAAGGAATGTTCTAAGAATCTGTGGTGGAGATCACTAGCAACTCTACCCCTCAAATCTAGTCCAACTCCATGATAGAACTCAAAGAGCAAATCCTCCCGCCACCGGCTTTCCTCGGGAACCCTCCACCGTTGCCAGAATTCTTGTCATTGCCATCTTTTCTCCATCCCTCTCCCCTTTCTCGATTGACTGCATCCCCCATAAGACCCTCATCCTCCTGGAGGTGTTCCCAAGGTTTAGTACCTGCTATGGGGAGGGATCAACTGGTGCTTCAGTGTGAGAAGCCCCTAGATTGGCATGCATCGAAAGCACCACAGTAATGCTGGGGAAAAATGCACCAACATCCAATATATCAACTTCCACATAAATGCCATTCTGGGTACACTCGGCAAGGTTGGCATGTGCTATTTTCACTGCCTTCCTCCGCAACAAGTTCAATTGTCCCACCATCAGCATCAACTGCCCTTGATCGCCCGTCACAGATGATGTCAAAGAAGCCACCATCGTTGCCAGCATAAACTCTACCCCAATGATCGACAACACCAAATCCGAGTACTTCAAAGTGCTCAACTAGGAGACGTTACCTACTGTTGTGAAGGTTAAGTTTGTGTCCAAGATCACCAACAAGAAAATCAAGGCCGCTTGGGGCGGTGCTCTTCTGAGCTCTGCTCCCACACAAGGATGAAGGTGAAGAGCTCGAGCTAAAGATGGAGATCTCCGTCTCCTCGTACTCCCAACGGAGATTAATGGCTGATTCAATCCGAATGCGAGCTATGAATTCTGTCGATTGCCAACGATGAAATTATCATGTGATAATAAGTATTATCCCCTTCTGCCACACACGAGATATTACATGACAATTCCATCGTGACAGCCGGATGAAATTCATAGTCAGATCGAGTTCAAATTGAATTAATTTGAAAATTGAATGTTCTGATTGCATTATCTACTTCCTGTTCTTTTTTCCTGTACTTTTTTTTTTTTCACTTGCTCATTTATCTACTTGCCGTACATCCATCAATTACTTGAAAGAAGAAAAGAAAAGATAAGATAAGAATACATATGTGACTGTGATTCAGTATAATTTAATTTTAATTGATGAGATATTAGCTTATCCTGGCCAATTATATGAACCAGGAGCCCTAATGCATCAACTGTCACTCTTCCAGTAACATCTGAAAATTGCCGCTGCCCACCATTTCAGCTGGTTGAGCTTATTATTGGATTATTATCAGCTATTAGTACAGGATGCATGCTCTGGTTGAAAAAGAGCACCCAACAAATATTAGAGACAGAATACGAAAACAATCTGTACATATAGAATGAATGGTAAACTGCCCTAAAAGCAGAAGTTGGATAAGAGTCGGGGACAAATGCGTCAAAAAATTGATCATCCAGAGCGAAGGGACGCTGGATGGCGGCTGCTTTCTTCTGTCACCACCGGAATGGCTGCTTCATCTCGGGATGGAACTTTAAGCCAGGACTTCATCACATCATAAACTGTAAACCCAATTGCCACAGATGGGACGACCTGGAGAAAAAAAATAAAAATAAAAAATAACACACACACACACACACACACATATGTATCCTTATGCTGCTAGAACAACGAACGTAAAGACCGGAAGAAAAGGCATAAGATAGAATGGATTCTATACATATAATCATAAAAAAATCCCGCTGTTCGTATAAAGGCATGCATGTTTGAATATTCCTGCATGAATTGGGTCTGCTGGCCCATGCCAACTGTATTTTTAAGAGCCTATCCAAATCCCACATTTAAATGAATGGCCTGATCTACAAATCCAGTAAGAAATTCAGTCCAATTTTGCCGGATTGTCCAAACATGCCCTTAAGACATGTTTGGATATTCCTATAAAATTGAGCTGAAAATTCGGGCATGACATATCCACCACATATCGTCTAAACTATTGCATAGATTATGAATATTATAGAATGAGGTCTAGTCCAAACCATGTCAACCGGACCTCCTTCACTCTATTCCCATAGGATGGAAAAAAAAGACCTAGTGAGATAATTTTTTCTCCCTATGGGATTCAAGCCATCCCACTCTGAAAAAATTCTTGTGAATACTATGAAATGGGTCTTGCCTGGCTTGTATTTTTGTGAATCTTATTGGATTGCACAGAATTATCCAAGCAGGAAATCCAGTAAGATTGGATTGGATTGGATTTCCTACGAAAATCTGATCTGTTGGCATGTCCAGCCTATATTCTTCTAAGGGCCTGTCCTAATCTTAGCCTAAGTCCTATCTGTGGGCCTGTTGGCCTATAGTAAATTTTGTTTTAAAAAAGGAAGAGAGATCTATGGGTCTTTTTTTTTCCTCGCGCAAGATTTGGGCTGGAGAGGTATGGAATTAATATGAGACTACTCAAATAGATTATCCACTCCATGAATCCAATGGAAAATCAGCCCAATCCTATTGGATTTCCCAAATAGGCCCTACATTTTTAGATGATCCTATAATAAATATGGTAGCACTTGAGGACAAACGGTAGAAGAAAGTATCTAGTGACTTTCCATTAGGGAAGTTGAGTGACTTTTCTCACCATTAGGGAAGTTAATGGAATGAGCCGGACCCAAGAGGCCCAGACCCAACTGGAAAAATGGGTGGCATTTTCAGCCCAAAAGTACAATCTGAGCAATCGCAGACAATCTCTGCCTGGGAAAATGAATGCTGGCCCAATTTGTGCCCAGCTCAGTCTAAAAAGAAAATCCCTGAGGGCCTGTTTAGATAATTGGACCCAAAATTCTATAAAATTTATGACCCAACCATAAAAAATATTAGATTATAAGTAGGCTAGGCTCTATATTTATAAATATCTAGGATCATTTTTGAGTGGGCTAGCCCAGATCCCATAGGAAGGAAAAAATGACCTGCTAAGGCTATTTTTTTCTCCTTATAGGATTCGGGCTAGCCCATTCAAAAAGTAGATTTGGATACTTATAAACAAATGGCCTGACCTGCTTGTAGTTTATTTTTTTTTTTATGCTTGGGCCACGAATCCCGTAGGATTTTGGGCCAACCATCCAACCAGGCCCTAAGTTGGATTGGGCATGGTTTAGATAGGCCCGGGCCCATCCTATACTAGGCCATATGCTACTACAATGACAGTTATGTGAAGGCAAACTTGTTGATAAGCTGCCGAAAAATTGGATAACTAGGATAACTAAAATTGACAGGGTAGTCATTCTTCTGCCCATCCAAGAGGGATTTGACAACAGTAAGAGCACCAAGAGGGGACAATAGCGATGGTCTAAATGTTGTATTACTTGTGCTGACCATGATGGAGTCAAAACTTAATGGTTTAAGAGTGGAAGTCTTAAAACGACAATAAAGCGAGCGATTTGAAAAACCTGACAGTCATAGAGAATGTATACCTTATTTAAGTGAAATAGTTAAGGATGACTCACCTTCAAATAATTTATACTTAGTCCCGAAAAAAGTTGCCTCCAGCCTTGATTTTGAACGATTGTAACAAGGCTTTCAAGCGTTCCCTTATCCATTCCATGGTTAGATGTTGAGAGTGCTTGTACCTAACGAAAGTGCTTCTCTTTATACCCTTCTTGTTCCAATTTTTTTTTTCTGCAATTAGCAATCAACATAGCAAGGGCAAGATACCTGCATTTGTCGCCTAACAACATCAAGAGGATAGGTTATTGTCTGACCCAATAAACCAGCAACAGATCCACATGCAAGCTTCACAGTGATGTCCTTTTTGTGCTGTTCAGGTACATGGTTCTTCATCTCCTCATAGAAGTAGAACTTAAGACCAGAATAAGGGAAGATTCCATATAATGTTGGACCTGATCATGGAGTTTATCTGTTAGTGTACCAAGCAATAAGTTGCCCAAAAGAAAGGGGTGAACGGTTTAATCACAATTCCCCTAAAACATATCATGTCAACAAAAATGGCTATGCAAATCATCTTCACTTAGTGTGCATGGATAACAAACCAATTCTTCCATCCATAGATTTTTTATGTCCTGTTCAATAAAAGTCAACAATAAATTGGCAAGAGATGGAAAGGTGCTGGATTGTATAAAAGTTCAACACCACGAAACTCTATGTCTGTAAACAACCATCATATTTACAAACAATTTGAACTCTCAATGTTGATGGCCCATCATGTAGTTTAGATACAAGGATTTGGGCTCAAATCCTATTAAAAAGATTTGTAGCTCAATTCTATAGATAGATACTTTTAGACTCTTGATATTATGTATATGTACAGTCTGTTTAACTCTAGAAGATTTTATTCACTAAAGAATGTTCTCAAATAAGAGTTTTAAAATTTCATTTTGTAACAAATAAATAG
>NC_025995.2:120780536-120862677 GCF_000442705.2 Elaeis guineensis
AGATACAGATAAAAGAGAAAGAATTCACGGTCCTATCACTATTTGCAGGGAATCACAAAAAGATAAAGACTTGTCAACCCGATCATATGAAATGCCCAAGGTTTTTAACCCACCCGACCCCATAATCTCTCTCCCTTTAAGTTTCTTTTCCTTCCCTATCCCTTCTCGATGCCTTCGGGAACCATTAGAAGGCTATCCTCAACACCCTTTTTTTTCCTTCCGATAATCCTGACATTCCAAGCATACAAAGATGTGCTTCTCTTCTTCTTCTTTCAAAGAAAGGTTCTTTTTCCGTCTATAGTTAGGAAAACAACAAAAGCTAGAGAGAATGAAACATTGTTCTGATGAGCGTACCATTACTTTTGCCAGAAAACGACAGGGAAAAGGGGAATCGGTGACCTTTCCACAGTAACAAACTCCTGATCCCCTTCAGACCAGATGGCCAAAATCGAACAGACGAACATCTCCAGTACAGGGGAGAACAATGATCGCCTGTGGGAAGAAAGAATAGATAGCAAGGAATCGATCGATCGATCGATTGATCAAATCACCGAAAATGACAAGAAAGTGCGAGAAAATAAGATCAAAAGAATCTTTGGTCAATCCCTTTTAACACAATCTCATCGACAACCCCACCCTCAAATAAAGCTCAAGAAAGCCTAAAACTGTTGCTCAAATGCACTCGAATCCGGGACGACTCGGTCCATAGAAAGAAATCTTTCGACGTTTTATCCGAATAACCTCTTGAATCCTTGAAGAAATTTAAAGACCTAAACCTAATTCTGTAGCAAAGAATAGAACAAAAGACAACTTGGTTCAACAGCATTGCATGACGACCTTTCAGCAAATCTTCGTTTCTCCGAAGCCAGAAGAATCAAAATGCAGCACGGAAAAAGGAGCCAGATCTATCAAATCGAAATTGAGATCGCTAGGAAAACAAGAAGTAAACCCTAGCCCTAGAAAAGAAAAAGGGGAAGAGGAAAAGGCGATCGACACGAAGAAAGCGAAGAGAGAGAGGGTATATTCGCTTCCCTTCTTCCCCAGCTTCATGTTCCTCTCCGCACCGCCATCCGGCAGCTATTGCTCCAAAATACCCCTCTATTTCCTCCATTCCCCGCAACTAACCCTTCTCCTCGTACGACATCGCGCGGCGTCGGTGCAACGCGGAATGCCCCATCTCACACCGTGAGTTATAAAAATTTAAAATGCCAACCGTCCGATGTGGGACTTTGAAAACGGCCTGCCTTTGGTGGCTATGAATGTAAATAGGTGATGAATGGGGTTCTAATGAAGAGAGCGTTTTAAACTGGGATTCTGGTTGGTGGGGACAGGAAAGAGCATGGTGGGCCAGCAAATGGAACGGACCGGACCGGTCCGGACGTGACGGTCCCCCCCCCCAGCCGCGGTCATTCTTTGCTGTCCTCGGTGTGGTCGGGTGGACCACCGGACCGGGCCTCGCGAAGGACTGCTGCCGTCTGAGCCAGGGCTGATACCGTCAGGACGGTGTGTTCCTGACGGTGTCCGACCCAACCCCAACGTCTCGAGAACGGCGATTGCAACGGCGCGGTTTGATGGAAACGTAGCCGGACCCGGGGATCCAAATTCGTGGTTTTTTCTTTTAATTAAAAAAATCGGAATTCGAGAGTTTCCGAATGGATGGACAAATACTAAAATAGATCATATTAAGCCATTTTAAATTTTTATATCAGTATATTGGTTTATAATATTTTAAATGTAGAAGAACAATGTATGAGCTTATGTTAATCTGATTTACTGTCAACATTGCTATGAAAAGCCAGCATGTATTGCATCATCATGTGATATGTATTGAAGAGTTCAGGATTTGAAATACAAACACTTTGGCAACAAGATTTGGATTTTGAAAATTACAGGATTTGGGTTTTGAAAAGGATAAATGATTTGGATGTTTTGTGGCTTCTTGAAAAATAGAAGCAACATTTTTTATTACTTATAGAATTGAGGTCGAAGATTGCGCGTCTTGAAATGATAAGTTGTCTTTGAACTGTTTAAATTTTGAACCCCAAGTACCACAAGCCAGATATGAGAAAAAATCTTCTCATCAAGAATATCTCCGACATATTGTATAAAACTTAGTATATTTTGGATCTTTTTCCCTGTTTAATAGGTTGAAGGCCAAACTATTAACAAAAAGATCCTATTCCTTCTTGCTAGTCAATTATTCCTCTCTCTCTCTATATATATAAGTATTTTTTAAATTTTAATTATTTTATATCATAAAATTTTAATTATTTGCATGCTTTTTACGGTGCAGAATCAATTTATTAAGGCATTTGCATGTGCGAAATTACAAGTGGTGTACGTCAACTAATGGCTAAAAGTGAAGATCTATTTGATTTTTTTTAAAAAATAACTCTTTCTTCACCAAGCTTGTGGCAGAGTTAGGCTGCAACGGAACAATACTGATGATATATTGGAATCAAAATTAGGATGAGAAAGAAATGATCATATTTTTTTAGATGTTTGATTTGAAACTAAAATTGGAATCGAAAATAAAATAAAATTTAAAAATTAGAGAAGATTCGAAATTGGATTTGAAGGATTGGTATATTCTTGTTTATTTTTTAAAATAAAAAAAGAAATAGCTGACTTGCCCTTTCAAAAGATTCGCTGCTCCAATATTGAATAATCTAGTTCATGTAAAGATACCGATGTGAACGTTGCGCGAACATTCTTTCTATTGAAATTAAAAGTGGTCACAAGACTAAAGGTTAAATTTAATTTGTGTTGTACAGGATATTGATATAAGTGAACAATAATGAAAAAGTAGCAAAATATGGAAAAGGCCGTTCGTTTACAAATGTAGCAAGATAGCTCAAGATCTCTGTCAACAGATATATCCTCTATGGATTGGGTTTTAGCATTCTACATCGACCAATAAAAACAAAGGATCATTAGATTCTAGAAATGAAAATTGACTCGATATCACAGCAAAAGAAAGAAAGAGCCAACCATGTGACTTGGATAATTTAGAGCATGCATTGTAGCCTGTAGGAGCGACAATCATGGGCTTTTTCAACAGGACTTCCATTCTATCTTGGCCCAAGGGCACCTTTAACCTAAGTGTTTTAGGACCATAACTTGGCTTCATCAGCTAAACCTTGCCTGACACATGCAACGCAAAGTGCTAAATTACCTATTTCTGGTAGAATATTTACTTGTTTTACCAGGGGCATGGAGTTCAAATACTGCTTGAAGGTTTAAAAAAAGGTAGCAACCAAAAACAAAAAGAAAAGAAAAAAAAAAATGAAGGCTCAGCTTGATCCAACTGAAGCATATGAGTGATGCCTCATAGTTGTATCCTTCGCATGGAGGGAGTCATTTTTCTTCATGCTACTAACCATTGGATCATCCACTACTTCAGATATATGCAAGCATATAAAAGAGTTTGGAGTGTTTTGAGATTTATATAGAGAATGATCCACCCGTGGATAGATGAGAAGGAGGATGAATTCTTCTTTGGCACAAAGGATGCAATCATAATCCTCCAACCCAATCTACATGAGAAGCCTCCAGCCACTGCATAACCCCCATTTCTTTGATCAGGTTTCTAGCCAACTCATTAAAGCATCTATAAGATAACTCAAATCTAAAAGACTAGAGGCTAGAGCCAACCAAACCCAACTTAAACCGTGTTTGCTCTGGAATTCTGAGGGTTAGGGTTAGCCTATGAACGTTCTGAGGTGAAGTTTGAGAAGCATGTGTGGGGTATTTTCGTAAGCTCCCCGGTTAGCCTGATGACCCATACGAATTTCAAAAGGTCATAAAATAATCTATTCACATCACTAGCCCTTTTGTTGGTTTCCGTGCTAGTACCAGGCCTTTGGTTAAGCGGTCACTCCATGATAGACAGTGGAGGATGGCAGACCAAACAATGACAGCCCTTTTCAACAAGAAATTTTGAGACTAGTTGGCATTTGCGTCCTAGAATGACATTATGGATGGGACGTGCTGGATGGTTAGATGTGAAGTTATATTTGTAGTAGTCCTACCAATTATTACTAGATCTTATCATCATGGTGTTCCGGTCATGTCAAGTTTGGCAAATTTTTTAAGAACAAGAATATCAACTCGCTGAGCTAATACTAATGATCGGTCATTTAAAATAATTCTAACTTATTATTGTCTTTATAATATAATTTTTAATATTAAAATTATAAATTTTTAATATTAAAAATAAAAAAATAAAAATATAAAAAAAAGCCTGCCATTAGCTATCTGATGAACTAGAGTGCTAACAAAATTGGCACTTCAAAAAATGTAGGATTGCCAAAAACCTGATAAAATTTTGATCTTATTTTATTTATTTATTTATTTATTTAATAAATTGGTACTCAATATATATTTCTATAAATACTATAATTAGTTCCAAACTAGCGAAGGATTCCAAAAGGTTTTAGTATCCATTAAAATCTCATTTTATAGTATCAAGCTGAAGGAAGGATTCAATTCATTTTTTAGTTTTCTTTATTTGAATGAAAGGGAGATGGAGATAGTCAGCCGAATCTTATTAAAGGTATAAAAAATTAAAGTGGAGAAGAGAAAGTTCTTCAAATATTATATTACAGTCTTATAGATGAAACAAAGCAGAAGAAAATAAAAAGAAGAAAACAAACTTAGCTCATAGAAAGTTGGCGAGAGGATGTAGACAACTTGTAGAAAAATCTATTTATAGGAGTGCTTAAAGAATCAACCTTCAAATAAATTATTTAGGATGTTTCTAACCTTCAATTAAACTCTTCCAAATTTTGATAAAAGATTATATTTATATAAAAAAAACCTGTCATCAAAAAGTCTTTCAAGACCACAATCACAATAAACAAATATTTGTTTAAAAAAATCTGGACGTTTTGTTCTTTCCAATATATATCAACTCAATAGTTGCAAGTGGCATAAGAACGACTAGCATATTTTATTCTAAAAGGTCCCTCAAAATTTAGCAAAGATACAGAAATCCAAAAGAAAATTAAGAATGAAGCATCATACGGACCGAGAATTAAAATCTCCATATGCCCTTGGATAAAATCTCCATATGTGTCTTTTATTAATCACGATAGGAAACAATTAATTATAAAAAAAATTTCTAATATCTCATCCTTCTATCTCTATAATAAGAATAAAATTATAAAACCTAAATCCTAACAATATAACAGAAAAAAACTAACAGAGAGTTAGAACTATCCCTTAGATACTTTTTTCATTTAAAAATAAAAGGCAAGGGGCATATATAAATAATTTTTGTTCAGTTTGATAAGAACTATATTTATTATTTTTGTTGGTTTAAATTATTTATATTCCTATCTTTATCTCACTTTTTATTTGTTTGTGTTTATTTTTACTGCTTCTTTCAGTATTTTAATAGGACGTGACTTCACCATCTAACACCTCCAAAATCAAAGGAAAGTGGAAGCAAGAGAAAAAGATAGATGTCGACTTGCTTATTGCATGCAATCAGATGCATCTGGATTCGAAGTGGAAGTAAGAGAAAAATATAGTATATCATCTTTGGGGTCGACTGCTTATTGCATGCAATCAGATGCATCCATCTGAATTCTTACGGAGTTTACTCTCAATCTTTTTTTTTTTTATAGTTTTCTCTCAATCATTTCTCTAATATTTAAGAGGTGTTTGATGAGAGAGAGTGGAGGTCCGGAATCGAAATCGGAATGGATGATTTCCATTCTAATCGTTTGGTTGGGAGGAGTCCCATTCCAATTCCGATTCTGGAGTGAAATGGGAATGACTTAATCTATATAGAACTCAATCCCTATTCTCCTCTATAGATTCAATTTTTTATTCTAATTCCGATTTCGATCTCGATTTCGATCACGAACCAAACGCTTCGAAAGATTTGATCATTCCGATTCTGATTTCAAATCATTCCGATTTCTATTCTCATTTTAATTTTGATCGCAAATCAAACACCCCTTTGATTTTTGCATAATTTATAAAATTTCATAACTAGCCATCCAAGATTTTGTTTGCTTACGGCAATGGGGCTCCTATCCAGTGACCTATGTCGTACTTTAAAAATAAAAATAAGAAAAAAAGCAGTGATCGCTGACCACAAATTTAGCCAGTGGCTGTTATTCTATATAAAACTATGGCCGTCGTCGGAGACGTGAGGAACCCGACCTCCGCTGCATCGACCCCTTCCTTAACTTTGCCATACTTTTTCGCATGAATCCAAGCAAGCTGATGTTGCTATTTGTAAGAAATCCAAGGTGACGGCGAATCTGTCCACGAAAGGCACTGATATTGTTTCGAGGAAAGAATGGCACAGATTTTATCTAATGTTTTTGGTTCCTATCATACATTGTTTTTTTCCATGGAGATGTCCGGAAAACTGGCAATCTGGGAAAATGACTGGTTAATGAAAGCAGATTGACTGCTAAAAACGATTAATGAAAGCAGATTAGAATAAAGAATAGTTGCCCAGGATTTTTTTAATTTCCTGTTTTCTTGCAGAAACTAACCTTGGTCAGCAAGAAAACTACTACAACAAGCCATCCACTCCATTTGAGACATCAATTTTTCTTTTAGTGGCTGCTCCTCATGATAATTTCTCAAGTCTATTGAGAGTTTGTGACGGTCCCTTCTCTCAAACTTTCTTTTGCTTCTGAGAAAATTTCAACCAAATCTTTTTTATATTTGTTTCCCAACCTGTCTGCTGAGATAGCAGCTTACGGCTTTAGAATCTTATTGCATGGGAAGAGTTTTGCATGTTTTCCAGCCAGTTCTTTTATGGCTATATGATCTATAGGTCCCCAACTTGCACCATTAAAATGGAGTGATCACCACTAAAATGCAAGCCATCGTATCTTATGTTGACCTAAAGCATATATTTCCCACTCAATTTCTTTTGGAGTTTTTATCTTTCAGGATTCATATCCCTACTCTTGTGAACATTTTGATACTTGTTTTTAAAGAAAGAAATCTGAAACTCGTTACTTTTGCCGTGCCATTGATACAACGTCACAGGAAATAATGTTAGTTCCAGGATGATATAGGATGTATTATCAGGGTAGTTCTGAAACAACAGTGGTTCATTTGGGTCCGCTAGTCAGAAAGAGCCTCAAGGACAGTTTAATTTGTTGGTTCCTGTCCTCTAGAATGGTTCAACACACTTGCCACGTCGGGTGCAAATACTTGCCTCGAATTCCTATTTCAATATTATTACCTATGATTCCCATCAAATTAAATTGGCTGATGTTAGGTTATCTGGGGTACTTTAAAGCTATATGTCATTTGGACACGTTTGGATGTGTCCGCTTAACAATCTGATGCTGTCAGATACTTTTGGCTGTATCTTGTACTTCATAATGTAGCTGTTTCAACAAAAGAAGAAGAAAAAAAAAAAAAAAACTTGTACACATCCTGTCGCACGGTGTATACTCACATAATTATAATAACTTCCAGTAGCATTCATTGTCTATAGAGACATCATCTTTAAGTAGTAGAGAAGGAATCATTGAGATATAGGTGAAGGTTTTTCAAATCATCAGGCGACAATGTCCTAGCTGGTTTCAACAAAAAAAGAAAAAAAAAACTTGTGCACATCCTGTCACATGATGCATACCCGCATAATTAATAACTTCTAGTAGCATTCGTTTTCTATAGGGATCATCCTCAAGTGGTAGAGAAGGAATCATTGCGATATATAGCTGAAGGTCTTTCAAATCATCAAGCGACAATATCCTGTATATATTAAGAAATCATCACGACATTCACATTATCATATCAACAGCATCATATATGTAACATGCATGATAGATTATAAGTAATTTCGTAAAATTATTATAGGGTTAATGTCTGCTCTTTTAGGAAGGATTTTCGTTATTGTTAAGAGAACTAACCCATAGTATCTTGTGTATGGTAGGAGACTATTCAAAGGACCTCGCCTCGGACCAGGGGATGAAATTAAATTTGGGATACACAGTTATCCAGTATATAACCACGTAATCATAAAATCAAGCCCACTGAAAGCGTTATGCTCCGAGCTCATCAAGTCAAACATGTACCGGTGTCACACTTGACCCATACTTATCTTTATGGGAGAGGAGATGATTTGGTCTGGTGCAACCGTGGATGGTGTATTATTTGCTGTCCATTTTTTAAAGCATTATGCTTCAAGCACATCAAGTCGAACATATACCAGTGCAACACTTGGTCCACCAACAGATGTTTTTTTTTTTTTTGTAAATCTTTCCCTCCCATACGTTCAACCACCTTGACGATAGTGTATTGGTAGCTCTACAGTACTTCCAAAAAAGTAGGAAGTGAGGAAAGGAATCCCGATCCGTGGCTTACGGAAGGGATCCAATCCGAATTTTTAACCTATTCCCCGTCTCTACCGCGAGTCTAGAGCCCTGTGTGCATCAGTTTGGCATGTGATCGTAGTTATTATTGCTGCAAATTATTGATGGTACTGTTTGATGGTGTGGCATTGTTGGACTCGAACTGCATGACAGAATAACAAAATCGCAGGAAAAAAAGAATAAAGAGGGGAAAAGTTCTTCCTTCCGTGTCTATGCAGTCCTATCTATTTTCTTCATTTTTTGAGACCAACCATTAATTTGTCAAGTCAACCGAACTAGCCTAAATGAATGGCTGGAATTTGAGCCTGAAAGAGAAACAATCAAAAGTTCCTGTAAACTTTACAGATTTGAACAATTGATACTATTATGGTAACAATCAAAAGTTTCTATAAACTTTACAGATTTGAACAATTGATACTATTATGGTGCAGTTTCAATGGTCCCACCAACGGAAGTACATACAAAAGTCGCCGACTACGTAGATTTTGAGTTGTTCAAAATCAAAGAGTTGCGACTACTAGCTGGTTTCAATGGTCCATGGCTTGAACCCAAGTAATTTTCAAATGAAAGGCGCCAGAGAATATTTCTGGCGAACAAGAGTACGTACTTACATGTATTAGAAAAAAAAAAAAAAAGGGGAGTACTTCACATGCGTGACCAACCCGTATGGTAGCAAGAGGGCATTTGGTTCATAACCAAAATCAGAATGAAAATAAGAATCAAAATGACTTAAAATTAGAATCGAAATGGTCAAATCCCTTAAAGCGTTTGGTTCATGATCAGAATCGGAATCGAAATTAGGATTGAGTTCTATATAGATTGATTCATTCTGATTCCACATCGAAATCGGAATCAGAACTGGAATGGAATCAGAACTGGAATGGGATTCCTCCCAACCAAATAGTTGGAATGGAAGTCATCCATTCCGATTCTGATTCCAGACCTTCACTTCTCTCAATCAAACATCTCTTCAAATGATTGGATCTATCTGTCTGCACCTTCCTACAATACAATTTTACAGTCGCTATCGTAGCATCATAGTTTCATAATTTTTATTGTTATATATATGCCACTGAGTAGTATAATTTGAACAAATGTGACAGTTTGGATGTATATATATGCGTATGCAGTGGTCCATAACGTTGTCCACTAGCTATTGGATTCATGCGACGTTCATGGAGCCAAAACACTGACCATATGGGATGAAGCGGCGCTGTTCGGAGAAAATATTCCCTACATCATACGGCATGGCCGTGCACCCATGTATCATGTACAGCTGCTGGTTCCTGCAGCGGTGCACCAAGATAAGAGCTTAATGAGTAGGGTCTACAGTAATGACTTCTTGTAATTGGTTGCATGGATGGATGATACGGTGCATATAGCGTAGGGAATAATTTCTTCGCTGCTACGTGACAACGAGAAAAACAGAGCAGATAAATCAATCTTTTCATTAAATGCAATGAGTCACTCTACATAAGATTATTGGTGTAATTGACGAGTTGATACGGTATGTGATGGAGAAATTATTGGTTTGACCATTTTACCACCTAGATTTTGGACCATCCAATAAAAAATTATCATATTATTCAAAAAAAGAACGAATCAATTTCCATTTAAAACAGCAAGAATTATCATGCCAGCAGTGAATTTTTTTCTATTCAAATTGTTCAACCAAACTTGGATACCAGCGAATCTTTTTCTGATAATGGATGATACTTTTCTTCGGATGGTCCTAAGCCAATAATTCTCTATGGGGTTGTAGTGTGAGACACCAATCACCATATGACATGTGGCAATGGCGCCCTTTGGCCCTTTTGGGCAACGGCTGGCCTAGCATGCTATATTTCCGCTTGTTAGCAGCCCAGAAGATCCCGCCTCCTCTCCTATTATTTCCGCACTTGGGTCAAGGGGCAAGAGGAACAGAAGCGCAAGGCAGAAGAGATCTCCTCGAGATGGTTTCTCTGAGTACTTTGCAAGGTTTCCTTTTCCATAGCCTTATGTTTGTGTGTGTGTGTATATATATATTGGAGCAATCTTTTGTATGGGTTTTTCATCAAATTTCTTTTCAACATTTTGCTTAATTTTTTCCTGTTCAGTCTTCTATGTCTGAGTTTGCTGCTTCTGTTTCAGTTTCTGCTCCAGAAACCATCTCCCAGGGACTGACTTCGGCACCACAGCTTCAAGGTTGGCTTTCTTTGTCTCCATTGTTTGGTTTGTTTTCCTTTCCATTGGTGTTGTTGCAAGTGTAGACATAGACTCTTACAGCTGTTGCACTTGAGCTGTGTCTCCAAGTACTTTAATTATGTCTGTACCGTTCTTCTCTTTTAATAAAGTTGGCTGGTTTTTTTTGGCCACCCTTATTATCAAAAAAGAAAGAAAGAAAGAAAGAAAGAAAGAAAGAAAGAAAACTCTTTTTGGAGTATTTTATTTCCTTTAAACTTGAAGTTCTTTTTCTTTCTCTAACGATTAATCATAGTTTCCTTCATGCTTGCTAGAGTTGGTATGGACTGTGGTCTTTGGTCTTTCTCTGTTCGTCCTACTTTTTTTCCCTCTCTCGCTCTCTTTTTAAAGAATACTCGTCTGTTCCATTTTTTTTCTCTTTTTTATTGTTTTTCCTTGGATTGCAGGATGGTTCCTTCCAATTTGCAATGGAGAATTCGATTTGGGATCTTCCTGCACTCAGAGAAGTTTAATAGATTTTCTAAATCTTTCTTTCCTCCTTATCTATTGTCTGGGATTACTAATGGCTTGTTTGAGAAGACAATATTCTCATGGAAACCGGATTAGGCCCTGGGATTTCATCACGGTTTCAGTATGTTGTGCAGTGACTGGCATTGCATATCTCTGTGCTGGTGTATTGGTTTTATCCTGGGGAGAATATAGAGTTATGCATGGGGAATTGGCGCTCTACTTTGTTAGGGGGATAAACTGGTTGGCTTTAACAGTTTCCTTGAACATTCGACCAACCAATTATGTTAGAGCTGTAAGTCTAGTCTGGTGGGCATCATCCTCAATTCTCATCTCTGCATATAACTTGGAAATTCTGGTTAGAGACCATTCCAGCCTCATGATCCTTGATATGATATCATGGCCTGTAAACTTGTTACTCCTCATCTGTGCCTTCAGACTCATTCTTCAAAACATTGTTCATCAAAACCCCTCAAAAGATGATTTGTTCCAGCCCTTGTTGAATCAAGAAAGTGGGAAGTTTAACAACTTGGGCAAAGCTGGTCTGTTTAGTCGCTTGACGTTCTCTTGGTTGAATCCTCTACTGCATGTAGGCTACTCCAAACCATTAAATCATAATGACATCCCACCTTTAGATTCAGAAGATGGGGCACAACAAGCTTATCAAACATTTAAAACAGTCTGGGATCTTCAGAGTCAGAGCAAATCAAAGACTAGCAACTTGGTTTCCTTGGCATTAGCTAAGTGCTACTCGAAGGAAATTTTCTTGACAGGTGTCTATGCATTGCTAAAGACAGTCGCCACAGCCTCTGCACCACTACTACTTTACGCATTTGTGTGGTCCTCTTATCGCGGGGAGAGAGATACCTACATGGCCATCTTGTTAGTAGGTTGCTTGGTAGTTACAAAGCTTGTAGAATCTTTGTCTCAAAGGCATTGGTTTTTCGGTTCGAGGAGGTTTGGGATGAAGATGCGATCAGCTCTTATGGCGGCGATCTTTCAAAAGCAGCTGAAGCTTTCGAGCCAGGCAAGAAGAAGGCATGCTACTGGGGAAATTGTTAACTACATTGCGGTTGATGCATATAGACTTGGTGATTTTCCTTGGTGGTTTCACATGGCATGGAGCATGCCACTCCAACTGCTGCTTTCTGTAGCCACTGTCTTTGGAACAGTCGGTTTAGGGGCTCTTCCGGGTCTAATTCCTCTAACCATCTGTGCTATCATTAATATTCCATTGGCAAAGACGTTGCAGGACTACCAAGCAAAGTTCATGGTGGCCCAAGATGAGAGACTGAGAGCCACATCTGAAGTCTTGAACAATATGAAGATCATCAAATTACAATCATGGGAGGAGAAGTTCAGGAAAACGATCGAGTCTCTAAGAGATGTGGAGTTCCATTGGTTGAGAGAAACCCAGATTAAGAAGTCCTATGGAACTGCTTTATATTGGATGTGCCCCACAATTGTTACAGCGGTGATCTTTGGTGGAACAGCAGCTATGAGAACTGCTCCTTTAAATGCTAGTACCATTTTCACAGTTATGGCGACTTTGCGAGTTATGGCAGAGCCTGTGAGAATGCTGCCCGAAGTTCTTTCAGTGATGATCCAAGTTAAGGTATCATTAGACCGCATCAGCATATTCCTACTAGAAGAAGAGATCAATGAGGAGGATGTGAAACGAAGCCCTGCACAGAATTCAGATCAAAGTGTTAAAGTACATGGCGGGGTTTTTAGCTGGGAGCCAAGTGCAGCAATTCCTACACTGAAGAGTGTTAGTTTTAGCATAAGAAGAGGAGAGAAAGTAGCAGTTTGTGGACCTGTTGGTGCTGGAAAATCATCCCTGCTAAGTGCCATACTTGGGGAAATACCTAAACTCTCGGGTTTGGTGAGCTGTTAAACAATGAAGAAGTGCTTAATATTTGAACTATAACTACATTATTCTGACATTCTTGTTGCATCACAGGTTGAGGTCTTTGGTTCCACTGCGTATGTTTCCCAGACATCCTGGATCCAAAGTGGGACGATTCGCGACAACATACTCTATGGGAAGCCAATGAACAAGGAACGCTATGAGAAGGCCATCAAAGCCTGTGCGCTGGACAAGGACATCGAGAACTTTGATCATGGAGACCTTACAGAAATAGGACAGAGAGGATTAAACATGAGTGGAGGACAGAAGCAAAGGATTCAGCTTGCGAGAGCTGTCTACAATGATGCAGATACCTACCTCCTAGATGACCCCTTCAGTGCAGTTGATGCGCATACAGCTGCAATCTTGTTCCATGTAAGAAAGCACCATTTTGTGCATGCCGGTCCAAAGTTTAGAGCACTATTTCATTTCTACCTGTGTGCAGGCTCAGTTTATGTGTTCAACTAGACATTTCTTGCTATGAGTTTGATTGTACCAGAAAATACTTGCAGGATTGTGTTATGACTGCTCTAGCGAAAAAGACCGTCATTCTTGTGACTCATCAAGTCGAGTTTCTTGCTGAAACTGATAGAATTTTGGTGAGGAAGCTTTCTCCTACATAGTTTTTTCTTTTCTTTTTCTTTTTTGGATAAAACTTGTCTTACATACTTTGTTCCTAAGTATTTGACAAGGAATAATATCGGATACTTGCTCTTCTAGGTCATGGAAAATGGACAAATTACACAGATGGGAACTTACGAGGAACTTCTGAAGTCAGGAACAGCATTTGAACAGCTTGTTAATGCTCATCGGTCCTCAATGACAACAATAGATTCTGTGAATCATGAAAAGCAAGTTCATACGCACAGAACATCTCGAGATCATTTGGAGTCTAGAGGATCGCAGCTTATAAAGCAGAGCAGTGAGGTAGAAATATCGGCCAACGGCCCTTCGGCAGTTCAGCTAACAGAAGATGAAGAGAAAGAAGTGGGAGATCTTGGATGGAAGCCATACATAGATTATTTTCATGTTTCAAAGGGTCATTTACTTCTTGCTTCAGTTATTTTTGCTCAGACTACTTTTGTAGTGCTTCAAAGCCTCTCAACCTATTGGTTGGCGGTAGCTGTTCAAATACACAACATAGGCAGTGGAATTTTAGTTGGAGTTTATGCAGCAATTTCAATCATCAGCTGTCTCTTTGCATATGTAAGGACTTGGGTAGCAGCCCATCTTGGACTGAGGGCATCAAAGGCATTCTTCTCTGGTTTCCTTGATTCAGTGGTTAAGGCACCCATGTTGTTCTTTGATTCAACGCCTGTTGGTAGAATTTTAACACGGGTAAGATTCTTCATGTCTCATCACCAGTGTAATACCCTATGATACATTTCCTGCTAACCTTTAGAAATACACTGTTAATGCAGAACAGTTTATTCTGGAAAATTTTATAAGATTTTATCTGGCCCTTGCATGTTATATGAGTGCACTATATCATAATAGTAGATATTTCATTTTTTCGTATGCGTATAGGAAGAGCAGAGGCTAACATTCTTTCATATGTAATTAACTATCTGAATTCTGCAGCTATTAGAGAGCTAAGTTTTATAGGCATTACATTACCTAGATCTCAATACAACACTTGCATAACATCCAGAAATAATATAAACACATCTTTTGGTCTAGGAGGATCATCCGATTTGTAGTGAACTAACATGATCGCTGGAGATAGATCTGAATAAGTTTCAAGGAAAAAATCCATTATATCTAGAACTCAGTCAAGTACTGAAATTTTGTGAAGCTATAACTAATAATCTGAAAAAAGTTTCAATGATGTGACCGAGAATAAAATTGATATAGAAGTGAAGAACCAATTTCTGTCCAAATTTAAATAAAATAATTTTATTATTTTTGATCATTTGGAGGGAAATCCATTTTGATTTAGACTGGATTTCACTCGCATAAAAGTGGAAAGTTTTCGTCATCTTCTAACCAGAAAGAAAATCAGATTCAAATAAAAAAGTGGATTTCTAAAGAATAATAGAAAACTTGCTGCTTCTTTTTTAGCATAAGAAGAATCTGACTAAAATAAAGAGGACATCACTAGCATAAATGGATGACGTACATTATAGTCTTGGAGAGAGACATAGGAGTAAAAGCAAAGAGCATAGACTCCACTTTTTATCCATAATATATATCATAATCTATGAATAGCAGAAAATTAATGAAAATACAAAGCTTATAGCCTTGTTTTCTACTATTTTATTCAGAAAATCAAGTTCAGCAAGTTAAAAAAATTTTCTATCCTTTTCTCTGATTGGATCACCTTTGTATTTGGCATGGTAATAAACTTTAAGAATGTGCATGAACACATCTTTTAAGTTTTACTTCTGGTTCATTTGCTCAAAAAATTTTAGCTTCTGGTTTAGTTGAGGAGTCATTTTGAAGTTTGTGGTATGCAGGCATCCTCGGATATGAGTATTCTGGACTTCGATATACCTTTCTCCTTTGCTTTTGAAGTGGCTGCTGTGATTGAGATTGCATCAACCATAACAATTATGGTTGCCGTGACATGGCAAGTATTAATTGTAGCAATTCCAGTAATCATAGCAACAATATATGTACAGGTAATATAAGTTTATATTTATCTCTAGTATCCAGAAAACTGGGATACATGGATTTCATATATCATTTAATATGGCTTTAAACATATTTAAATGTCAAAGAGGTACTATCTAGCCTCAGCAAGGGAGCTGGTAAGAATCAACGGAACAACAAAAGCACCAGTTATGAATTACGCATCAGAATCATCTCTCGGTGTGGTAACAATACGGGCATTCGCAATGACAGAGAAGTTCATCCATACAAATCTACAGCTCATCGACACTGATGCAACACTGTTCTTTCATACCATTGCTGCACTCGAATGGGTGCTTCTACGAGTCGAAGCACTCCAAAACTTGACTGTGTTTACTTCAACCCTTCTCCTTGTTTTCATTCCTCGAGGAGTTATCGCTCCAGGTACTGTGATAATGAGTTCTGGGTTTCAAGTGCTGTTCCTTTACCCTTTTTTGTTTGGTAGCGTTCCTTCAACTTCTATGTTTCTTCAAGTCGTGAGTTGAAACATAATCCTTTAAAGTCGATCACCAAATTTACTTGAATGTGTTTCAGGATTCTCGGGTCTCTGTCTTTCCTATGCTTTGACACTTTCTTCTACCCAAGCGTTTTTAACACGGTTCTACTCCTACTTAGAAAACTACATCATCTCTGTGGAACGAATCAAGCAATATATGCACATTCCATCTGAACCTCCTGCAGTAATCAGTGAAAGAAGGCCTCCACTTTCATGGCCCCATGAAGGAAGGATAGATTTGCAAGAACTGAAAGTGAGGGCCTGAAATAATATTTGGATTTAGGTACTGTCAGAAAGCAATTCCAACTGATATATACTCACAATACCATCTTTATGGACAGATAAAATATCGCCCGACTGCTCCTTTGGTACTAAAAGGAATCAATTGCACTTTTGCGGCTGGAAACAAGGTTGGGGTTGTTGGAAGGACTGGAAGTGGGAAAACAACTCTAATAAGTGCACTATTTCGCCTTGTAGATCCAGCAGGTGGCAGAATTCTTATCGATGATCTTGACATATGTTCCATTGGCCTGAAAGACCTGAGAATGAAACTTAGTATTATTCCTCAAGAGCCAACTCTTTTCAGGGGTAGTGTCCGGAGTAACATGGATCCCCTCGGTCTGCATAATGATCATGAAATATGGGAGGTTAGCAACTTAAATGATATTGTCAAATTAGTTAGGGGTAGCTAACATACTTCCACAATGTTATGATTAAAATAAGAGGGTGAATCATGACCAAGGAACATAAGATTTTACCACAGAAAACATTCATGTTCCATTGCTGCCAATATTTATTTTCAAGAAATGTTGTATACCAGCAATTTTACTAAATTTTGTATGTGCTTTAATTTCTTTCTCAAAAGTTTAGGTCAATATAATCACAACTACTGCTACTAGGTCACATAAATACTATAATTTTCTAGATCTTATTGGTCAGTAAATTTCTGTAACATGCTAAAAATGCCAACTCATATAATTGCTATACTCTTTCCAGTCTAAAGCTGAATTCTGCTTTTCACTGTGATGTCTTTTTTGAGAACTCCCAATGTCATATCAATCATCTGATGCGACTTGTTTATCACAGGCATTAGAGAAGTGCCAACTAAAGGCTACTATTAGCAGTCTACCTGCTCTTCTTGATTCATCAGGTGAATTAATTCATCCATAGATACTAAGCTCTTTATTCTTTTAAGCGGCACTCCAATGTTCATATGGTCTTCTAATTGGGCAGTGAGTGATGATGGTGAAAACTGGAGCACTGGACAGCGCCAACTCTTCTGTCTTGGTCGCGTGCTCCTTCGTAAGAACAGAGTTCTTGTTCTAGATGAAGCCACTGCCTCCATTGATTCTGCAACTGATGCGATACTTCAGAGAGTCATCAGGCAGGAATTTTCAAGCTGCACAGTGATTACAGTAGCGCACAGAGTCCCAACTGTTATGGACAGTGACATGGTCATGGTCCTCTCTTATGGTATGTCTGAGCACCTTTGTCTACATTTTTTTCAGAAAGCCTTGTGCAAATGTCAACAAATATTTGTCAGATAATTGTAGGGTCATTATTTTATGGTCAAAATTTGCAAAATGTCATGGCATGGACATATCACGCCAGCTAGTCCAATTCAAACAGAATATTAATCTCTTGTCTAAATATGTAGGCCATTAATAATAATGCTGATTTAGCAGTTCTGCAAATCCCAGTAAAAAATGCTATAGTTGTTCATGAAGAATTAACTGGCTATATTTGAGAACCAAAAGTCTATCTCAGCCAATTTGCTATGAAGTTGTTCACCAACAAAATTTAACTGCTAATGAACAAACTGGAAATCTGCCTCAAAATGCCATACTGCTGCATACAGTCAAAGTAAAGATAACCATTCACGATCAGAAAATGCAGCTGAGGTGATATAGACCACATTGATAGATATAAGAATTTGGAAGCAAAACAAAGTGGTTGCAAATGGAAGATATGACAAACCATAAAATCTTTCCTCAAAAAAAAAAGTTTCCTCAAAAAGACAAACCACATGAAATGTATGAAATATTTTAGGGATAAAAATAATCAAGAGTTTCATGCATACATACTAAAATTAGGAAAGAGAAACAGAACATTGACAGATGGACTTGGCTTTGTATTAAATAAAGAGAAGTTTTCAAATAATACATCACATCAAGCCGCGACAAGTCGATCAGCAGGCTCCCTTGCAAATCATCATAAATATATTTGAAACCTTAAGATTAAGAGACACATTACTAGTAATCACCATACTTGAATTATAAACAAAACTTTAAGCAGTTATCATTTTGTAAGCACAATTTCTTAAGGCAGGTGAACAACAAGAATTTGTTATTCACACATTATATAAGATGGGTCAACAACAATTACTTTGTAATCAGTATGGATGAACAAAAAGTAAATTTCTCTCAGAAAGATTAAAAGTAAAGTTGTTGGTATGCATTAGCCTTGCAAGAGTATATATCTGAAGACAAGATAGGAGATGAAATTATTTTGAATGTTATGTATGGTGAAATGCTCCATTTGATGATCACAATCCTTACACCACTAATGCCTTTACTGTTTGCAGGAAAGCTTGTAGAATATGACAAGCCTTCTAAACTAATGGAAACCCAAAATTCAGCCTTTTCTAAGCTTGTGGCAGAGTACTGGTCCAACTGTAAGCGAAACTCCAGCAATACCCTCACATCCATCTTCGGAGACCTAAGAGGGGAATAAAACAAACAGGTCCCATTATGATATGGTGGTCCAACCTTTGAAAATTCGCCAACTGAAGAGTATAGTTTGATCCAGAGAAGTCTCCATGCTTCATCATTCATTCTCTCTACAAAATAAGTGAATGCTAGTAATAAAAAAAATCATGGATCATGAAAGAATTTTGTGAGATGTTGATCTTATTTATGGCAGGGTATTATATTCAAAAGGTCATACTTGTACTGTTTAAAGACTAACTGCTTGACATTGCAGCCAGGGCAGTTTTTTCTATTTTAAGTGCAGAAAGTGTACTTGTCACAAAATGCCAAAACGGCTAGCTTAACAGCCCAATTGATACTTTTGGAAGTGGCACTCGGATCAGTGGCTCCAAATCTTAAGGTTCTGTGATAAAGGTCGAGGAAGGTGTTGGCCCCAATGAATGAATGTCAGCCTTAATAACCATCTATAAATAATATAATGACTGTTATTTGCATGTTCTTTCAACCTTAATGTATATAACAACAATTAGAAAATTATAGGAAGATCTGATTGCCACAAATGCAGACAATGATATGAATCATAAGATTACAGTGTATAACAACTAATTACCCACTTGACAGACCTAATAATTGAACTCAATAATCTAAGTAGACACCGATGATATCACATTCTTAGATTGACATATGATTTTTAAAAAATTTTTCAGTAATGGTTGACCTATGAACTTAAGATATTTAAACAGGACGAGTTACTGCAATTGGGTGCTCTCAGATACCAACATTAATAAATACAAATATTTTGCAGCACAAAGCCAGCTTGAGGATTCTCTTGGAAATGATGGGTGTACCTTACACCATTCATCATAGGATATTAGAAAAATCCAAGATCAATTGTTCTAATTCGTCCAAATATTCTAGAGTTATCAATTGGCCACTTGCTTGCAAGTGCTCCACTCAATCATGGCATGTGGCACCTATCAATCACTATCCGTTGAAGTAACTTAGCAGCTGTGATTGGTTCACCAGTTCATTCATCATTTCCTCACTATTTAAATCTTTGACCCAACAAAGGCAGCATAGCATGGGAACAGAGATAAAAAGGGATAACTTTAGAGGTCAATCTGAAGATTTTACTAATTCCATCATTAGAAATTAAATTATAATCATTATATTGGTTGTCATTACATGTACAGTTAGTCAACAAAAAAAAAAAAATCATAAAGGTTCACTCAAATGGGCATATAATTATACAGGAACAAGAATTATTAAAGTATATTCTCTCTCTCTCTCTCTCTCTCTATCTCTCTCTCTCAAAAAAAAAAAGAGACTATAGCATTATACAACTTTTAAGCATGGTGTTTACCTTTTCCATTCTTCAGTGCACCACTTTACATCTATAATACTAGCTTTCAAAATTCATCTATAAACTATAAGGCATCAAAATCCATATATGTTTTGACTTGAGTTGGAGCACCGTTTGCTTGAAGAAAGAGGAGAGTAGCCTCGAGGTCAAGGACATTCACCAACTCAACACCTCTCTTCTTGCCAAGTGGGGGTGGAGACTGCTCTCAAATGACTCTGGTCTGTGGAAGAAGCAAGTCCAGTGGGCATGCCACAAGAAAGTCAGGTTTGCTAATACCTGGAGACTACCTAGGAGGTGCTCCTCCTTATGGCAAGACGTAATCCAAAGCTTACCTGCTTTTTGGAATCACACTCATTTCAACTGTCGCAACAGTCTTCGCACCCTCTTCTGGAAGGACAATTAGATCGCTGATGCCCTGCTCCAAACTCTATTCCCTGATGTATTAAGCTCTGCAGGAACAAGAATGGCATAATACCAAGTTACTTAAACCATAGATCAAGAACTTGGCATCTCAAACTGCCTCCAAATCCTTTCTCTGACGTACGCACCCAACTTGATTGCATCTCCAGTCTTTTGAACTCTATCACGCTTTGCAGCAATGAGAACCGGTTTGTTTGGAAGGCTACTTGCAATGGCGAGTTCTCCACCACCTTCTATCAATTCCTCAACTCCTCTAGGACTGTTTGTAGGTTTGCTTCCACCTTGCGGAGTCTATCCATTCCTCTGAAAATTCGATGTTTTCTGCAGCTATATTGGAAGCATAAATTGAATACCAGGGATGTTATAGGAAAGAAGCTTGGCAAATCCTTTGGTGATTGTGCTATATGTGGCTCATCACCAGAAATGGTGGATCATCTCTTCTCCTACTGCCTCCTCTTCTCCATGATTTGGAAATCCATTGTGTGGCTTTGGGCATCCTCCCCCCTCAGTCGACCTTCAGGTACACGTGCATGGATTGGATGCAACAAAGTTTCCTAAGTCTGCCCAACCTATAATACTAATGTTCTTCACTGCCTTCGTCTGGAGATGCTACAGGGAACGTAACTCCAGGCTCTTCTTACAGAGAGCTTCCTCGATGCAGGTGGTTACAGGCAATGTTTTGTCTCTCTTCAAAGATTGGTCAGTCCTCTGCAACTCCAACCAACTCAAAGACTTAGGTGCAATCTGGTCAAAGATAAAGTGAGTAGCCTTCTTCTTGCCCGACACCTAATTCCCACTGTCTCACTCTCCTGCTCTGTTCTTATTGTTGTTGTACCCTCTTTGTCTCCCAGTAGTTTTCTCTTCCACTCTGTTGAGAGTTTGTACTTACCCGAGTCTGTAACCTTTGCCCTGTTTCCCTTTAATATATTTTTCTGGTGGCCCTAACGCCCTCCAACTTTCATCAAAAAAAAAAAAAAAGTTTTGACCTGAATTTCCAGTCTAATTTCATGCATGCACATAATAAGAAATTTGATATCCATCACAACTAAATCACATAGGGCTTGTCTTTGGAATAGGACGATACCTCAAAATAGCCTTGATGATTTGGGTCCATTGGTTTGCACCTTCCCTCACATTAGGAAGAACTTTAGAGTTTGACTCGATGAGGTGGCTCTGTCACTGTTATCTTTTGAGGGAAAAAAATAATAATAAGTTTTTACGCTCATAAAGTATATTTGCAAACAAATTAAGATGATTAACCATGTTTAAATATAAAATCTTATTATCATGAAGAGAGCTTTGGCTGCCTTCAGTTCAGGAAAACAAAAATTGGCATAGAAATAATTAATCATTTCGAAACAATTATTACACAAGTTATTTCTGTTTCTGTTTGGCTAAAAATTCTGGAATAACAGCTAGGGTGAGAATGTTGTTGTTTCTTAAAAGAGCACGTATGATTAAAAGATGGTCTTATTCTAGCAATAATGTTATTCCAACTCTCTCTTTGAAAATAGTTATTTCAGACATTAAGAAATTTAGACCACATACCCATAGCAGATGCCACATCTTCACCAGTTATATCGACAGGACCCTTCCTTGGAAGGATCCTGGGAAGAATGGTTGTTCCTCCTGGTGAGATCCCTCCAGCTGATCATAGATTTGATCTTAATTGCATTGCGTCAACCACTGACTCCTAGATTGCTGCTACTGGCTCAAATGGCGTCTCCTTGATGAACTCCACCAATCTATCGAGATGCCCAAAATTTTCCAAAAGCTTCAACCTTCCAAATATCACCCTTCACGCCTGATCTGATTATCCAGTCTTTAAGCATGGATTCCAATCTCTGACAGCTCCAGCTCTCTCAGGGCACCGGATCACAACTAAAACTCTCTCATCAGCTCAAACACCTCCGGGACCGTTGGAATCAAACCAAGATCCCGTCCTTCATTCAGCCATTTGATCAACCATCGAGCAGGCGTCCAAAGCACTTGGATTTCCTCAAGCACTCAAAGAGAAGAAGGCCCGGGAATCGGAGAGTGCTTAGGTTCATGAGCTTGACAGAATCTCTGACATTCCCTTCCTTGCAGTCCGCACCGAGATCGACGGCATGGTGGGTGGTCGGCAATCGACGACCGCCCGGTCGTCGTCTCTCGGACGCTCCGTTGTTCGGGTCTGGGTCACGATGGAAGGCCCACGGACGAGGATTCGAAGGGTAAAAATGAGGGCTTTATGGTCAGGGTTTCGGGAAAGGGACGGAGAACCGTGCCTTCCAGAGAGCCGTGGAGATCGCCATGGAAAGAAAAAGAACGAGGAAGCGAGGACTGGGAAGAATCGCCGGGACCAGGACAGACTTCAAAGAAAGAACATTATATCCAAGACCCCTCCCTCCCGCATTCCTCGTTTTGCATTTCCGTATGGAATCTAACAAATCTATAAATTTAAAGGTGGCAATACTTAACTCTTTAACCCACTCGAACCATTATAAATCAACTTAAATTATCTGTTTAATAAAATTACCATGTATAGATTTTTGATAGGAATGATAATTTTAATTGATCCATCGATATTCGGTCTCACTCAATCAAATCAAAACTCAAAATAGATATAAATTTTAAAATAAAAATATTTGAAATAAATTTGGATTAGATATAAGTATTAGTATGCGTGGTTCTAAATCCGATCTAATGTAATTTTAATTTAATTTTTTTTAATATTATAATTATTTTATAATATTTATATAATAAATATTTTTTTCGATCCAATTCATTTTTGTTTATATATATATATATATATATATATATATATATATATATATATATGATTCGATTCAATCCATACCTCTATTTGATCCGATCCAAAACGAGTATAGAGTGGATACAAATATAGGATCTTTAATTGCAAAGAGGATATGGATAGCAATCAATCCGACCCACATCCAACTCATTACCATATCTTATTTTTGATCAATTTAATAAATAGATGAGATATTAATTGATATATTTTTGATCTATTTTATATCTCATCCGATCTATGCTGCGAGAGAAAATTACACTCTGATCCTTATACAATCTACAAAATATTCAAATGTTCCTTGGTTTTTATTATTAACGAAAAATGGTTGTACATTACGCACATGCTGTCGTTATATATCAATAGAAGTGCATTAGCTGGAAAAGAAGAGAACCAATCTACATGACGCTGCTGAGATCTCTCCATGTTGTTGGCCAAGCAATTAGCTGCAGTATCTCCTTTACATGATGCATTCTGCATTCACGTAAGGGCAAAGAAAATCGACTAGGCTTCCCCGAAATAACGTACAATTTTATATAACGTAGATGGGCGCAGCTCTGCATGGCTTAGCTTAACAGGTGAGAGTGAAACAAAAGGCTTTTCTCACATTGGGTCACAATAGACCATCTCGGCAACCTTCAAGCATCCTTTCCAACATGGAAGCTCATACACGTGCACCATGGAAGGGCAATGTTACCCAAGTTAAAGGCCAACTTGGATACCAAGCCGAAGGCCGAAAGCTTGTGCATGCATAGCCAAATAAACCTTTTTTTAACAGTTTATGAGAAAACATTGGACATTGCATCACATGGCGAATATGTTAATCATCAATACCTCATTTTCTAGTGGGATTCTTCAAATTAAAGTTGCCTGCCTATGCTAACATTCAGGTTGCACCAAGGACCAATTGTCTGGCCTTTAGCTCATTATACATATCGTCGCAGACTGTTTCATGACCAAATTCAGATGGTCGACCAAATTATCTAATTTTAAGGATCATAATGCAGACCAATCTCAAGCGATTGCATTGTTCTAATGAAACAAAAATAAAAGTAAATTAGTGATATGCTTAAATTTGGGATCAGATCATGAGTTGCCATAGAACATTGGCCTGATTAGTGTATTACTACTAAATGAAGACAAGATTTAGGCACCTAAGTCCTTCACAACCCTTTTTTTTTCTTGCACCTCAAGTCGTTTGCAACCTTTGACCACGAATGTTTCCATGGCTCCTACTTTCACCACCTGATCCATCAGTTTGGTTCTTCTTAGTAAGTTCGGAGTGCATTTCCTCTATCATCGGTTTCCACAGACGAACTCGTGCATTTATAAACCAATTGGATACCTGATATTGCAAAATGGAATGATATAATTAGTAGACACGAATATATTAGAGTTGCATTCTTATCCATCCAGCACCGCTGGATTTCCCATCAGAGTTGCTACAAATGAAATCACATCATCCAGTGTGCAGTATTAGGAGAGGAACAAGATGACCAACCTAAAATATGATGATATGAACAAATATTTCACGTACCTGGCTCCTTGTCAAACCACTTTTGATGGCAAGCAAATGCTTCTCATTGTCTTTTGGGTACCTGAAATCATTATCAGAAGAGATTCAGAAATCAACTAAATTGTATTTTGTCATGAAAAGCCTTTTGTTCAAGACTACCAAGTGACATGCAACTCACGGGTGCAGAAAGTTCTGGAACATCCATGCCCGTAGAACTGAGACAGATTTTTCAGGCAAGCCCCTTTGAGGTCTCCAAGAATGCTGATCTCTCCTCCTAAGCTGCTGCAGTGCCCATTGTTTCTGGATTAATGAAGATTCAAGGCTTTTCTCCTTCTCTCTCATGCATTCGGTGCTAGGTCGTTGGGTCATCAGGAGAAGCCGACTGGTAATTCTCTTCCTCAAATTTTTATAAAGAGAAGAAATTGTACGAAGAGCAAACCATGCATGCATGTGAGCAGTGCCTGACCCAGTTGCATTGCAGAATGCAGATATGACATCATGGATCTGGTCTATGCACTGGTTATATCTTTGGTCAACCTATAATCCAAGATGCAGACCATGAAAAAATTAATTAAGGGAAAGAAAAATTTAATAAGATACCTAGGTTGAACTAATAAGGAATAGGTACACAATAAAATGCTTCAGTGTTATCTAGCAAATGAATGTTTTATGACCTCCATTGTTTCTTCTCATTTCTCAGTTGCGCATGCTATGTTAAAAAGCCAGGATTATATTTTACTTTGGCTTTTCATGACCCAAAGATGGAAGCAATTACTCGCATAAAACCACACCTCATATACTCTTTTTTCTGGTCTACAGAACCAAGAAGGCTTCTTCCTAATTGCATCAACTTAACTGCACAGCCGAAAAAAGAAAAAGAAGATGGTCTCTCTACCCGCCAATTTGTTTCTGGTTTACATGGCAGGATCCCCTGTGGCCTAAAGATGCCTTCGAATTAGAATGCAGCGTCGACTAAGAGGGTTGACATCAGACAGCAACTGGAATCTACTGATACGAAAAATAGGATACGAAAAATAGGAACGGGAATCTACTGATAATTCAAGCTCTTTATCACTTGACAAATTATTAGTGGTCACAAACTTGCGCAAATTGCAAAGTGAACAATTTTGAGCAGTACTATATCTAAATTGTGTATAACCATGGAAAGCATGGCAAAGAAGTTTCACTTACCAACTGAAGCATTGTTACTAGCTCAGTTTTCTTTGTAAAAGCTTCCAGACATCTTTGGCCATCAACAAGGCCTTGAGATTTAATCTCTCCAGAAGCAAGTGGATACTCATCAGAGCCTGATATTGCAAGTTCTTGTATATTAGACCAACTTGAAGAAAAAGACATCTTGTCCTCACCCTCAATCCCAGCAACAGAGTCACTGTTCATCTCATGCCAATCTGGAACGGCATAGGAAATAACTTCGGCAAGTATTTGTTGGGCCACATGGAGATATCTTGATCCTGATAGCACATGAGAAAGCCGAAACAGACTAGAAGTCATATGGTACAGAGAAAACTTCTCATTGTTAGGAAGCGGCTGCCCCGACCTTACTCCCATTCCCCAACCGACATCACAGGGAGAATTTCGGAAAGCATGAGAGCAGGCTGGCAATTCGGTAGGAACAGGGTATCCACTATCATTCGACGTAACTAGAGTTACGCCAGAGCAGCTTGCTTCGGAGCCCTGGTCTGGGGCATGAGGCATGCTGATAATGGAAGGCTGGCTGGCGCCAAGACTCAGAGAAAGCTCATTACTTGGCATATAGTTATTGAATGGATGGGAAAATTTCAAACTAGCCTTATCATAACTCCAGCCAGTCTCTGAGCTTCCTAATACATGATAAGATGGATGAATTGAGGTAAATGTTTTACCTGAAGGCATCTCACGACCTAGAACTTCCTCATAATTCCATGAATAATTAAATTGCCCATTAAGACAAGCACCCTTTTTGGATGTCAAAAGGCCTCCATCGCCTTGTGGCACAATTGCACAATTTACTGAAGTTGTAACTGAAGAATCTATAGTATTGCAACTATCACAGGAAACAGAAGTTCGCGTCTCTTCAGGTGGCAATGAGGAAGCTGACACAGTATTGATATTGATAAGATTTTCGTGTAAACATGTGCTGGCAGACAAAAGGTTGGCAAGTGAAGTGGCAGACAAGCAAGTTCCCATGAAATGTTCCCTCAAGTCAGTGTTTCCATTGGATCCATCATATGAAGTATTTCCAACGTGAGGCATATTTCTGGAATATGACAGATTGCCATTGAACATATCACCATTATTCGCTGCATAAAGACTGTTCAGTGCTTCTTCTTGAAATGTGGAAAGCAATGGATAACCAGCCATTGTTTGTCTATGGTTGTTGTTACCTGGTAAGCTTGACTGTGTGAGTGGATCTGAAAGCATATGCAGGGAAGCTGATTCAATGGCCAGTTCATTATGAGTTGGTAATGACAGAGAGGCATTAAATAGATCATGCTCCATCACAGCAGGCTGTCAAAAGTTGAAGCAAGTCATGCAACTACTAGAGGACAGTTCAAACGCCTCTTCATCTCTGGGGAAGATTTAATTAATCAACAACCGATTTTACTGGTTCATTGTCAATATCCAAATAAACTTCAGCAGTATCACTTATCAATCATTTTTGAGTAGTTCCTACTAGTATCCTATTCACATAACTGCCAAATTTTTAGATGTCTTTGAAGGAAACTAGCAGCAGAGCAAGGTTACTTTCCTGCAGTCTTCCAAAAGGAGAGCCAGAAGCAGCAAAACAGGGAGCTTGACTTCAAATAAAAGAAACATGATATAGCATCTGCGTCTTACATAAGGCTTGGTAGGAGTCACCAACTTCTCTCATGGGAAACAATTCAAGCAAGTCATGTGACGCATGGACAATCTCCATCCACATCCTTAATGCACTTGGAGATAATTGACTTCACTAGAAGATTATATGGATTCACAAACAATATGAAAATTCTGACTAGCTTTGTATCCTTTGAAATTCCATTAACATGGAGACAGAGCTGAGATATCAAAAGCTCAAGCTGTTCAGACCAATGAATGGAAATCAAAAGTAACTAAGAAGAAATAAGCTGATATAGAATAACAAGAAATATAAATATATCTGTTATCATCAATAAAAAATTGATTATGAAAAGAATTCAGGACAAAAAAATAACAGAACAGGAAAAATTAACTATATATAAAAAAAAACATAATTAATGAAAGCAAGAATAAAATGAAAATAAATGTAATTCTCTAGATGGAGATAACCTTGATTATTATTTTGTATGGTTAAAATATTTGTTAAATTCGCTTCCCGAATGTGGTTTGGCAAGTAAGAAGATTTCCTCCTCTACATATTGATTTTGTCAACTCAAAGAAACTAATAGAAGCGATGGCTTCCATGACATCTTTTTTGCAGACACATTTGGCAGAGGATGTTCTTACATTGACTATAAAGCTGACTTCATATCTTCAGGGGCCGAGCAGGTTAATTAAGGTTAACTTAGTGCTTCAGTCATAATATTTGAGCTGATATGGATGCTTAAATCTGGAATATAAAGTAGGGTCATGATCAAAATTGATTAAACCAAAACAAGACTCACATAGTATTATTCGACGAAAAACTGCATGGAAAATAAAATTAGCCCAAATTGATAGGCCAAAAAGGAAGGAAATCAGTAAAAAATATAATAAAGGCCATCACACCTAATACCAATTGCTTGGAGTCAGGTTTAGACATCATTCTTCACCGTGTTTTGTCAATCTTGCACTTACACGGAACATCACTGCACTAATCCTTCCTGCACATTCATGTAGGGACTTGTGGTTTGGCAAGGAGTAAGCCCATAAAGTACATCTTTCTTTTTTTTTTTTTTTTTTTTGATGTAATAAGCCCATAAATTACATCAGGACCAAGGTCAACTATCTTGCAATATACATTCTCCAAATGCATACATCCACTAGAAGTCATTTGCGGCATGACTTTGTTAGCCTCAAATTGACAGTGATGTTGTAAGTGTCATGAGCTTCACTTATACGAGCTCAGACACAATAACATAAATACCATCTTCCTCAGCAACAGAGGAGAATTGTGACGTTGAAGGAAAACAAAAAGAAAAGAAGAACATATCCATAGCTTTTGAAATGCATCGAAAATGTAGTCAATCAGCTTGAACTTGCTGTAAAAGTGTCATGTCAAAATGTTTGTCATAATTAAATCTCAAAGTTATTTGCATAAGGTAGCGCAATGAAATATATACAACCAAATTTCTAGCCACTGTCCCTGCATGGGAGACAGGATAAGAAGGAAAACAAAGAAGATTATTAGATCAGTTCCAGGCATCAACATTCACATTTTTTAGATAACAAGAAATAAGAATGAAGATGCACAATGTCCGCAAGCAAATTATGTATCGAAGATGAAATAAAAGGCGGTGGAAGAATCACCCCAGTGTGATCATAATGGCAGTACTTGGCATTTGATCCCAAAGCCTTATCATTCAACTCCAAATTTACTTCAAGGAGGGTGAAGGAGAAGAAAGGACAAGGGAAAACAACAACTAGATACATAAACAGAATGTATAGCAGATGTTAATAGGGTGACAATGAAGAAGAAAAAACTTCATTTACAGTAGAAACTATCACAAACTAGACCGAAAGCTTCTCCCTTCATGCAATTCAGAAACTCTCAGAAACTCCAACCCATTTCAAGAACACTAACAGATACTACAAGAAGGGATGAGAATGCAATTACAAGTGAACAGACAGAGCTTCTCAGAAACCAACCTCCCTAGGGGGGTAGAGTGCATGGAACTGAAACCATCAGGCACCAAAGAAGCAGCCCCATGCGGCCTCCTCTCCAGAACCTGAACCAAAACCAGAACAATGGATCTCAGAATCAGAACGAAGGATTGACATCTCCCCACCACCTTTTCCAAAATTGCAAAGAGAAATCTCCTCTTCTATATCCAAAAAAGGAAAGCGTTTCATTTCCTTACAAGCTGACTACAAGGATTTCTCACCATCCAAGAGGAAGCAAGAAAACAAATGGGGTACAGACTACAGAGTTTGCCAGGCATCCATCATTTTCAAAACTTACACTAGAAGTATGTGTTTGTTCGCGAGTGATCAGGGAATTGGGTTTTCACTCAGCACCAGAACCAAAAGAATGGGCCCCAAAGCTAAAGGAGAATTATGCCCTTCCCCTGTTCTAAGAGAATAATGCCAAAGGCTACAGCTAAACTGAGTGGGATTCTCTCAGACTGATCGGAGAAGTGGGGTTATCTGCCTTCATGTTACAAACCCAAAGGACAAAACCACCTAAATACCCATGGATTTTCCCCTCCCTACCATTGATCAACACCTGAGAAAACAAGCCAAAAGGATTCATATATGTGTGTGTATATATATATATATATATATATAGTATATATAATAAAATGCGTTTTACCAGAAGCCAGAGCGGTAGACTCACAGCCCATCAACGGAAGTCATGGGGTCTCAGTCTGCCCATAATTGTCCCTAGGATGGGATTCAAAGCTCTACACAATGGCAATCATTCTTCCTCCCATTCCTTTACCATGGTAACAGGAGCCACGGGAAGGGATTAAATTGGTTGTCCGACTTCCTTTTGACTCAGAAGATGACGAGGCCAGACTTATATGAGCTTGTTCCACCTTTTTCCACCCCAGCCCACAAAATCCAACCAAAATAAGCTCTGTTTTCGGTGGTCGAAACGCGGTAAGTCGCCTGGATTTCCAAAAATCCGAGTTAACTAGCGGGCTAATACAAAATAATTAATACAACATATAATATAATATCTAAATAATCTACATATGTGCATGTAAATGATAGATATATGTTAATATATGCTTATTAAATGTAAGTGTCAAATCAAGAAGAAGTAAGTAAGAATATGAATATAAAATATTAGATAATAATTATATAAATTTAATGCATGTAACATAAATCGAAGAATAATTTTAAAAATTTTATTGAGTTGGATCACCAACCCGTTCAAAAGTTGTCCTGGTTAAACTAGTTGAATCGTTGGACTTTTGATTGAACTGTTGATTTTGGATCCTCGAATTTCTAAACAGTGGTAGAAACTGAAAACAGGGGGAAAACATAGCATTTCAATGGATGGATCCAAATGTACCAAAAAAATTAAAAAAAATGGGATGGATCCAAAAACACTTTAAAAAGAGGGCGTACAAGGCCCATCAATCGAGGCCATGCAATTGAGGAAGGTGAAATAAAAGAAAAGGAAGGGGAGAGGGAAGAGATGGGAGAAGGAGAGCCACATGAAGGTAAAAGGACAAAAGAGCTGGGGGAGGAGGAAGCCTTACCCCTTTGTGCAGGCTTTTGGGGCCCATCTTCCCCCCATCCTCTCTCTCTCTCTCTCTCTCTCTCTCTCTCTCTCTCTCATTTGCCTTCCCGATCTCCATCTGCTACTCTCTGCAATGATAGTGGCAACAAAAACAGCTGAGATCTCTATGCAGGCCACCTGTTCTTGGCAGCTGTTCTCAGCTACACCTCACACAACGAGCACCCTGCTTTTAAGCTTACCCTTTTACCTTAAAGAAGAAAAGAATTACTAGAGAGAGAGAGGCTCCCAAGCTTTTTCTTTTGGCTACAGTGGAAGGAATGCAATATTGGGAAAGAAAGGGAGGACAAGATGATGTCAGCAAAATCTAGTTGGGAGATCTCTGGCAGATTTAATGGGGTCGGTCGGAGACAAGGAGTTGCTTATTTACATGCATAAGGCCATCCAACACCACTGCTCGACTTCAATGACTTTGGGTCCATGAGAAGGCCTGGTGCTCAGACTCCAGACCAAAGAGTTCAGCCAAACTGGAGCTCTTTTCTGACTCTTTCTTTGATCCTAGGAGCTCTCAAAGTATCCATAAGATAGTCTCTCTCCTATGCTTTAGCCACTAATGCATCACCATAGAGTTTATAATACAGTAGACAAATGCAAATGGAAAGTGAAGTAGGGAATACTGCATTGAAGGCAATACTCCAAAACTGGAGAGTTCTGGGAAAAGGAAGAAAAAGCTGGGCCTGCCTTCCTGAGTTACCATCTGAGAGCGCTCAGGTCTGTACTCGACTGCATGGTATCACATGCACTGCATCTCCACAAGAGGTTACCTCTTCCCTGCACCAGGCCTCCTTCCAAAAGTAAGGCTCCAGGGGATCACACAAAACCGCGTTAGTGAACTGCTACCTGATTTCTTTTTTTTCTTTCTTTTTTTTTTTTCAAGAAAAGAATTGGGCAATGCTCAATACAGTAAGTGCTACAGTGCTACCTAATAGAATTGTTGAGAAGATCATGAACTTTTAGAAGCGGTAGCTGAGTGAAGTAGAAACCACATATGCTTTGGAAAACTGCGGCTCGCATGCACATGACATAACTTGAGTTTGGATGTGTGTGTGAGAGAGAGAAGGTAACGCTGCTATGGAAATAACATTTTTTTTGGCTCAAGCAAATCTTGAGAAAATTTTAAAATATTAAAAATATCAACACATGCTATAATCAATGGTTGGGTTGTGTCAAACAATGAGGATCAAATAACGCTTGTAGCAATGAAAACAATGTACATATTAGAGACTTTTCTCACGGATATATATGTAATGAAATTGTAGGTTACGTATTATAGACTGTGTTTTCCCTTGCAAAATAAAAAGTTGAAACATGGGACAGACGCAAGCAAATGAAAGTAACCAGCAAATTAACATAAAATCAAAGATGATCAAATGTTGATCGAAACATAAAAATACAATTTAAATGACTACTGACTTGCATATGCTCGAACACCTAAAGGTGAACATTTTCTGAGTTGACTAAATATTCAGTAGTATTGATTCACAATGTGTTATACGAATTGCACAAGCAAGTGCACCTTTTATATGAATTTATGGTTACAAGATTCATTGCTTTTGTTTGTTCGAGTGTAAAATTAATTATTTCTTTTTTGATGCAGCGTAACGTTCGACGTTGGAGCAAAGCATGTCATTAAGCATAAGAGCACAAGGAATAAGTGAAGAGAGCTTTACCGATACCTGCAAATTGATCAGGGGAAAAACAAAAAAGAAAACCTCCATTTGTTGTTAGCGACAATAACTACTTAATTGGTTCCTCTTCCTCGCAAGGCCAAGTTCCAACAGTTAAAAGACAAATACAAACAGTGCTCCCCAGCACCGAAGCTGACATGGATGCAAGGAATATTAATGCAGTTGATGAGACAAATAGAGAATGAAGGGGAGAGAAAACACAATAAAAGAATATTGGTAGGGAAAGATATCGGCATTTTGTATGGGACATGATAATGAAATTGGTGACTTTATGCAGCCTTTTAGAGCTGTGAAGTTCCGATGACAATGCAAAAGAAAGATCAATGAGAATAAAATCGGCAATCCATTGAGCACGGAAATTGCAGAATACATATAATACACATGCTATGCATGGTCAAGAATTAATCGCGAATTTTGGAGCGAAATTCTCGTAGAGGGCCTTGCCAATTAAGGTATATGTAGTTTTTACAATTTATGGATGATATTGTATTTTCTTACCACGTGTTTCGAAAAAAAATATTGTTTCCATCTAAATTTTGCCCAAGTTATATATACATGGACAGCCTCCGCTTTACTAGACCTGTCCTCCAAGTTATATTTTTCTCTTGAACTACTCCATCCATCAATACATGTCAACCAAGCTTCAATAAAAAACCAATGTGACCATCACATAAGGGCCTAAAATCTCCAAAATCTCTTAATTGGCCCTAAGAAATTCTAAGATCCCTAAAATTCTAAAATCTTCTCCTAGTTTGGCCCCCTCACCCTCTTCTCTTATCCAATGAGAAGAAAGATATTACCTTTATCATCGTTGTTTGTCCCATCACCATTGTGCTCCTGATGGTTACCGTTATGGGCACCTCCTGCCTCTCCTGCAATTACAAGATAAAAAATGCTGACGTGACCGATCTTCGTGAGCTAGAAGTTGGGCCTATATCTTCTCCTACAGACTTCAGAGAAATTATTATCTGGACCACGCCTAAGTAGACCACCCAAATCCCATGATGGTTAACACACCATATTAACTCTTGTATTTCACAAATTCTCGATTGCACGTTATCCACCGTGCACATGCTCTGAGATGCGCACTGGTCTACCAAGGCGTGGTCCAAGCAATAATTTTTTCCGACTTTGGGACCAGCAGCTCCTTGGCTTGGTGTATATAACGCGGCCCAAGCCCGAGTGGTCGATCCCGCCCACGAAGATGGCTGGGGATCCGACGCACGTGCCTCGACGTGCCCCTGGAGGCACCAACGCGCTCCAGGCAATAGTCCATAGGAGCAGGATCCTACTGAAATCTCAAGCCAAGGTTGACTATGAAGTTAGTCTCCCACAAGTAAGTGTAGGTAAGGAATGTTCTAAGAATCTGTGGTGGAGATCACTAGCAACTCTACCCCTCAAATCTAGTCCAACTCCATGATAGAACTCAAAGAGCAAATCCTCCGCCACCGGCTTTCCTCGGGAACCCTCCACCGTTGCCAGAATTCTTGTCATTGCCATCTTTTCTCCATCCCTCTCCCCTTTCTCGATTGACTGCATCCCCCATAAGACCCTCATCCTCCTGGAGGTGTTCCCAAGGTTTAGTACCTGCTATGGGGAGGGATCAACTGGTGCTTCAGTGTGAGAAGCCCCTAGATTGGCATGCATCGAAAGCACCACAGTAATGCTGGGGAAAAATGCACCCACATCCAATATATCAACTTCCACATAAATGCCGTTCTGGGTACACTCGGCAAGATTGGCATGTGCTATTTCCACTGCCTTCCTCCGCAACAAGTTCAATTACCCCACCATCAGCATCAACTGCCCTTGATCGTCCGTCATAGACGATGTCAAGGAAGCCATAAGCTCTACCCCCATGATCGACAACACCAAATCCGAGTACTTCAAAGTGCTCAACTAGGAGACGTTACCTACTGTTGTGAAGGTTAAGTTTGTGTCCAAGATCACCAACAAGAAAATCAAGGCCGCTTGGGGCGGTGCTCTTCTGAGCTCTGCTCCCACACAAGGATGAAGGTGAAGAGCTCGAGCTAAAGATGGAGATCTCCGTCTCCTCGTACTCCCAACGGAGATTAATGGCTGATTCAATCCGAATGCGAGCTATGAATTCTGTCGATTGCCAACGATGAAATTATCATGTGATAATAAGTATTATCCCCTTCTGCCACACACGAGATATTACATGACAATTCCATCGTGACAGCCGGATGAAATTCATAGTCAGATCGAGTTCAAATTGAATTAATTTGAAAATTGAATGTTCTGATTGCATTATCTACTTCCTGTTCTTTTTTCCTGTACTTTTTTTTTTCACTTGCTCATTTATCTACCTGCCGTACATCCATCAATTACTTGAAAGAAGAAAAGAAAAGATAAGATAAGAATACATATGTGACTGTGATTCAGTATAATTTAATTTTAATTGATGAGATATTAGCTTATCCTGGCCAATTATATGAACCAGGAGCCCTAATGCATCAACTGTCACTCTTCCAGTAACATCTGAAAATTGCCGCTGCCCACCATTTCAGCTGGTTGAGCTTATTGTTGGATTATTATCAGCTATTAGTACAGGATGCATGCTCTGGTTGAAAAAGAGCACCCAACAAATATTAGAGACAGAATACGAAAACAATCTGTACATATAGAATGAATGGTAAACTGCCCTAAAAGCAGCAGTTGGATAAGAGTCGGGGACAAATGCGTCAAAAAATTGATCATCCAGAGCGAAGGGACGCTGGATGGCGGCTGCTTTCTTCTGTCACCACCGGAATGGCTGCTTCATCTCGGGATGGAACTTTAAGCCAGGACTTCATCACATCATAAACTGTAAACCCAATTGCCACAGATGGGACGACCTGGAGAAAAAAAATAAAAATAAAAAATAACACACACACACACACACACACATATGTATCCTTATGCTGCTAGAACAACGAACGTAAAGACCGGAAGAAAAGGCATAAGATAGAATGGATTCTATACATATAATCATAAAAAAATCCCGCTGTTCGTATAAAGGCATGCATGTTTGAATATTCCTGCATGAATTGGGTCTGCTGGCCCATGCCAACTGTATTTTTAAGAGCCTATCCAAATCCCACATTTAAATGAATGGCCTGATCTACAAATCCAGTAAGAAATTCAGTCCAATTTTGCCGGATTGTCTAAACATGCCCTTAAGACATGTTTGGATATTCCTATAAAATTGAGCTGCAAATTCGGGCATGACATATCCACCACATATGGTCTAAACTATTGCATAGATTATGAATATTATAGAATGAGGTCTAGTCCAAACCATGTCAACCGGACCTCCTTCACTCTATTCCCATAGGATGGAAAAAAAAGACCTAGTGAGATAATTTTTTCTCCCTATGGGATTCAAGCCATCCCACTCTGAAAAATTCTTGTGAATACTATGAAATGGGTCTTGCCTGGCTTGTATTTTTGTGAATCCTATTGGATTGCACAGAATTATCCAAGCAGGAAATCCAGTAAGATTGGATTGGATTGGATTTCCTACAAAAATCTGATCTGTTGGCATGTCCAGCCTATATTCTTCTAAGGGCCTGTCCTAATCTTAGCCTAAGTCCTATCTGTGGGCCTGTTGGCCTATAGTAAATTTTGTTTTAAAAAAGGAAGAGAGATCTATGGGTCTTTTTTTTTCCTCGCGCAAGATTTGGGCTGGAGAGGTATGGAATTAATATGAGACTACTCAAATAGATTATCCACTCCATGAATCCAATGGAAAATCAGCCCAATCCTATTGGATTTCCCAAATAGGCCCTACACTTTTAGATAATCCTATGATAAATATGGTAGCACTTGAGGACAAACGGTAGAAGAAAGTATCTAGTGACTTTCCATTAGGGAAGTTGAGTGACTTTTCTCACCATTAGGGAAGTTAATGGAATGAGCCGGACCCAAGAGGCCCAGACCCAACTGGAAAAATGCGATGGCATTTTCAGCCCAAAAGTACAATCTGAGCAATCGCAGACAATCTCTGCCTGGGAAAATGAATGCTGGCCCAATTTGTGCCCAGCTCAGTCTAAAAAGGAAAATCCCTGAGGGCCTGTTTAGATAATTGGACCCAAAATTCTATAAAATTTATGACCCAACCCTAAAAAATATTAGATTATAAGTAGGCTAGGCTCTATATTTATAAATATCTAGGATCATTTTTGAGTGGGCTAGCCCAGATCCCATAGGAAGGAAAAAATGACCTGCTAAGGCTATTTTTTTCTCCTTATAGGATTCGGGCTAGCCCATTCAAAAAGTAGATCTGGATACTTATAAACAAATGGCCTGACCTGCTTGTAGTTTATTTTTTTTTTATGCTTGGGCCACGAATCCCGTAGGATTTGGGCCCAACCATCCAAGCAGGCCCTAAGTTGGATTGGGCATGGTTTAGATAGGCCCGGGCCCATCCTATACTAGGCCATATGCTACTACAATGACAGTTATGTGAAGGCAAACTTGTTGATAAGCTGCCGAAAAATTGGATAACTAGGATAACTAAAATTGACAGGGTAGTCATTCTTCTGCCCATCCAAGAGGGATTTGACAACAGTAAGAGCACCAAGAGGGACAATAGCGATGGTCTAAATGTTGTATTACTTGTGCTGACCATGATGGAGTCAAAACTTAATGGTTTAAGAGTGGAAGTCTTAAAACGACAATAAAGCGAGCGATTTGAAAAACCTGACAGTCATAGAGAATGTATACCTTATTTAAGTGAAATAGTTAAGGATGACTCACCTTCAAATAATTTATACTTAGTCCCGAAAAAAGTTGCCTCCAGCCTTGATTTTGAACGATTGTAACAAGGCTTTCAAGCGTTCCCTTATCCATTCCATGGTTAGATGTTGAGAGTGCTTGTACCTAACGAAAGTGCTTCTCTTTATACCCTTCTTGTTCCAATTTTTTTTTCTGCAATTAGCAATCAACATAGCAAGGGCAAGATACCTGCATTTGTCGCCTAACAACATCAAGAGGATAGGTTATTGTCTGACCCAATAAACCAGCAACAGATCCACATGCAAGCTTCACAGTGATGTCCTTTTTGTGCTGTTCAGGTACATGTTCTTCATCTCCTCATAGAAGTAGAACTTAAGACCAGAATAAGGGAAGATTCCATATAATGTTGGACCTGATCATGGAGTTATCTGTTAGTGTACCAAGCAATAAGTTGCCCAAAAGAAAGGGGTGAACGGTTTAATCACAATTCCCCTAAAACATATCATGTCAACAAAAATGGCTATGCAAATCATCTTCACTTAGTGTGCATGGATAACAAACCAATTCTTCCATCCATAGATTTTTTATGTCCTGTTCAATAAAAGTCAACAATAAATTGGCAAGAGATGGAAAGGTGCTGGATTGTATAAAAGTTCAACACCACGAAACTCTATGTCTGTAAACAACCATCATATTTACAAACAATTTGAACTCTCAATGTTGATGGCCCATCATGTAGTTTAGATACAAGGATTTGGGCTCAAATCCTATTAAAAAGATTTGTAGCTCAATTCTATAGATAGATACTTTTAGACTCTTGATATTATGTATATGTACAGTCTGTTTAACTCTAGAAGATTTATTCACTAAAGAATGTTCTCAAATAAGAGTTTTAAAATTTCATTTTGTAACAAATAAATAGAGATAATATACACGCACAAAAGCACACTCAAAACAGAGCAGAATAGTTCCTTGCAGAGTCACATCATATAAGTTTTAACTCATCACGACCCCTTTACATCCTATATTCTTGTTTTATTTACAATCCTTCTTCCAAATTGGAAAAAAGGATCAACCTCGAATACCTCATCCACCAAATTGTGAATTACTGTAGCCCAAGTTCCCTCCAATCCTTCATCCATCAAATCTCTGACCTGCACAATTGGATTACAAAGCATGCCATTTAGCGTAAGGAAATAAAGGCCCACTCCTCTCCCCAATTCAATTGCTTTATAATCTTTAGATTTGGTTCCTTGTCTTATCACCCCAACCAGACCTCAACCGCAAAGCTTGACTTCCCTTACAAATGTCTTCCAAGAGCATGCATGTTAACTCAACCAGAAATAACATAAAACTCCTCCACATCCCAACCAAAGATAAAAAATAAAAGAAAGCATCATAGTGGCTTCTAAGAAAAGCACAATTTATTTCCTCGACTCGACTCGACAAAGCTTAATCCCAAAATAGTTGGGGTTGGCTAAGCACAGTTCATTTTGTTCAGCTCCTCACTGCCCATATCATCCTTCTTTTTTCTCTGCCCCAGTTTACAAATGAAATCTCCCTCCCACCCATAGACCTCCAACTAGGGATGCAAATGAGTTGGGTCAGATCGGATCATGAGTGACCCCATCCGACCCGATTTCTTGATCGAGTCTGAATATTAGACCCAAAACTAGCCCAATAGAAGATCGGGTTGGGTCGGATCGGATCCATGATCAAATTTCTTGATCCAACGGATCATTCGGATCGGTTCTATATATAACCCGACCTCAATTCATAAAATACAAATTCGGTTTAGGTCTGGATCCAGGTCGGTTCCGATCTGGATTATAAATAACAAGATCAATAAGCAACAAATAAGGACTGTCATGGCACTGGCAACACTGTCTGAGAACTTATTTTTCTTCAGTATGTACTCTTTATTGTTGATTTATGTATCAATTTTCAGATTGTCAAGTAGTACTAAATCTATTGCTTTCTCTTAACCCATATCTATTTCTACTTATGTTCTTATTCTTGTTGATGTTTCTAATGAAGTCTATGAAGCTAAAATGAGTACCAAGACCCAACTAATGACAACATATAAAAATGACTACCAAGATGTTTCACATAATTTGAAAAGCTAGTTATGACAACCAACAATATTTGATCAATAGAATCTTGGTTCTTTTCTAACTTGTGTGTAAAGTCTGGACGAATGAAGGTAGGAGGAAGTCAGGGAGTTCTAATTTATCCATTTTAAATTAGTCTGCTTCTATCACTTCTGTAATGTTAGATGAATAAATATTCTAATTCTACTTCCATCGTACTTCTTTTTGACATATATTCAAAACCTTAAATGAGGTTGATAGAGCAGCGAATATATGAGTTTAAAAGGACCATCTTTCAAAGAACCGAAGGATTGTAATTATGAAAACAAACGAAGAAATAAGAAAAATAAAAAGAAGCAGAGCTTTGAACTTCAATAAACAGAGGAGAACGAAACCAAAGAAGGTAATCATGGCCGCATCTTGAATTGGGTTTAGGTCGGTCCGATCGGATAATTTATCTCAAGATCCAAATCAACCCAAAAGTCTCTATGGATCGGGTCGGGTCGAATCGGATCAAAATTCAATAAATCCAGACCCAACCTAGAAAGTAGAATGGATCCAATTTTAGAACCCAACCTGGATGCACGGGTCCTTTAAAACGGTTTGGATTAGGTCTACGCAGGTCAGATTGGGTCGGGTCACAAGTCAACCTGACCCATTTGCAGCCTTACCTCCAACCCCTCCGATAGGGAAAAAAAATCATTCTGAATCCTTCATGGAACAGTCAAAAACCAAACTAATATTTATGCATATAGATATTAGTGAGGATGGTGCCACATAAGTAACCTCCTCTATAGATTAAAATGATTTACTTTTACAACCAAATGATTCAACACTAGAATCCAACAATAAATTCTGAATTTGTCTTCTCAAAGAGATTTTAAAAAAAAAAAAAAAACAAGTCAGTCTTGGTTTTAACTGACTTTGATGGAAGCCTCATAAATTGAAAAAAAAACCTTTCAAAATGCAAGAGGTCGAGTGTGCTGTTGATAGTCTATTCTCAAAACTTTTAAAAATGCAAGAGGCCAAGTGTGCTACTGTTGATAGTCTATCCTCACTGGTGTCAGTACTTGAGAGATGACTTTTACAAGTTTGCTGCCAATATAGTGATTGATGTGTAAGAAAACTAAAATGAATTTAAAATGAAAAAGGAGATAAAAATGAGTACATACCTACACCCCGATAAAGGCCTCTCAATCCATTTTTTCTGTAGGTCTTGAAAACGCAATCAAGAATTCCTTCATAAACCAGTTCGGAATGAGATAGTCCTCTGAACTTGCCCCTTGATGGTCCAACAACCTGCAAATCAAATTCCAGATAAACTAATTCCAGATGAGAACATATCCACACAACAAAATTGAAAATCAGATAGAAGTATGTGAGGTAGTTATTATTTATCAGTAGAAGATCCAGGGATGTAGAATTACTTCCAAGAGATGGTAGATTATTTTGTATTGGCAAGAAGAACCAAGACAAACATTTCCATATCTGAGGGATCCAAAACCCACAGATGGAAAAAGAGGCAGAAAGAGATGAGCTAAATCACAAAAATGGAATGATAAAGGAGTCTAATGATGTTCACCTGATAAGCCAATTTGGTACGAACCAAATCGAGAGGATAAGTGCAAACAACTGCAGTTCCCCCAGCGAGCGACCCCGATACAAGATCAAGAACAGGCCCTCTTCCAATATCAGGAAAACCAAGTATGATCCATCGACGATATTGCTCATAAGCCATATAATGCAAAGCTGCATAAGGTACAATCCGAGCAACACTGGCACCATTTCCTCTGGGGAGTAAAATGATGAACATCAGACAATAAACAGATCATTCAGACAAAAAGTAGGTAAAACCAGATTGCTAAAAAGTAGCTGAACTTGGAAATTAAAACAGACCTGTAAAATCCTAATAAACCTTCTGTCTGTACAATCCTCCTAAAAGATCCCAACAATCCTACATTCTGAAAATCTGGTCGTTTGGTCTGGCAGTTCACAATAAACATACATTTCTTCACTAATATATAAACTGAATGATTTAAGACAAAAAAATGGAAGTGACGTTCCCACTAAAGTATTAAAACAGATCTGTGCATAACAAACAAACCATATACCACATTCTTTTCCTACCCATCCAACTTCTCATTAAGACCATGTTCAGTTGGTGTATATCAATCGCATAAAATAATCTAATGTCAATCAAACACAAAACAACCTACACAGCTTCATTTCTTTGGCTAGCAGTCAAACCTAATCCCATTCCTTCACTAACATCATTTTGGTAGTGAGACCAACAAGCCCATGTAAGCAACAGTTATATTCCTATATATATATATATATATATATATATATATATATGTTAAGATGTTTAGTTACAATGCAAGACTTCTACACTAATCGAGATTCATGATGCTAACTGTAAGCATATGCACATCAAGAGTGAAAAATGGAATAACAGAATGGATAGGATCCCACTATCAAGGATCAAACATAATCAATTGATTGAGGGAGGGATACAGAGTATAAGTACAGAATATCTTCTTCTTTTCTTTTTCTTATTTTTGTTACATTTAATTTCAGTCAAGATTCGCCATTTTGGTACCAGACATCGTATCGATGAAATTTTACTATAGTATCGATATGCGGTATAGCACGGTACATCTGCATTGGTATAGGGTGGTCGGCATATCGATATGGTACAATATGCCCCATACTGTCCGGTACGGGGCAGAATGGTGTAGCTGGTTTTAGTATTTATTTGATGTCCTAGTAATGTGATTTTTCAGGCTGCCATTTGAGTTTTGAGCCATGTGATGTTACCTAACTTTTTGTTGTATAGAAAAAACACAATTTTTTATGTAAAACCATACAAGGAAGAGGCTTCTAGTTAGAGTCTAAACTCGTTGTTTGACTTTAGTCCAAACCAGGATTCTCAGAACATGGTTTCAATGTTGTTAGGCACATATTTAATGGAATTGGCAAAATTACTTGATTAGTTTACATAATGCAGGTTGTTGAAGATATTGCAAGATTTCTCTACTTTCATGGTACTGACAACATGCTTGAAGGTGATTCATTCAACTTGACTGATAGTTCTCACATTATCTGTGATGCGAAAACTCTTCCTAGTCTATTTTCAAGCTTGGTACCTTAACAGTGGCAACATTTCAGACTTGATGTTTGGAACCCTAATGCCCGCAATACACTTTCTTGAATGAACCCTTCAAGTTTTACCCTGGACGTACAGCTGTAACTGAAAATTTCATTCGGCACCACACATGAGTTGTCAGGAGTGTATTTCTTTCTTCCTTTCTTTTCTTTTTCTTTTTCTTTTTTTTGGGATACGAAGGGTGCATTCTTGCAACGGTAACTCAAATACAGTGGTTATCATGCCACTGATTTGAATTTGTGTATACTTTCAATCACTTCATCTTGATTAAATGGAACTAAATTCTCCTAACTTTTGTCTAATATCGGCAATATTATTCAGACAACCCAAAGCAGAAAATTCAAGATATTATCAATTTTCAGCCAATCAAAAGTCCACATTGTTGCAAAAAGAAGAAAGACATCTGTCATCCAAGTTAGACCATCACATGATAATGCAAAAGGATCAAACCCCTAAACCCAGAAGTAAAATCAGTTATCAAGAAAACAAAGTATCGCCACAATGGTTTTCATTTATTTGTTATCTAAAACTATTTCCTTTCCGTGCAATTATCCCCAAATACCCCATTACAAGCTCACCTCTCATTCCCCATCCCACCAGATTCAACCAAGAAACTGTTCGGCATAGACGAATTCATCTCTATACTCAAAAAGATCGTGTCTTTATGTGGTATTAATCATTTTCGAGACAAATTTAAAAAAATTCAAACAGAACCATTTAAATCCGAAACCCTTGTGAAACCAGTACAGTTCCCAATGCCCCTTTATCAGAAGGAGAATCAACTTCCCTAACCATAACAACCAGTCCACCTCGACATTGCCCAACATAAAAGAGAACAGAAAGAAAGGATATGACTTGCTTTCAAGAAAACAAAAATCTAAAAAAAAATAACTATTACCCAGATGAAAAACTCAAAGAACGCTTCGGGTGCAAATTCCAAGAAGATGGGAAAAAAGCAATCGAGTGGCATTCATATGTTTTCTTAAGTAAGTACCTGGAACAAGATCTTGACGCGCTCGAGCGGGGCAACGGCGGTCTTGGCGATCCCTCCAGCGATTCCACCGGCGACGAGCTCCTTGACGACAAGGGGCATCGAGCCCTCGATGAGGCCTTGGAGCGCCCCTCCACTCCCCTCTTCTCTTCCCCTCTCCTCCTCCGTCATCGCTTGCGAGCTCGGAGGACCGCGGACGGAGTCATATAAGAAGAGAAAGAAGAGGGGGAAGATGGGAAACAAGAAAGAGGAGTCTCCGGTCCGAGCAGGAAGGCGGACGGGGAGACCAAGAAAAGGTGCCGACGCGGGGGCATTATTGGAATTTTGCGAGGGAGGCGGACGAGAACACGGGACCCCAAATCGGAAAAGGGCGAGGAGGCGACAGAGTACGGTTTAGGTCCTTCAAACGGTACAACATTTATATACATTTTGGATATCCAGATTACGCGTGAGCTTTAATATTCTCGCAGCGTACCTTGAACGCATCATAACGATCACACGAATCTCTAAGTCCCACGTTTATCGCGCGGGAAACGGGAGTAGATGAGATTGCATTGCTCCTTTTGTGTCGCGACCGCGTTGGATGATGGAAAGAATCGCACGACTCGACGCGGTGGAAGCAATCGATTCCAAGGAACCGCCGCCTGCCGGTTAGGAAATGCCCCGCGACGGTAGCTGCACGCACGAGTTTATCCCACCGAATGCCAGCATAACCCAATAAAAGATGGTTATGTTTTGACTCGTGCCAAAATATAAATACGAACGTAGCCCAACTGCGTCAGGTTTTTGAGTTTGGACCATGACCTAACGCAGGCCTATTATGCCTAATCTGGCCCAGGGCCAGTTGAGTTGTCGTCATTGAGTTGGGTCATATAGAGTCTGATATGATCCACTCTTGTGACACAAGCCCATTCCTACACGGCAGCCTGTTAGACACGAAGACTACTGGTATGTTAGCCTCAACCGTGTCTGGCTGTTTATACTATAACATGGATTATTTGTTGTTACGCTGGTATCTAAGATTATTTGGACGCTCGGATATTGCAATCATATCGTATTCATGTGATATATCTTCTGAAGAGAACGAAGAAAGAAGTGGCAGAGGAAATTAGGAAGGTGCCGATCATGCAACCTGGAAAACTTGGGACGTTCAAAATCCATTTGAAAATTTATTTCCAAGATTCCACTAACACAAAAATAATGGGAACTGTAAGAGCCCATTGCCATTGCAGTTCTTTGTGCATTTTATTACTGTGATAACCGGTCCAATTGAGCTAATAGAAATCTGGGTCTGATCTACTTGACCAGCCTAAACATAAGAAATTGGTCCCAAAAAAAAAATAAAGTGTATGCGATGAGAGAAAGGGACTCCCGAGTCCCGATTGAAGTCTCCTCACCGAGTCTATCGGACAAATAGAATCCAATATCAAGACAGATTCTAACATCCTTCTAATTTCAATTTAGAGCCTTCCACCTCTCCTTCAATCCCCTCACCAATGATCCCTACCCTTTATCAGAGTTAGCCACCGCATCTTCCTCAATTTCTTCCCAAACATCGTTCTCCATCGCCATTATGGCTGCGGTCAGAACATCCCTGGAAGCCAAGTAAGATTCCTGGATCTTTATATTGACCCTCCTCTCCTACTTTTTAAGCCCTTCGAGTTCTGAATGGTTTTTTGAAAAACTTGAGCTATGTTTTCTCTTTTTTGGGTTTTTTTTTTCCAATTTATTCGTTCTTAATTTCCAACCATTTTCACTGTCGAAGCTCAGATATATGATTGAAATTTTATAATTCTTTTGATATTCTTGTGAACTTGTTTATTATTGCATGTATGATCTGTAGGATTTTAATTTAAGGTTCATGCGGCCGTGTCACACAATCAACCTAGGTGATGGATTCAAGACGCGACATTACCAATCGGATTTTTCTAGATTCATCAGCAAGGTTATCATGTTACAAATGTTGAAGTTGTCTTTAATGGCCTCGCTTCAAATTTCTGTTCTCTAATTCTCACGGTGGCTTTACAACATCTATTAAGCCTATAATGCAATTATGGTTTCTTCCTTTTCATCCTTTTTACTTTTTCTGGGCTTTCTGGCTTCATATTCTCAGCATCTCCAATATCGTACTGTTGGTATCCAAGCTTCATCACTGCAACTGCTTCTCTGCTGTATGATTCCTTATTCAGCGTACTGCAAATGGGCCTCACAGTTCATCATCTACCTTGCTGTCAGCAGCCAGTTCATTATTGCCTCATTTCACTGTTCAGGATTGGCTTATATGGGCTTATGTTCAATAGATGCTATTTTGTTCAAGTTCCTCTATTTTTACGTAATTTGCTTACGCTACATAGGTTGGTTTGAGTGTCTTTTACAATACCCTCGGGAGGTTTGTTGGTTTTTGGTTTGGTTACCACAGGGTGCTAGTATGTATCCTCTGTAGCTCGATGCAACCTTTCATCGTGTAACTTGCTACCTGTGCTTTTAATGAAGCTATTGCTCCTGTTTTCAACCAAAAAAAAAAAAACATTCCATTTGTCAGGCTGGCTCTTCCCATGAACTTTGCCTCAAGATCTCAGGCTCTTTACTAGCAACTGAAGCCATGGGAGGTTTACGCTAGACGCTGAGACTTTGACCCCCATTCTATCACAAAGAATTCTTTGATCAGTTTAAATCTGGTAATGGGCTTTTTTCACTGAACTCAAGATTTAGTCTATTTTTTTCAGCAGAGAACGGTGCTATTTTCTTCCTAAAAAAAACAAAATGGTAACCACAATTGACAGGTAACTACCGTGACAGCATGATCGATCAATTGTTCATAGGTCCTCGGAAAACAATAGCAATCTCACTTGGATCATTAGATAGATTCAAAGGGTTGTTGGTGCAAGGCATGGCGACCATCCGAGCTTCGTGTCTTTTCTTTTTATTATCATATTTTATGAAAGAGTATCATGTCTGGTTAGCGGAGAAGGTGGTGAAACATCAAATACTTTAGCTCCATTTTTGTGACTTCGTTGAGATTGGTACTTATCCTTTGCTATATTTAAGTGGTCTTGTACCAACCAAGATTTAACCATGTACTTGATACCTGCTCCTCTTTGGACAAGATCGTGCTTTTGAGATTCACCGTATACGATTTCTGTTGGATGAATATCTGGCTAGGATATCATCTTTCATGACCTTTTCAATATCACGCGATGCAGCAGGAAGAAAGAAGAAATAAAACAGAAACAATCAAAATACGTAGATCAACCAAAAAAAAGCTCGCCTCCATGAGGCATGCAAATTTCACTATGAGAAAAAGAAATATTACAAGAGGAGATCTCACCATCAACCCTCGTACACTCAATTTCTCCCTCACAGAAAGTTCTCCCTCACAAAAACTCTCTCTAGAAAGATCCACTTGAACCTCTGAAGTGACCACTGTCCGCTATCCAGAAGCCTCTTGCTCCTTTTTCTCTCAGCGTCCTCGTGCCTCTCTCTCTTCACGGGTTCACTGTTTCTGCTGAAGAAAACCACGCCGTGAGACCACCAGGCCACCACACAGCTTTTTGTTCCCAGGACCAGCCTTTTAAAGGCTTAAAACCGACTTAGAATGCGATTAGGACTCCTAATAACACTCATATAAAGGCCCTGGACCAATGGATCGAAACCAGAATCAACCCATACTATCCGATCGTGCATCGGTCCATGGAACAGTATCGTAGACCATGAGAAATATGTGAAAAATGCCCACGCGGTCCACGCGGTGAGCTGTGCACCATCCGATCCACGGTAGATCGGGCAATAGGTTCTAGAGGCGTGCGTGGGCCTGGGCCGCGCCCCACGCGCTTGGGCCTGGGCCATGCATCGGGCCGCACCCTGCGTGCCCGACCTGCACGCTGTCGCTCCTGGGCCTCATGCGGCCGCACCGCCGCCACTCCATCGACCCGCCGTCGGCCGCTGGCGGTCCTCCACCTCTTCGAATTTCGTGCCGATTTTAATCACGCGTATCTTCTCCGTCCGAACTCCGCTTAAGGTGATATTGTCTCGTTGGACTCCATTTTTCATCGCAAATCTCGCTGTGGGCTCAATGTGAATCAAATCTTGAGGTATCAAATCCTAACAATCTTTATCTCGACTCGATATTCGGTCTCCTTCTAACTCTGAGAGCTTCTGGATCTCCTTGCCACCATGTCCTGAGGCAATCATCTGCTGATTATAGATGGACAAACATGAGAGTCGAGCCAGACTGTTTGATCCCATCTCCATCGTATACTGTGCTCTCCCTGACCTGAGACCTACTCGGGGCATCATCCTGCAGCAATAGGAATCTCACCTTGCGATGTCGCTTCTCATCCTCCCGAGTCTCCTGTCTCGTGCCCGATCCACCTCCACCGGGAGCTCCACCTCATTTTGGACTCTACCTGGCTCTTGAAGCTCCACCTCACACTGGACTTCCCGCTAGATAATAATGTCCTCTCCTCCCATTCTTTCCCTCTAGAACAATCCTATCGTCGTGTAGCACCTTTAGAATTCCTCCACTAGTTACCATCCTGTAGCCTCTCGAATTCAGTATGCTCGGTGAGATAAGATTCTATCTGAAATCGGATATGTATCGGATCTCCCCCAATCTCCTCACTGCACCATCATGCGTCCTGCAGCTGACGTCCCGATACCTCTGATCGCACAGCTCAATCCATTCGGCAGATAAACAGTACCCTCATCGTTTTTCAGAGAATCAAACTGCTCCTCTCTGCAACATACATGATGGGTACATGCAGAATCTAAAATTCACTTCTGGGAAGAAGTAGATACTTCGTCAGATATCTCCAAGACATCTTCCTCTGAATAGCTACTGGCCATCGCTACAGTAGCCATCATCCGATCTTTGAGTTGAGAGCAATCTCTGGCCAGATGCTCCAACTCGTCACACCCGGTAACACCTAGTTTTGCTCAAGTCCCTCATCCTGGACTTGGATCGCCCTCGTCGCGATCTCTTGTCGCTCCGTCTACAGCCTCCTGCTCCTCCAGAAACCACCAAAGCTGAGCTACCACCACCTGAGCTCGAAGCCGGGTTCTCCCTCCTGAGAACTTTGTTCTGGAGTATTACCGCGATGACTTCGTCCATCTTGATGGTGCTCTTCCCTACTAGAAGAGCAATCACCAAAGACTCATACAAAGGGGGAAGCAACGCTAGCAAAACCAGCATCCTAGTCTTCTCCTCAACATTCTCACCAACGTTGAGGAGGTTGGTGAGGATCTTCTGGAAGTGGCTGAGATGCTCCTGCACGTTTTGTCCCTCAGTCATTCGCAGCTGGTAGAACTGTCTCCAGAGAAAAAGAGTGTTGGTGAGAGATTTCGTCATGTACAATTTCTCGAGCTTCGACTACAGCACCGTCGGAGAAATCTCGCTAAGCACATGGATCACCACCTCATCCGTTAGATACATGTGGATGGTACTCACCGTCTGCATCTATAGCCGTTTCCAATCCTGCACCTCTATGGTGGTCGGCTTCTCATCGCACAAGAGTGCATCAATCAATCCTTGTTGGATGAGCACGTTCTTCACCTTTGCCTGTCACAAAGAGAAATTATTCTTTCCATCAAACTTGTTGATCTCCAACTTGATTGATCTTGTCTTCTCCATCTTCAGTCTTGCTCACCATCGCTGCAATCTACGTTTTTATACCACCTCGCTCTAATACCACTTGTTGGGTAGATGTCTGGCCAGGACACCACCTCCTAAGATCTTTTCAATACCGCACGATGCAGCAGGAAGAAAGAAGAAATAAAATAGAAACAATCAAAATACGTGGATCAGCCAAAACAGAGCTCGCCTCTACGAGGCATGCAAACTTCATTATGAGAAAAAAAATATTATAAGAGGAGATCTCACCATCAACCCTCATACACCCAATTTTTTCCTCACAGGAAGTTCTCCCTCACAATAGCTCTCTCTAGAAAGATCCCTCTGAACCCCTGAAGTGACCGCTGTCCGCTGTCCAAGAGCTTCCTGCTCTTTCTCTTCTCAGCATCCTCGTGCCTATCTCTCTTCATGGGTTTACTATTTTCGCTGAAGAAAAATATGCCGCGAGACCACCAGGCCACCACACAGCTTTCTGTTCCCACGATCAGCCTTTTAAAGGCTTAAAACTGACTTAGAATGTGATTAGGACTCCTAATAATACTCGTATAAAGGCCCTGGACCGTTGGATCCAAATCAGAATCATCCCACGCCCTTCGATCGTGCACTGGTCCACAGAACAATACCGCGGACTACAAGAAATATATGAGAAACGCCCATGCGATCCACGCAGTGGGCTGTGCACCGTCCGATCCATGATGGACAGGGCAACGGGCTCCCATGGGTGCACGTGGGCCTGGGCCGCACCCTGTGTGCTCGACCCGCATGCTGCCATGCCTGGGCTGTGCGCAGCCGCACCGCCGCTTCTCCGCCGGCCCACCGCCGGCCGCCGCCGGTCCACCGCCGGCCGCCGTCGGTCCTCCACCACTCCAGATTCCATGCCGACTTCAATCGTGTGTATCTTCTCCGTCCGAACTCTGTTTAGGATGATCTTGATCTCGTTGGACTCCGTTTTTCATCATGGATCTCGCTATGGGCTCAATGTGGATCAAATCTCGAGACATCAAATTCTAATAATTTTTTGATGACCTAAAATATGTCAGTGTCATGAAAGGAGCAAAGTGAATAGAGTATGTGGATGCGTCGTATCATATCTGGACTCCGTATTACTGCTGAAGCAAAAAATTTTGATGTTTTCATAAAAATTTTAATTATTTGTATTTTTAACAAAATCATAACAAGTTTGTCTTCCAAAAATGTCTATCTTGGACTTTGCAAAACAATTCTACCCATCCCTCAATATTACTCTGTGAGAAATTTTTTTTACAGGTGAATCAAGTTGTATTTTGTATATTTTTATTATCAGATTGACTAAGCTAGAAGCATACCTTCATTTGACGGCAGCGACATGATCCAATATTATCTAGCATGAATGGCTCATTCCAACAGAAAAATAAAAATGAAAAAAAGGTTAAATAGATTTTCTTTGAAATTTATAACTTTATATATATAAGAGAACCACAAATCTATAGCCTCAGTCTTCCAAAGATGTTTTTTTGCAATTTTTCCACATCAATAGCACACAAGTAATGGATCCATATCCATCTAATTGTGATTGATCCTTTTCTTTCTTTGGTAAGAGATTATTGTTGTGGTTTCTTCCAATTTTCTAACCTTAGTAGCTATCCGAGGAGCCACCTCGGCACCATACCGATGAGATCAATCGATTATCGTGATTTGATTTTTATCGACTAGCATCCTCAAGAAAGATTTGGCCTGATTGGACTCCACGTGGTCTGGACTGTGTCCTCTACTTGTGTGCACGTTGTTCAATATTTTTGCCCCTACATTTGTAATGGCCGCTCAAGATGGTCATGCTTGATATGGGCGCATATGATCCGAGTCCGTTACTAGATACCATGAGTAAATTTCAAAAATTCAGATAACGATTAGTGATCGCCCCTTTGTATGAAGAGGAGAGAAGAGACTTTTAGATAAGTTAGGAAATGAAGAATCACTCTATATTCTTTACTCAGACTAACTTAAGCACTAGAGAATCTCCAATTAGACAATTTTCAACTAGTAGATTTTCTTTCATATCATCATCGAAGGAAGGCACTACTCTCTAGTTCAATCCCGATTGACCGCCTCTTGCCCAATCAAACAAATGATCTTGATCCAGAGATTTGTGACAATAGTTACAAATAATCTACCTCTACACCTTTATATATGGTATAACAATTGCCCAATCCTCCAAGGTACTTGAAGCTTTCCGGCACAAATCACAAGTAGTGACGTCACTCTACTTCTAGCCCCATTAAAACTACAAAAACTTTTATTCAACTTATCTAGATTCATTAGTTTAGTTAGTCTTAAGTCTAATAGTTTCATCCAAAAATATTTATTCAACTTATTTAGATTCATTAGCTTATTTAGTCTTAAGTACAATAGTTTCGTCCAAAAATATCTATTCAACCTATTCAGATTCATTAGCTTATTTAATCTCAAGTACAATAGTTTCGTACAAAATTATCTATTCAACCTACTCAAATTCATTAGCTTAGCTAGTCTCGGGTACAATAGTTCTATCCAATAATATCTATTCAACCAATTCAGATTCATTAGCTTAGCTAGTCTCGGGTACAATAGTTCCGTCCAATAATATCTATTCAACCAATTCAGATTCATTAACTTAGATAATCTCGAGCACAATAGTTTTCTTCAAAAATATACATTCAACTTATTGAGATTCATTATAGTTGTGAAACTCCTGACATTGTCCAATACCATGGGTAACATCGCTTACACTTGACACCGCCCTTTTGTACCTTCCATTGCAAAGCCGAATTCTTCTTCATATTTACATTCTTATGTTCATTTTTGTACAACTCTTTTTCTAGCTCTTTGTATTTATTGGTAACACGTTCTAATCTAGGTGTAGTACATCCCAGGAGCTTCATGCAGACTAATGCCCTCCCCTCTATCCACCCCCTACTGGTTGATCTCACTTTTTGCACGGCCTCTTTGGACTCATTTCAGATCTCACATGTTTACCGGGAGACCAACCAACCGGCTGACAGTTTAGCTGGGTGGCCCTCGGATGGGTTCTTCCTGTCCCTCTCTTCTCTGAGTTCTTTTCCCAAATAATACGAAAAAAAAACTTTTTTACCAAAATATATTCAAACCAAACTTATTTACCAAACTGATGTGAGAGGGAAAAACGCCATTTTGAATGGCGTTTTTTCCCCTGCCACGTCACCCCCCATTTCCACGGTGGCATCGTCCCAAAAAAAAAAAAGAAAGGAAGAAACGCCATTTGGAATGGCGTTTTCAAAATGGCGTTTTCCAATTTTTCTACCCAAAAATAAAAGAAAAAATCGCCATTCCAAATGGCGCTTTTAAAAACGCCATTTTGAATGGCGTTTTCAAAATGGCGTTTTCCAATTTTTCCACCCAAAAATAAAAGAAAAAATCGTGGGAAAATGGAAAATTTTTTTTTTAAAAATTTGAAATTAGTGAATAAATAAAAAATTTAAATTTTGATTGAATTTTAAAATATAAAGATTTGAATTTGTAATTCATTAAAAAAATTAATTTAGATTTTTTATTTCAAATTTTTTTAAAAAGATGTCCAAAAAAATCTTAAGAAATTCAAAAAAAATTATCATAGAAAATAAAAAAAGAGAAAAAGATTCAAAAAATTTTTAAAAATAGGTTAAAAAATTTTTATAAAAATATAAAGAATTGAAAAAAATAGAAATTGTAATTGTAATTGAAGAACAAAGTTTATAATTTTTAATTTTAAGAAATAAGAATTAAAATTGTAATTAAAATTAAAAATAATATTTTAAATAACTAAATTAATTTAAATATTATTATTTAAAAAATATTTTAAATAAAGAAAAAAAAGGGAGGAAAATTTAATTTGAATTAAATTTTGATCAAAAAATAAATCCAGTGTAAAAATGTGGAAAAAAAATTTTGTAAATTGAACTTTAGAAAAAATAATAATTTTTTAATTAAAGAAAAAGAATACGTAATAGAATGCTAAAAAGAAAAAAATGGAAGAAAAATGAAATTATAATTTAAAATGATAACTATTTTAAAATAAATAAAAAAAAGTATCATAGGAAAATAAAAAAATAACAATAAAATAAGAATTATAATTATAAATTTTAAAAAAATTTAATTTTAATTTAAATTAAAAATTATCATTTAAATTATTATTTTCATTTTTTAATTTAATTTATTTATTAATAGATTACAAATACATAATATAAAAAATTGTAAGAAAAGTAGATTTATATTTTTTAGTCGACCCCATGAATCGACTCATGGCTAAAAGAGTTTAACGGCACGCAAAGGAAACGGCGTTTTCTCCTTTCCCCCCTTCTTCTCTCCTTCTCCCTCTTCTTCTTTCTCCCTACTCCGGCGTCTCTCCGACAGCACGACGGTGAGCTGCCTCCTCTCTCCCTCTTCCTCTCTCTTCCTCTATTTAAAAAATTTAAAAAATAAAAATTACCAGAAAGAAAGTCAAGGGATCGACTCACAGAGTGTCGCAGTCAAAAATTTTGCGTGCCGTTAAACTCTTTTAGCCATGAGTCGATTCATGGGGTCGACTAAAAAATATAAATCTACTTTTCTTATAATTTTTTATATTATGTATTTGTAATCTTTTAATAAATAAATTAAATGAAATAATGAAAATAATAATTTAAATGATAATTTTTAATTTAAATTAAAATTAAATTTCTTTAAAATTTATAATTATAATTCTTATTTTATTGTTATTTTTTTATTTTCCTATGATTCTTTTTTTTATTTATTTTAAAATAGTTATCATTTGAAATTATAATTTCATTTCTCTTCCATTTTTTTCTTTTTAGCATTCTATTACGTATTCTTTTTCTTTAATTAAAAAATTATTATTTTTTCTAAAGTTCAATTTACAAAATGGCGTTTTTAAAGACTTATTTTATTTTTATAAAATTTTTTTAGCCTATTTTTAAAATTTTTTTGAATCTTTTTTTAATTTATTATTTTTTATTTGAGAAAGTAATTTGAAATAATATTTTAATTTCAATTTATCTTTAAAATTTTATTCTTTTTTATTTTTACATTATAATTCTTTTTTTTATTTTTTAAAAATTTTATAATTTTTAATTTTCTTAAAAATTTTGAAGACAAGTATTTCGAATGATGTTTTTCAATTTAATTTCAAATTTTTATTTCTTTCATATTTTTTTCTCTTTTTTTATTTTCTATGATAATTTTTTTTTAATTTCTTAAGATTTTTTTGGACATCTTTTAAAAAAAATTTGAAATAAAAAATCTAAATTAATTTTTTTAATGAATTACAAATTCAAATCTTTATATTTTAAAATTCAATCAAAATTAAAATTTTTAATTTATTTACTAATTTCAAATTTTAAAAAACATAATTTTTCATTTTTTCATGATTTTTTCCTTTATTTTTGGGTGGAAAAATTGGAAAACGCCATTTTGAATGGCGTTTTTAAAAACGCCATTCAAAATGGCGTTTTTAAAAGCGCCATTTGGAATGGCGTTTCTTCTTTTTTTTTTTTTTTTTTGGGACGATGCCACCGTGGAAATGGGGGGTGACGTGGCAGGGGAAAAAACGCCATTCAAAATGGCGTTTTTTCCTCTCACATCACTTTGGTAAATAAGTTTGGTTTGAATATATTTTGATAAAAAAGTTTTTTTTGTATTATTCGGGAAAAGAGCTATCTCTTCTCTCCCCTTCATTACTAGTATGCTGGTAATGACTGATTGGACTGATATTTTCTTTTTACGTTCTTAGTTTTCTTTTTCCTTCTTAAGGTTTTCCCCCCTTTTTTGTACCCAAAAAAAAAAAATGTTAGCTGAGTCGACTGAGGTGGACCGGAAGGAGAAGGGGTCTGGGTCGTCTGACCCAACGCGTGAGGCTTACCATATCAACCCTCATAAAAGTCTCACCCGTTCAAGGCCGTTGACGGTTTCCCCTTCAACGTTAGCACTTGCTTCGGTTCAACCAATTCAAACGGCGTACGTTGCCTGGTCAAGAATCAAGACTGCGACTTCAATACCAGGTTAAAATCTCACCCATCTCCTCCTTCCCCAACCGTCTCTATATATAGGCAACCCCAACCCCTCATCACAGCTAGCAATTCAACAAGCCTCAAAGCAACAGAGATATCTAAGCCACTCCACCACCACAACCCACACAAAAGAGATCTAGCTGCAAAGATCTATAACCATGGCCACTCTCCAATTAGGTAGCAACTATCTCCTGTCTTCTTCTTCCTTCTCAAATCAACGAAGGATCTGCGCCAGTCTTCATGTCCCCTCCCCTCTGGGAGCCAAGACCGTCTCCCTTCCAAAGCTCCCTGCTTTGTTCAAAGTGGAAGAACTCGGCCTTAAAGAACATACTAATTCGGACGGTAGCTACACCCAACCTCATCAACCAATGACAGCCGATAAAGATCATGATCGCCTGGTAGCCAAGCTCCTGGCGATCGCTGAGGCCGTAGCGGACCGAGCTGAGATGCATGCCATCATTGGAGATCAGAGGAACAACTGGAACCACCTCTTCCTCCACTCCATCAACTCCATCAATTTAACCGCTTCCCTCATGGCCGGCATCTCCGCGGCTCTCACGGTGGGAGAAGCAGCACCACATCTCTCAGCCTTCAAGCTCTCGTCCGTGGTCTTGTTCACCGCAGCTACCGGAATGATGCTGATCGTCAACAAGATCCAGCCTTCTCAGCTGGCTGAAGAGCAAAGGAATGCCACCAGACTGTGGAAGCAGCTCGAAAGATCGATCCACAACACCCTCGCGCTCCGAGAGCCTGCCGAATCGGACATCGAGGAGGCTTTGGAGAAAGTCCTCGCGCTCGAGAAGGCTTATCCACTTCCTTTGCTTCCGGAGATGCTGGAGAAGTTCCCAGAAACCGTGGAGCCTACACGTTGGTGGCCTAAAATTCAAAGACGGGGGCAAGAAACGAAGAAAGCATGCGTTAATGGGATGGCGAGCAACGGTTGGAGCAAGGAACTGGAAGAGGAGATGCTGGGAATTCATAGAGTTCTAAAGACGAAAGATGAGGAGCAGTATGTGAGATTGGGCAAGCTGGTGTTGAACATTAACAAAACTTTGGCTATCTCCGGACCTCTATTCGCCGGCATGGCTGCAATTGGGGCTGGGTTGATAGGTTCTCCTGTTGACAGCCCACTGCCGGTGTTGGTGGGGGTTGTCGGAGGAGCGCTTGCAGCAGTCGTGAATACTGTGGAGCACGGCGGGCAGGTGGGAATGGTGTTTGAGCTGTTCCGCAACTGCGGCGGTTTCTACCGGAGGTTGCAAGAGGAAATCGAGTCCAACTTGAGGGAAAGTGAGGTGGAGAAGAGGGAGGATGGGGAGTTGTTTCGGATGAAGATGGCTTTGCAGCTTGGGAGAAGCCTCTCTGAGCTCAAAGACTTTGCATCCTATTCTTCCTCCTCTTTACAAGATGAAGATCTCAAAGAATTCGCTGGGAAGCTATTCTGACCGTAATTGGTATTTCCCACTTAATTAGGCTCGGTTAGTGTGTAAAAGCATAGCACATTTTTTTGATACATTATTGTTCGAAGTGTAAATACAAATTATAAAATGTCATGAGAATTTTTTTGAGACTATTTTTCTGGTTGTAAAATGTTAATGCAAGACATTCGAAGTGTCTTTAATGAAAATGTTTTAAACCAACTGGAATTCTTCTCTCTCTTAATGACGCACTGATGTTCAAGGTGTCTATATCATCATGTACTGTTTGGAATGTGCAAGTCATGTCTCAATAGTAAGCATTTGATATAAGGTTGGTATATGGTTCAAATTTCATTGACAATGACTACAAGAATGTGTGAAAAATATATTTAATATTATCATTAATTTTTACTATTTAAAAATGTTATAAATATATATCTATTTAAGTGACTTGTGCTTTTAGTAGAATCAGAGGATATTTAGAAGAAAAGATAGATGCAAGAGATCCAATCTGAAGGAGATGCAGAGTCTCACATCCAGCTTAGCCAATCAATTTCTTCTCCCATCTTTACTTTAGGATATTTTTCCTTTTTTGCAGTCAACGCGTCCATAGGATCTTGCAGTCTATAGAACATTAGCCCTTGTTGCATCAGAGAACAAAAACCAGCACAAACTACAACTCCGGAGGAAAAAGAAAAAAAAAAAAAATCTGAAGTTGAAAGCAGCAGGAACACAGAGATGGATGGTCGCTCTCCAGTGGCTCTTCCAATGAACTTTGCCTCAAGATCTTGGCCTCTTTACTAGCAACTTAATCCATAGGGGTTTACGATGGACCCTTAAACTTTGACCCATTCTAGCGCAAAGAAATCTTAGATTAGCTCAAATTCAATAGCGAGCTTTTTTTACTAAACTTAAGATTTAGTCTACATTGTTTAGCAAAGAAATGATTTTTTTTTTTTGAAAAAAAAAATGGTAACCACCATTGACACATGACTACCATGATGCCACGATGGATCAATTATTCATAGGTCTGCAGGAACAAATAGCAATATCACTTAGGAAGTATTTGGTACTATGTAATTCTAAAATGATTACATGTAATTTTGCAACACATAATCAGATTACATTGTTTGTTCGTGACTTTCACAAATAATACTGCATTATATATAATACGACATTATCTCAAAAAAAGATAATTCGATTGTCTAAGACAAGGTGGTGATCATGTGATTACATGTAATTTTGTAATCCTGCAATCTTTCAACAAGATAACTTTAGGACCAAAATACCACCATCAAAATAAATCAAAATAAATTATGAATAGTCTCATTTGATGAAAATAGAAAAGAAAACATAATGCATGATGTCACAGAAAATGATTGGTCCCGAAATTAAGTTGTCCATCTAAAAAATGACAATAATCAATAAGTAAGAATGGAGATACTTTGAAAAAAATAGCTTATATTCTATATAATCTAAATTATATACTAAATACTGTAATATAAAATTTTTTATAATTTTACAACAATATTACTGTACATATCAAATATTACAATATAAGATTTCCTGTAATTTTATCAGTTAATCACATTCTCACTGCAATCACATTACCATAGCAACATTATTTATGTAATACACCAAATACCTCCTTAAATCATTTGATAGATTCAATGGGTTGTCATCTTGTTGGTACATGGCATGGCAATACACAGGAGTTTCATGTCTTCTTTTTCTTTTTTAATACAAAATGTTTCGTGTCTTCTTTTTTTTATTATTTTAATGAGAAGTTTTCGTGTCTGGTTAGCGAAGAAGGTGGTGAAAGCAACGTCAAATACTTTTGTAAGGGTACCAACCAAGATTTAGCCTTGTAGTTAATACGTTTTCCTCCTTGGACAAAGTCATGAGTTTGAGATTCCCTACTACAAACGATTTCTTGGTGGTCTAAAATATACAAGCGCTGTCAACGGAGCAAAGTGAATGAAATAGGTGGATGTATAGTGTCATGTATGGACTCAGTACTACTCCTAAAACAAGATTTTGATGTTTCAAGAAAAATTTTAATTACTTGTATATTTTAAAAATTATTTTAGGTTTGTCTTCCAAAAATGTCTATCTTGGACTTTTTTGAGACCATGATACCCCTAGCCCTCAATATTACTGTGTAAGAAAAATCTGTTATGGGTGCAGTTGTATTTTATATATTTTTATTATCAGATCGATCAAGATAGAAGCATACTTTCATTTAAGGATAGCAACATCATCCAATATTAGCTAATATGAATCTCCCATTTCAAATGAAAAGTGAAAATACAAAAAAAAAAAAGAAAAGAAAAGTTAGATGGATCTTCTTTGTGTGTGTGTGTGTGTGTGTGTGTGTGTAACTTTATGTATATGAGAGAACTATAAATCTATAGCTTTAGCCTTTCGGTAGTATTTTGTAGGGTCTTTTGCAATTCTTCTATATTGATAGCACACGGTTAATGGATCCATGTCAATATGCATTGGTTGTGCTTTTCCTCTCTTTGGTGAGAGGTTATAAATAATCCACCTCTCCACTTTTATATATGGTTATAATAATTGCCCAATCCTCCAAGGTACTTGGAGCTTTCTAGCACAGACCATAGGAAGTGACATCACTTTAGCCCTAGCTATACGAAAACTAGAAAAAATGAATGGATATACCATCACTTGAGCAAGAGATACTATTTGTATATTTATGTGGGTCTATTTTATTTAAAGAGGCCTAGTTAAAATAGGATAATTTTATTCTAGCTTAAGTAATTAATGTTGCAATTAATCCTTATGATTCTTCAATACAATTTTTTGACCATTTTTAATCTAAAAAAATTATACAAATATTTATGTAGTCATTCCCTCCTTTTTTCAAAATCATTCTTGGTTGCTTAATTCAAAAGGTATTCAGATAAAATGTTAATTAAGGTCATAATATTAATTTTCTAGATGTTTTGTTTTTATCGAAAAAATTGTTGTCCAAAAATATGTGCAGTTTTTCTTGAACATTGGCAATTGTGTGGAAATAAACACTATTATGGTTTGTCAACAAGATCATTAGACATTGTCTTATCAAAACCAATTAGCTAATAGGTTTAAAGGTCTTATATTATGCATGACATATTGCCATTAGTGAAGGCCAATAATGTTGAGACGCGATATCTAAGCAGCCTTCCATCAAATTGAATATTATTAGCTATATAGTCATCAAAAGAACTATACTCATACTCATATGACCTTAGCTAAGCATATTAGTGGAAAGGGGCGGTTGGTACCTTGTAATAAGATCCATAGCATATTGAAGCATGATAGAGTTTAATTTGCTAGTTAGTTATCTTTCGACCTTCATTTTTAACAAGCCACATCACTAAAATTGAGAAGCCACGTAGGTATTAATAAGAGTGGACATTTTTAGCAATTTTCATTGGCTGTGAAGTTTTTTCTCTTAAGCAATATTAAACAAATACTATTAGATCACATACCTTAATATTTATTAGTAATATATAAATTATATCTTTTATAGAATTTTATAGAAATAGTATGGATTGTATCTTTCACATGAAAGAATGATTGATCTTTCCATGCAGTATTAATCATTAGATCACATTTTGCATAGATTTCAAGGTATTTCGATCTTTTTCTTTCATGATTCATCTGTTTGCATATTTTTGAAAGTGGATATTGTGCAAACTAACATTTAATGTCATAAAAAAAAAAGAAATGATTCTGTTTCACTAATTTGTGGACAATCCTGATTGACCACTAGGCCATCAAATTGTACGTATCACTTTGTCACTTATCTTCGATTTTATCAACGTTTTAAGTTCTCCCTTTCTTTCACACTCCGTCGGTTTGCTGTTTTCTTGGCGATGCGCTAGACCTCCCCACTCTCGAATCTTGGGCCGTGGGAGCCATTACACGCACCACTGGAAAGATACCAATCTTGGCTTCCTTCTAGCTCACACCACTCGCGGCTTCTATGACTTTTAATCAAGTTAGTGTCCAAACCATCAGTCATTTGATCCATTTGAATTAGTATGTACGAAAGTTGAACAAAAAATCTAGTAGATTATCCGAGCCAGAAATTTTAACTCTTCAATTTAATAGCAAAAAAAATATGATAAATATAAATAAATTTACGATAGACCCTTAAACTAATTAGACCCATTCTAGCGCAAAGAAATATTAGATCAGCTCAAATCCAATAGTGAGATCTTTTTACTAAACTTAAGATTTAGTCTACATTGTTTAGCAAAGAAATGATTTTTTTTTTGAAAAAAAAATGGTAACCAGCATTGACAGATGACTACCACGGTGCCATGATGGATCAATTGTTGATAGGTCTGTAAGAACAAATAGCAATATCACTTAAGGGACGCTTGGTAATATGTAATCCTAAAAAGATTACATATAATTTTGCAACAGATAATCAGATTACATTATTTGATTCATCACTTTTACAGATAATGCTGCATTATATGTAATACAGTATTATCTCAGAAAGAGATAATCCGATTGTCTAAGAGAATATGACTATGTGATTACATGTAATCTTGTAATCCTGTAATTTTTCAACAAGATAACTTCAGGACCAAAAAGCTTTGATCAAAATAAATTAAAATAAATTATAAATAATTTTACTTAGTGAAAATAGAAAAGAAAACATCATAGGTGATGTCACAAAAAATGGTTGGTCTCGAAATTAAGTTGTCCCTCTAGAAAATGACAATAATTAATTAGTAAGAATGGAGATACTTTGAAAAATTAGCTTATATTTCATGTAATCTAAATTATACACTAAATACTACAATATAGGATTTTCTATAATTTTGCAACAACATTACTGCATATACCAAATATTGTAATATAAGATTTTCTATAATTTTATCAGGTAATCATATTCTCTCTGCAATCACATTATCATAGCAACATTACCTATGTAATGCATCAAATGTCTCAGATCATTTGATAGATTCAATAGGTTGTCGTCTTGTTGGCACATGGCATGGCAATACACTGGAGTTTCATGTCTTCTTTTTCTTTTTTAATACAAAAATGTTTCATATCTTTTTTTATTATTATTTTAATGAGAAGTTTTCATGTCTGGTTAGCGAAGAAGGCGGTGAAAGCAACGTCAAATACTTTTGTAAGGGTACCAATCAAGATTTAGCCTTGTAGTTAATACGTTTTCCTCCTTGGACAAAGTCATGAGTTTGAGATTCCCTACTACACGATTTCTTGGTGGTCTAAAATATAGACGCGCTATCAACGGAGCAAAGCGAATGAAATAGGTGGATGTATAGTGTCATGTATGGACTCAGTACTACTCCTAAAACAAGAAATTTTGATGTTTCAAGGAAAATTTTAATTATTTGTATATTTTGAAAATTATTGTAGGTTTGTCTTCCAAAAATGTCTATCTTGGACTTTTTTGAGACCATGATACCCCTAGCCCTCAATATTACTGTGTAAAAAAAATCTGTTATGGGGCCAGTTGTATGTTGTATATTTTTATTATCAGATCGCCCAAGATAGAAGCGTAGTTTCATTTAAGGATAGCAACATCATCCAATATTAGCTAACATGAATGTCCCATTTCAAACGAAAAGTGAAAATACAAAAAAAAAAAAAGAAAAGTTAGATGGATCTTCTTGGAATATATATATATATATATATATATATATATATATATATATACAACTTTTTGTATATGAGAGAACTATAAATCTATAGCTTTAGCCTTCCAGTAGTATTTTGTAGGGTCTTTTGCATATATATATATATATATATATATATATATATATATATACATATACAACTTTTTGTATACGAGAGAACTATAAATCTATAGCTTTAGCCTTCCGGTAGTATTTTGTAGGGTCTTTTGCAATTCTTCCATATTGATAGCACATGGTTAATGGATCCATGTCAATATGCATTGGTTGCTCTTTTCCTCTCTTTGGTGAGAGGTTATAAATAATCCACCTCTCCACTTTTATATATGGTTATAATAATTGCCCAATCCTCCAAGGTACTTGGACCTTTCTAGCACAGACCATAGGAAGTGACATCACTTTAGCCCTAGCTATACGAAAACTAGAAAAAATGAATGGATATACCATCACTTGAGCAGGAGATACTATTTGTATATTTATGTGGGTCTATTTTATTTAAAGAGGCCTAGTTAAAATAGGATAATTTTATTCTAGCTTAAGTAATTAATGTTGCAATTAATCCTTATGATTCTTCAATACAATTTTTTGACCATTTTTAATCTAAAAAAATTATACAAATATTTATGTAGTCATTCCCTCCTTTTTTTCAAAATCATTCTTGGTTGCTTAATTCAAAAGGTATTCAGATAAAATGTTAATTAAGGTCATAATATTAATTTTCTAGATGTTTTCTTTTTATCGAAAAATTTGTTGTCCAAAAATATGTGCAGTTTTTCTTGAACATTGGCAATTGTGTGGAAATAAACACTAGTATGGTTTGTCAACAAGATCATTAGACATTGTCTTATCAAAACCAATTAGCTAATAGGTTTAAAGGTCTTATATTATGCATGACATATTGCCATTAGTGAAGGCCAATAATGTTGAGACGAGATATCTAAGCAGCCTTCCATCAAATTGAATGTTATTAGCTATATAGGCATCAAAAGAACTATACTCATACTCATATGACCTTAGCTAAGCATATTAGTGGAAAGGGGCGGTTGGTACCTTGTAATAAGATCCATAGCATATTGAAGCATGATAGAGTTTAATTTGCTGGTTAGTTATCTTTCGACCTTCATTTTTAACAAGCCACATCACTAAAATTGATAAGCCACATACGTATTAATAAGAGTGGACATTTTTAGCAATTTTCATTGGCTGTGAAGTTTTTTCTCTTAAGCAATATTAAACAAATGCTATTATATCACATACCTTAATATTTATTAGTAACATATAAATTGTATCTTTTATAGAATTTTATAGAAATAGTATGGATTGTATCTTTCACATGAAAGAATGATTGATCTTTCCATGCAGTATTAATCATTAGATCACATTTTGCATAGATTTCAAAGTATTTCGACCTTTTTCTTTCATGATTCATCTGTTTGCATACTTCTGAAAGTGGATATTGTGCAAACTAATATTTAATGTCATAAAAAAAAAGAAATGATTCTGTTTCACTAATTTGTGGACAATCCTGATTGACCACTAGGCCATCAAATCATACGTATCACTTTGTCACTTATCTCCGATTTAAGTTCTCACTTTCTTTCACACTCCGTCGGTTTGCTGTTTTCTTGGCGATGCGCTAGACCTCCCCACTCTCGAATCTTGGGCTGTGGGAGCCATTACACGCACCACCGGAAAGATACCAATCTTGGCTTCCTTCTAGCTCACACCACTCGCAGCTTCTATGACTTTTAATCAAGTTAGTGTCCAAACCATCAGTCATTTGATCCATTTGAATTAGTATGTACGAAAGTTGAACAAAAAATCTAGTAGATTATCTGAGCCAGAAATTTTAACTCTTCAGTTTAACTGCAAAAAATATGATAAATATAAATAAATTTACGATAGACCCTTAAACTAATTAGACACATTATAGCGCAAAGAAATATTAGATCAGCTCAAATCCAATAGTGAGCTCTTTTTACTAAACTTAAGATTTAGTTTACATTGTTTAGCAAAGAAATGATTTTTTTTTTCTGAAAAAAAAAATAGTAACCAGCATTGACAGATGACTACCACGGTGCCATGATGGATCAATTGTTCATAAGTCTATAAGAACAAATAGCAATATCACTTAGGGGACGCTTGGTAATATGTAATCATAAAAATATTACATATAATTTTACAATAGATAATCAGATTACATTGTTTGTTTCGTCACTTTCACAGATAATGCTGCATTATATGTAATGCAGTATTATCTCAGAAAGAGATAATCCGATTGCCTAAGAGAATGTGACTATGTGATTACATGTAATCTTGTAATCCTGTAATTTTTTAACAAGATAACTTTAGGACCAAAAAACTTTCATCAAAATAAATCAAAATAAATTATGAATAGTTTCACTTGGTGAAAATAAAAAAGAAAACATAATGGGTAATGTCACAAAAAATGGTTGGTCTCGAAATTAAGTTGTCCCTCTAGAAAATGACAATAATCAATAAGTAAGAATGGAGATACTTTGAAAAAATTAACTTATATTTCATGTAATCTAAATTATACACTAAATACTACAATATAGGATTTTCTATAATTTTGCAACAACATTACTGTATATACCAAATATTGCAATATAAGATTTCCTATAATTTTATCAGATAATCATATTCTCTCTGCAATCACATTATCATAGCAACATTACTTATGTAATACATCAAATGTCTCAGATCATTTGATAGATTCAATGGGTTGTCGTCTTGTGGGCATATGGCAGGGCAATACACCGGAGTTTCATGTCTTCTTTTTCTTTTTTAATACAAAAATGTTTCATGTCTTTTTTTTTATTATTTTAATGAGAAGTTTTCATGTCTGGTTAGCGAAGAAGGCGGTGAAAGCAACGTCAAATACTTTTGTAAGGGTACCATCCAAGATTTAGCCTTGTAGTTAATACGTTTTCCTCCTTGGACAAAGTCATGAGTTTGAGATTCCCTACTACACACGATTTCTTGGTGGTCTAAAATATACAAGCGCTGTCAACGGAGCAAAGCGAATGAAATAGGTGGATGTATAGTGTCATGTATGGACTCAGTACTACTCCTAAAACAAGAAATTTTGATGTTTCAAGGAAAATTTTAATTATTTGTATATTTTGAAAATTATTGTAGGTTTGTCTTCCAAAAATGTCTATCTTGAACTTTTTTGAGACCATGATACCCCTAGCCTCAATATTACTGTGTAAGCAAAATCTGTTATGGGCCCAGTTGTATGTTGTATATTTTTAAATACCAGAACGATCAAGATAGAAGCATACTTTTATTTAAGGACAGCAACATCATCCAATATTAGCTAACATGAATGTCCCATTTCAAATGAAAAGCGAAAATACAAAAAAAAAAAAAAAAAAAAAAGTTAGATGGATCTTCTTGGAATATATATATATATATATATATATATATATATATATATATATACACACACAACTTTTTGTATATGAGAGAACTATAAATCTATAGCTTTAGCCTTCCGGTAGTATTTTGTAGGGTCTTTTGCAATTCTCCCATATTGATAGCACATGGTTAATGGATCCATGTCAATATGCATTGGTTGCTCTTTTCCTCTCTTTGATGAGAGGTTATAAATAATCCACCTCTCCACTTTTATATATGATTATAATAATTGCCCAATCCTCCAAGGTACTTGGAGCTTTCTAGCACAGACCATAGAAAGTGACATCACTTTAGCCTAGCTATACGAAAACCAGAAAAAATGAATGGATATACCATCACTTGAGCAAGAGATACTATTTGTATATTTATGTGGGTCTATTTTATTTAAAGAGGCCTAGTTAAAATAGGATAATTTTATTCTAGCTTAAGTAATTAATGTTGCAATTAATCTTTATGATTCTTCAATACAATTTTTTGACCATTTTTAATCTAAAAAATTATACAAATATTTATGTGGTCATTCCCCCCTTTTTTTCAAAATCATTCTTGGTTGCTTAATTCAAAAGGTATTCAGATAAAATGTTAATTAAGGTCATAATATTAATTTTCTAGATGTTTTCTTTTTGTCGGAAAAATTGTTGTCCAAAAATACGTGCAGTTTTTCTTGAACATTGGCAATTGTGTGGAAATAAACACTATTATGGTTTGTCAACAAGATCATTAGACATTGTCTTATCAAAACCAATTAGCTAATAGGTTTAAAGGTCTTATATTATGCATGACATAGTGAAGGCCAGTAATGTTGAGATGAGATATCTAAGCAGCCTTCCACCAAATTGAATGTTATTAGCTATATAGGCATCAAAAGAACTATACTCATATGACCTCAGCTAAGCATATTAGTGGAAAGGGGCGGTTGGTACCTTGTAATAAGATCCATAGCATATTGAAGCATGATAGAGTTTAATTTGCTAGTTAGTTATCTTTCAACCTTCATTTTTAACAAGCCACATCACTAAAATTGAGAAGCCACGTAGGTATTAATAAGAGTGGACATTTTTAGCAATTTTATTGGCTGTGAAGTTTTTTCTCTTAAGCAATATTAAACATATGCTATTGGATATCATACATTAATATTTATTAGTAACATATAAATTGTATCTTTTATAGAAATAGTATGGATTGTGTCTTTCACATGAAAGAATGGTTGATCTTTTCTCATGATATTAATCATTAGATTATATTTTGCATAGATTTCAAAGTATTTCGATCTTTTTCTTTCATGATTCATCTGTTTGCATAGTTCTGAAAGTGGACATTGTGCAAACTAACATTTAATGTCATAAAAAATAGAAATGATTCCGTTTCGCTAATTTGTGGACGGTCCTGATTGACCACTAGACCATCAAATTATACGTATCACTTTGGCACTTATCTTCGATTTTATCAATGCTTTCGGTTCTCATTTTCTTTCACACTCCGTCGGTTTGCTGTTTTCTTGGCGGCGTGCTAGACCTCTCCACTCTCGAATCTTGGGTCGTGGGAGCCATTACACGCACCACCAGAAAGATACTAGTCTTAACTTCCTTCTAGCTCACACCACTCGCAGCTTCTATGACTTTTAATCAAGTTAGTATCCAAACCATCAGTCATTTGATCCATTTGAATTAGTATGTATGAAAGTTGAACGAGAAACCTAGTAGATTATCCGAGCCAGCAATTTTAACTCTTCAGTTCAACGACAAAAAAATATGATAAATATAAATAAATTTAAAAAAAATTAAAATTTTACAGAAGATAGATCTCGACTTCTACATTAATTTTATCTTCTATTACTCTATCTAATTCTTCATATATTGGAAGATAATCTATAGTCAAAATCTTTTTCAAAAAAGAAAATTTTAGTTCTATTAGTTTATTTTGAGACTCAAATAATAAAATTTTGGTTTGATTTAGTACCTTTATGAGCTATATCAAAGTTATAGATCTCGAAAGAATATCCAATTTAAAAAAAAAAGATAATCTCAAATAGATATCATATGATCAAATTATGATCTCCTGAAACTTAGCATGTGATTCAATTTCTTGGTATAGTGGATCTTGCTCTTGAATTTTATTTAGCTCTACTCATAGTGACCAATATAATCTGCATCCGGTCTTCATAATAGTAAAAGTGATCCATATTAAGTCTAGAGATTCTTCTGGATATCCATAGTGGTTAAAATGATCCACATCTAATTCGATGATCCATCTGAATCAAGCATGCTAGCTCTTTCCATAAACTTTGCCTCAAGAACTTAGGTTCTTTACTAACACTTAATCCATGGGGGTTTACGTCATATGGTTAGACACATTCTATCACCAAGAAATATTAGATCAGTGCACATCCAATAATAAACTTTTTTCACTAAACTCAAGATTGAGTCTACGTTTTTCCATGGAGAATAGAGATTTTTTTCCAGAAAAAGCAATATGGTAACCACTATTGACAGATAACTACCGTGATGCCATGATTGATCAATTGTTCATGGGTCTGCATGGAAAAATAGCAATCTCACTTAGACCATTTGATACATTCCAAGGGTTGTCGGCACATCGCATGGCAACACATCGGAGTTTTCTTTTTTTTCTTTTGATGAAAGAGTTTCATGTCTGGTTAGCGGAGAAGATGCTGAAAGCAATGGTAAATACTTTAGCTCCATTTTTGAATTTAGTTGAGATTCGTACTTCACTTTTGCTAGATTTAAGTGATCCGGTGCCAAACAAGATTTAGCCTTGTAGTTGATACCTGCTCGGCTTCTCCTCTTGGACAAGGTCATGGGTTTGAGTTTCACCGTACACGATTTATTAGTGGCCTAAACTATGCAAACCCTGGGAAAGGAGCAAAGTGAATGAAGTACGTGGATGTACAGTGTCATATATGGACTCAGTGCTACCACTAGAACAAGAAATTTTGATGTTTCAAGAAAACCATGAACATGTAGCTTTAGTCTTCCAAAAGTATCATTCAGTAGTCTTTTGCAATTAATTCTTCCACATTGATAGTATACAATTAATAGATCCATATGAGCAATTGATATTTATCTTTCTTCAGTGAGTGGCCACAATGAATCCACCTCTCCGCTTCTATACATGGTTATAACAATTGCCCGACTCTCCAGGGTACTTGGAGCTAGCTTTCTAGTATGAACCACAACTGGTGATGTCGCTCTACTTTTGGCTCCGTAAAACCTGCAAAAAAAAAAAAAAGAAGAAGAAGAACAAGAAGTAGAAGAAGAAGGGATGGATACAATATCACTTGATGGGAGATACCATCTCTACATTTATGTGGGTCTATTTTATTTAAATAGGCCTAGCTAAAAGATAGAGGTAGGATAATTTTTTCAATTAATCTTTCTGATTTTTTAACACAAATTTTTGATCATTTTTAATCTGAAAATTTATACAAATATTTTTATAGTCAATCTCTAATTTTTTGAAGATCATTCTTAGTTGCTTAATTGAAAAGGGAAGTAGATTAAATATTAATTAAAGTTGTACTTTAATTTTCCCAAAGTTTCTTTTTATTGGAAAATTTGTTGTCCAAAAATATGTGTGTATTTTTTGTTGATCATTGGCAATTGTGTGGAAAGGAACAGTACTGTATATGATTGGCAGACAAGATCTCTAGATGTTGTCATGTCAAAATCAATTAGCCAACAGGTTTCAAGGGCCTTATATTGTGTATGACACATTGCTGTTAGAGAAGGTCAATAAATGTTGAGACAAGATATCTAAGTAGCCTTCCATCAAATTCAATGTTATTAGCTATATAAGCATCAAAAGGCCTATTCTAATATTACCTGAGCTAAGCATATTAGGGGAAAATGGAGGTTGGCCCCCTGTACTAAGATGCATAGCGTATTGAAGCATGATAGAGTTTAATTAGTTAGTTATCTTTCAACCTTCATTTTTAGCAAACTACATCACTCTCTAGGTTCTTAATTTTTGTTATGACCTTTCTTTTTAGCAATATCTAGAATTTGAAATCAGGATGTCCTCCAAGGACAAGCACTTAGGAGGATAGTCACCAATTGAGCAACCTAACAATTATTGGCAACTCTTATCGTAAATAACTTCATTGACATGGTATGATATGGCTTAAGTCCTAGGACATGATTTGTGGATGTCTAAGGACTCTTCAAGATATATTATTTTTTTATATGATGGATCACTCATATAAGCCTTGTATAGACACATGCAAAACAGTCAAGAATATAAAATATCACAAAAAAGGGTCAGAACAGTTCTCATATTCGTTCACAATATTTCTCTAGAGTGCTCGACAATATAAGAGACAATCTGATTTTTTGCACTGTTCGCCTAATGATAAATGTACTTGATGATCGAAGATGTGCAACCCTAAAGATGTGTCCTATTTGAGTGAAAATAGCTAGTCTATGGTAACATGATTTCATCCAACAATATTTATTCAATTTATTCAGCTTCAGTAGCTTAACTAGCCTTTTAGCTTATTTTGATTGATTAGCTTAGCTAGTCTCGAGTACAATAGTTTCATCTAAAAATACTTATTCAATTTATTTAGATATTTAGATTTATTAGATAAGCTAACCACATGCACAATAATTTCATCCAAAAACATTTATTAGCTTAGCAAGTTTCAAAGACAATAGTTTCCTCCAAAAATATTTATTCAATTTATTCAGATTCATCATGGCTTTGAAACTGTTGACTTGGTCCAATACCATGGGTAAAATCACGTGCACGTGACACCTCCCTCTTATACCTTGCATTGCAAAGCCGAATTCCTTTTCATATTTACATTCTTACGTTCATTTTTGTACTACTCTTTTCCTAGCCTGGTAATACGATCTAATCCATGTGTGGTAAAAGTTAGCCTAGTACATCGAGGGGGACCGGAAGGGGAACGAGTCTGGCCCAACGCCCAAAGCTTACCACATCAACCCTCATAAAAGTCCTACCCATTCAGAGCCGTTGACGGTTTCTCCTTCAACAAACGTTTGCTTCAGATTTAGCCAATTCAAATGGCGATGCCCGGTCAAGAGTCGGGACTGCAACTTGAAAACCAAGTTAAAATCTCGCCCAGCTCCTCGTTCCACAACCATCTCTATATATGGGTAACCCCGGCCCCTCTCATCCTCATCACATTCAACAAGCCACAAAGCAACAGAGATATCTAAGCCACTACACCACCACAACCCACACAAAAGAGATCTAGCTGCAAAGATCTATAACCATGGCCACTCTCCAATTAGGTAGCAACTATCTTCTGTCTTCTTCTTCCTTCTCAAATCAACGAAGGATCTGCGCCAGTCTTCATGTCCCCTCCCCCCCGGGAGCAAAGACCGTCTCCCTTCCAAAGCTCCCTGCTTTGATCCAAGTGGAAGAACTCGGCCTTAAAGGACATAATAACTCTGACGTTAGCCACACCCAACCTCATCAACCAACGACAGCCGATAAAGATGATCGCTTGGTTGCCAAGCTCCTGGCGATCGCTGAGGCCGTAGCGGACCGAGCTGAGATGCATGCCATCATTGGAGATCAGAGGAACAACTGGAACCACCTCTTCCTCCACTCCATCAACTCCATCAATCTAACCGCTTCCCTCATGGCCGGCATCTCCGCGGCTCTCACGGTGGGAGAAGCAGCACCACATCTCTCGGCCTTCAAGCTCTCGTCCGTGGTCTTGTTCACCGCAGCTACCGGAATGATGCTGATCGTCAACAAGATCCAGCCTTCTCAGCTGGCTGAAGAGCAAAGGAATGCCACCAGACTGTGGAAGCAGCTCGAAAGATCGATCCACAACACCATCGCGCACCGAGAGCCTGCCGAATCGGACATCGAGGAGGCTTTGGAGAAAGTCCTCGCGCTCGAGAAGGCTTATCCACTTCCTTTGCTTCCGGAGATGCTGGAGAAGTTCCCAGAAACCGTGGAGCCTACACGTTGGTGGCCTAAAATTCAAAGACGGGGGCAAGAAACGAAGAAAGCATGCGTTAATGGGATGGCGAGCAACGGTTGGAGCAAGGAACTGGAAGAGGAGATGCTGGGAATTCATAGAGTTCTAAAGACGAAAGATGAGGAGCAGTACGTGAGATTGGGCAAGCTGGTGTTGGACATTAACAAAACTTTGGCCATCTCCGGACCTCTATTCGCCGGCATGGCTGCAATTGGGGCTGGTTTGATAGGTTCTCCTGTTGACAGCCCAGTGCCGGTGTTGGTGGGGGTTGTCGGAGGAGCGCTTGCAGCAGTCGTGAATACTGTGGAGCACGGCGGGCAGGTGGGAATGGTGTTTGAGCTGTTCCGCAACTGCGGCGGTTTCTACCGGAGGTTGCAAGAGGAAATCGAGTCCAACTTGAGGGAAAGTGAGGTGGAGAAGAGGGAGGATGGGGAGTTGTTTCGGATGAAGATGGCTTTGCAGCTTGGGAGAAGCCTCTCTGAGCTCAAGGGCTTTGCATCCTATGCTTCCCCGTCTTCACAAGATGAAGATATCAAAGAATTTGCAGGGAAGCTATTCTGACTGTAATTGGTTTTTCCCGCTGGTAGTTAGGATCTTAGTGTATAAAAGCATAGCAGATTTTTTGGATGCATTATTCTTTGAAGTGTAAATATTTGCTACTGTAATACTTGAGGGATGTGTTTGTCCCGGTGGTTCTACCGTGAAGGAAAATTATAAAATGTCATGAGTGAGACTATTTTTCTGGTTATAAAATGTTGCAAGAGATTTGAAGCGTCTCTAGGAGATCATGTTTTAAAATAACAGGAATTCTCTCTCTCTCTCTCTCTCCTCTCTCTTAATGACGCACTAATGTTGAAGGTGTCTATTGCATTATGTATTGCTCGCTATCTGCAACTCATGTTTCAATGGTAAACATTAATTTGGTGGAAGGTTCATGATTCTGATTTTATTAATAGTGACTGTTCGAATTTGTGTGAAAATATATTTTATATTTTCTAAATCATTTTTATTTTAAAATATATTAAAAATATTTATCTATTTAAATTAATTGGTGCTTTTCCTAGAGTAGAGAAGATTGATGCCAGAGACTGATCCTGAATGAGATGCAGCCTTACATGCACATCTATGTGACAGTGGATTTCTATGCCCTTGATGAAGATAGAAATATTTAAATAATTATTAGTACATAGCTATTATTTGTTATATATATTTGTCGCATTGCCGGGACAACAGGCATTCTTGAATTATTTCTGTTTTATTGATTTAAATAACCATTGAAAAACTCAAATCACCTAACCTGTTTAAAAATAGCATATTAATATTGTTGTGTATGTAATGGTATATTGATATAATTCAAGATTATAATAGTAAATAAAATTTTTGATAAGGGCGGTCGACCTTGTCCAGGCCTTGATATTTCAGAGAGCATTCTCTTCTCCTCAGTGGATGGGATTTGAGTTGGGATCCCATGCAGTGCATATTTGCAAAGGGCACGACATTTAGAATTTTGAATGTTGTTTTCTGGCAGAAAAAATTTATATGATTTGGTGGCATAGTTTATTTTTTCCTGAGCAAGCTTAGCCAATCAATTTCTTCTCTGATTTTTGCTATAGAATAATTTTGATGTTGGAGTCTGTTGCTGTTCGATTTAGTTGAGATCGAAGAGAAGACGACTGAGCTTCATGCAGGAATGATGGTGTTGGAGTGATCTGCAAAATAAGTTTAAAACAAAAATTTTTGCTCCGACGAGAATCCTCCGACGCTCAAATCAGATTCAGAGAATAATAGAAACAGCAACAAATTTTTTAAAAGAAATTGATTGACTGTCCTCATCCTCAAAATTTTGGTTATTTATATAGAAGACTGTCGAACAGCTGATCGAATAGCTATGAGATTGTGTGCTTTCGAGATTGTAGGACCGTTGAACATGCAATTACGGACGGATAATTCAGCCTTTAATTGCTCCTATGAGATTAGGGGAGTCTGTTACGTCTGAATCCATCCACTCGAGGTAGACAGCTGTCGTGTACATCATAAGATGGGCCGGCTATTATAACAGGACAATACACGCACTGAGACATTGGCCTGCAAAGACAACAAAATATGCAGGATAGATCATAGGACAGATCAGATGCAAGCTGCTCTGCACTGTATATATTTTTGCTTTTACGTAAATGATTTCGATGATAAATTGAAGAGCTGAGATGTCCCATAAATATTATGCTAATTTCAGATACTCATGATAATCACTGTAACAGAGTCAATACGACCATGATCCCGCAATCTGTAGTTCACGAAAAAAATGAAACTACCAGCTATCCATTTTTTTCAAATGAAAATCCTCGCAAGCATGTGGCACCAGACTGACGGTGCGCTGCAACGCCGCCCCGCCGTTAATCACTCTGTCCGATCCCCTCATGCAACGCCAGTCAGGCTTTTTAACTGGAAAGTTCTGCTCGTTTACGACAGGAGGGAAAAAAAAAAAAAAAATCAGGATTTGCCCCAGTGAAGTCATCCTTGTACAAGTCTTAGGTCTTGAATTTTAATCACGACCGGATAAAGAAGGGTCAGACCCAACCCCCTATAGCAGAACATTGTTCTAACGGACCTCCAACGACTTTCTGACAGTTGAATCTTGGTATAGATTTTCCTTTTTTTTTTGGTAAAACTTGGCACAGATTAATTACTTACTAGATCAGAAACCACAAACCATAGACGGATTTCTATGAAAGATGTGATCCATTCACAATTCTTTGTTACGGCTCGCCAAGAAGCTCTCCCTCTTTCACAAATAAACGGTCAGGAGCCAGGGGCAAGGTTCCAGTTTTAGTTTTTACCCTGTCAGAAGGTCTAACCCAAGCCAATTGACAGGTTCCACCCCTCGGACTTTCCCAAATTCCATTGTTCTAATGTCAAATTTATGCATGCTTTGGCATGCTGTCGATAGGAATGTCATTTATATGACCCCAATCACCCCATTTGGTCAAAAATTTCCTTATTATTTACATAATTTAAAAAAATACTTCTATTTGAATTTTTTTCAAAAAAATACCGAAAAGGCAAAGCTATTGGAAAAACTGACTTTTCATCCTTTTTCAACGGAGAGAAAACTAAAACAGAAGTAAAATAGATTTTTAAAATTTGACTAAAATCGATAAACCACACGAGCATTAATTAAGAGTAGATATTTCTAGCAATTTCCATGGACTATGATTTTTTTTTTCTCTCTAAAGTGATATTAAATTAAATATATGCTATTGGATTGCATACCTGGTGACGTACATGTGCAATGCACATTAAAATCATAAAAAAATCGAGATGACATAGGTGGAGTGGATAAATACTATGTCTTATTTAAAATGTTAAACGGAGTCTGATCGGTCGGTTAGTTGGATCATCCACGGACAGGGCCGGAGCCTAAAGTTCTTTGTGAAGTTAGGCCAGACATAAATCAAACCCAGTATCCGTATCATGTTTATTTAATTTGTGGACGCTCCTGATTTGCCACCAGGCCATCAAATAGTACGTATCACTTACTTGGCTACTTATCTCCGATTTTTTGTCAGCGTTTCTGGTACAATAGTTTCACCCAAAAGCATTTATTCAGCCCTTTTTTTAGTAAAAAAAAAAAAATTATTCAACTTATTCAGAATCATTATTGTTTTAACCGAAATCCAAACTTGGTCTAATACCATGGGTACAATCACCTACACGTGACACGTCCTTTTTATACATTCCATTGCAAAGCCGAATTCCATTCCATATTTACATTCTCACGTTCGTTTTTGTACAGCTCTTCTTCTAGCCGCCCATTGTATTTATTCCCAACACGCTCGAATCCATGTATACTTAATGTTAGCTTAGTCCAGAGGCACAGGACGGAGGGCGAGTCTGACCCAACGCGTAAAGGCTTACCATATCAACCCTCATAAAAGTCTTGCCCATTTAGGGCCATTGACGGTTTCCCCTTCAACGTTAGCCCTCGCTTCGGATTTAACCAATTCAAAAGGCGTACGTTGCCTGGTCAACACTGAAGACTGCGACTTGAATACCAGGCTAAAATCTCACCCATCTCCCCGTTCCACAACCATTTCTATATATAGCTAACCCCCTCATCCCATCCAACAAGCCACAAAGCAACAGAGATACCTGAGCCACTCCACCACCACAACCCACACAAAAGAGATCTAGCTGCAAAGATCTATAACCATGGCCACTCTCCAATTAGGTAGCAACTATCTCCTGTCTTCTTCTTCCTTCTCAAATCAACGAAGGATCTGCGCCAGTCTTCATGTCCCCTCCCCTCTGGGAGCAAAGACCATCTCCCTTCCAAAGCTCCCTGCTTTGATCAAAGTGGAAGAACTCGGCCTTAAAGAACATACTAATTCGGACGGTAGCTACACCCAACCTCATCAACCAATGACAGCCGATAAAGATGATCATGATCGCCTGGTAGCCAAGCTCCTGGCGATCGCTGAGGCAGTCGCGGATCGAAAAGAGATGCACGCGATCATCGGAGCACAGAGGAATAACTGGAATCACCACTTCCTCCACTCCATCAACTCCATCAACCTCACTGCATCCCTCATGGCTGGAATCTCGTCTATCCCACTGGGGGAAGCCAACCCCACCTCCTAGCCTTCAAGCTCTCTTCCATGGTCTTGTTCACTGCTGCAACCGGGATGATGCTGGTCGTCAACAAGATCCAGCCTTCCCAGCTAGCAGAAGAACAAAGGAATGCGACCAGGTTGTGGAAACAGCTCGAGAGATCGATCCATGCGACACTCGCCCTCGGAGCTCCTACCGAATTGGATGTCGAGGAGGCTATGGAGAAGGTGCTCGCACTCGAGAAGGCCTACCCACTGCCGTTGCTCCCCGGGATGCTCGAGAAGTTCCCTGAAACCGTGGAGCCTACTCGATGGTGGCCTAAACTAAGGCGGAAGGAGACACGTCCAAAGTATGTTAATGGGGTGGAAAGCAACGGCTGGAGCAAGGAGCTAGAGGAGGAGATGAAGGGCATTCTGAGAGTGCTGAAGGTGAAAGACGAGGAGAAGTATGTGAGGGAGGGCAAGCTGGCCTTGAGCATTAACAAGACTTTAGCCACCTCGGGCCCTCTAATGGCTGGCCTGGCTGCGGCCGGTGCCGGTTTGATTGGCTCTCCTGCTCTTGGGCAATTGCCTGTATTGCTTGGGGTTGTCGGAGGGGCGCTTGCAGCTGTAGTGAATACTTTGGAGCATGGTGGGCAGGTTGGAATGGTGTTTGATATGTTTCGCAACAACGCCGGGTTCTACCGGAGGTTACAAGAAGAAATTGAGTCGAATTTGGGGGAAAGAGATCTGCAGAAGAGGGAGAATGGGGAGTTGTTTGAGATGAAGATGGCATTGCAGCTAGGAAGGAGCCTCCCTGAGCTCAAAGACTTGGCATCACATGCTTCTCCCTCATGTAACGATGAAGACATTAAAGAGTTCGCCGGAAAGCTGTTCTGATTGTATCATCCGCTTTCCGGACTGTTTCTACTGTACATTCTGTTCGGCAAGATAAAACTTACTTTTTCTTGGATATAGTAATTTTGAGAGAATACTAAAACTGGACATGGTCTGTTTCATAGACTTGTCTGAGCAAACATCTTTTGCCCAGAGGGAAAGGTCAGCTGAGAGTTTCCCTCAACACGCGGGAAGGTTTGACTGGTCGAGACGTATCATCAGAAGAGCGCCACCACTAGGAGAAATCCTAAACAACAAAGCCTGCCGCATCAACATTTTCGATTGACATATTCTGCAGCTTTTTATTAACTTTAATTATCTATAGCACATATAGTAGACTAAATCTACCTAAGAATTCCTCCTCTACTAAAAGGTAAAGCAAGATATGTGCCCAATACAAAGGAAAACAGGGCCAAGGATCAAGGCTCAATAAAAACAGGACAGAATGTGGAGGTTCTTGGAATCAACTTGCTTCTGCTTTAGAGATAGAGAAGAGGCTACCTAGTATTCAAGGAAGCTGTTTGAATCTTTATCATCTCACCTGGAGCTGTTTGTGCTGACAGAGATTATTGTATGGGTAAACGTCTGAAATCATAGTGCTGCCAGATAACTGAAAAGAAAATTTTACTTAATTAATTTAATTCATCCATACACGACATCCGTTCGTGGTATTTTAAAATATTTTTTTTTAAAATTATTTATAATTTATATTTTTTATTTCTCATTTCTCTCTTTCCTTCCTCCTATCCCCCTCCGACCGACCTTTCTCTACCGGCGACCGACCCACGTGGCACCACCGTTGTCCCTCACGCCTCTTTTCCTGTGACCGCGCCATCCATCGTTGCTCTGCACTCTCCTCCTCCTGCAGCCTCCCACCCATCGTGCATCCGACACCGCCCCTCGGCCTCTCGGCCGTGTTTCCTTCCTGACACTGCACTCCGACCCTCCGGCCACACTCTCCTCCCTTCCGTTCGCCCAAAAAAAAAAAGAAAAAAAATCCTATGTCGGTGCCAACATGATCGTGAAACTATTGATTGAACTTGCGATTTCAACGTGAACGGTGGTTTCAAAAATAAGATGGAAAAGAAGATACTTTTAAAATTAAAAAATAAAAAAAATAATTAAAAAAAAATCCCGCAACCATATGGCACCAGACTGACGGTGCGTTGCAACGCCGCCCTGCTGCAAATCACTCTGTCCGATCCACTCATGCAACGTCAGTCAGGCCTCTTAACTGGAGTGTTATGCTCGTTTACGACAAAAAAAAAAAAAAGGAGCGCTAACTTACAGGCTAGATTCTGGATTTTCCCCAGGGAAGCCATCCTTGTACAAGTCTTAGGTCTTGAATTTTAATCACGACCAGATAAAGAGGGTCAGACCCAACCCCCTATAGCAGAATATTGTTCTAACGGACCTCCAACGACTTTCTGACAGTTGAATCTTGGTATAGATTTTTTTTCTTTTTTTTTTTGGTAAAACTTGGCACAGATTAATTACTTACGAGGTCAGACACCACAAACCATAGTTTTAGTTTTTACCCTGTCAGAAGGTCTAACCCAAGCCAATTGACAGGTTCCACCCCTTGGACTTTCCCAAATTCCATCGTTCTAATGTCAAATTTATGCATGCTTTGGCATGCTATCGATAGGAATGTCAATTATATGACCACAATCATCCCATTTGGTCAAAAATTTCCTTATTATTTGTATAATTTTAAAAAATACTTCTATTTGAATTTTTTCAACAAAGATACCGGAAAGGCAAAGCTATTGGAAAAACAGACTTTCATCCTTTTTCCATGGAGAGAAAACTAAAACAGAAGTAAAAAGATTTTAAAAATTTGACTAAAATCGATAAACCATACGAGCATTAATTAAGAGTAGATATTTCTAGCAATTTCCATGGACTATGATTTTTTTTTCCCTCTAAAGTAATATTAAATTAAATATATGCTATTGGGTTACATACCTGGTGACGTACATGTGCAATGCACGTTACAATCAATTAATGTAAACATAAAAAAATCGAGATGACATAGGTGGAGTGGATAAAAAGTATGTTTATTTGAAATGTTAAACGGAGTCTGATCGGTCGGTCAGTTGGATCATCCACGGACAGGGCCGGAGCCTAAAGTTCTTTGTGAAATTAGGCAAGACATAAATCAAACCCAGTCTACGTATCATGTTTCTTTAATTTGTGGACGCTTCTGATTTGCCACCGGGCCATCAAATAGTACGTATCACTTACTTGGCTACTTATCTCCGATTTTTTGTCAAAGTTTCAGGTTCTCCCTTTCCGCCGCATTCGGCCCGTTTGATGTCATCTTTGCGGCGCTTTTAGACCTGCCCTATTTTGTGGAACATGATCCCCGAAAATTCTACTCTCGGCTTCTTTCTAGCTCACCCCCTGTAGCGTTTTTTTATGACTTTCAAACACGTTGGTCTCCGAACCATCATTCTTTTGGTCCATTTGAATTAGCATGTTCTGAAGTTGAACGAATAGCCTAACCGATCATCTAATCGAGCAATTTTAACCATTCGATTTATCAGCCTAGCTTTCCCATGAACTTAGCCTTAAGATATCAGGCTCTTTACCAGTAACTTAATCCATGGGTTTTATGTTCGACGCTTAGACTTTACCCATCCTATCACGAAGAAATCTTAGATCTTCAAATTCAATATTACAACGGGCTTTTTTTACCACACTCAATGTTTAGTATATATTTTTCAGCCGAAAGCGGAGATATAAATTTTTTTCCCAAAAGACCAAAAACATTAACCACCCTGATGCCATGCATGATCAATCAATTGCTCATAGGTCCGCAAAGTAAAATAGCAACTCACTTGGATCATCTGATAGATTCAAAGGGTTGTCCGTGCATGGTGTGGCAACACGCTGGACTTTCATGTCTCTCTCTCTTTTCTTCTTTTTTCTTTCTATGCAAATGTTTCATGTCTGATTAGTCAGAGAAGGTGGTGAAAGCAACGTCAAATACTTTAGCTTCGTTTTTGTTACTTGGTTGGATTACCACTTACATTTTGGTAGATTTAGGTGATCTGTACCAACCAAAGATTAGCCTTGTGGTTGATACATGCTCCTCTTTGGACAAGATGATGAGTTTGAGATTCACCATACGTACCCGATTTCTTAGTGATCCAAAATAATACAAGTGTTGCGAAAGGAGCCAAACGAATGAAGTAGGTGGATGTATAGTATCATGCATGGACTTAGTACTACTACTAAAAAAAAAAATTTTGATGTTTCAAGAAAAGTTATTATTTGTATTTTTTACAAATCATATCAAGTTTGTCTTCCAAAAATGTCTTTTGGATTTTTTCAAGATCTATACCCCAATCCCTCAATATTACCATGTAATAAATTTTCCTTACATGCATATTTTTATTGTCAGATTAACCAAGCCGGAAGCATACCTTTATTTAAGGATAGTGACATGATCCAATATTATCTAACATGAATGCCTCATTTTCCAAATGAAAAGTTAAAATACAAAGAAAAAAAAGAAGAATGAAAAGTTAAGTGGATCTTCTTGAAATTTATAACTTTATATATATAAGGAGACCATAAACCTATAGCTTTAGTCTTCCAGAAATATTATATAGTCTTTTGCAATTCTTCTATATTGATAGAACCTAATTAATGGATCAATACCGATTTAAATTACAATTGATCATTTTTTCTTTTCTTTGGTGAGAGGTTGCAAATAATCCATCTCTCTGCTTTTATATATAGTTAAAAACATGTTACAGTCAAATATTCATGGCTCGGCATGTGAGGTACTATCCGCTTTGACCTACCGCCCATAGCTTAGGGGCTATATAGATCGTTATTGAGCCTCACTATTTTGCTCCTTAAAAGACGTCTCACGTGAAAAAGATGATTTCTTTCTACATAAACTAGATTTTTTCTTGACTCCAACTAATGTGGGATTAATGATGTCCTTCGTTTTACATCACAACATAGTCCCTTCAATCAAGAGAGAATCTGTGTACTCCACAGACTGTGTCTATGTACTTCCATAGAGTGGTGTATAGGCGGAAAGAGTCATTCTTCCCACGTAAGGCATCTTTTAAGAGATAAAATTATGATGTCCAAAATAGCCATATAGTCTTCGAGTTATGCGCTGTAGGTCAAAATGGATAATACCATTTGTCGAGCCATAAGCTAAACTGTACCACAAAACAATTGCCCAATCCTCCACAATACCTCCAGCTTTCCATAGCACAGACCAAAAGTGATAATCACTTTACTGCTATCTATACAATTAAAAAAATAGATGGATATAACATCATTTGAAAGAGAGACTGTCTATATATTTATGTGAGTCTATTTTATTTAAAAGGCCTAGTTAAATATAAAAGGTGGGATAAATATTTTTTCTAGCTTAAGTAATCTTTCAATTAATCTTCATGATTTTTCAAAAATAATTTTTTGACCATTTTTAATCTAAAAATTTATATGAATATTTATAGTCAATCCCTGCTTTTTTGAAG
>NC_025995.2:120862777-120936702 GCF_000442705.2 Elaeis guineensis
AGATAATATACACGCACAAAAGCACACTCAAAAACAGAGCAAGAATAGTTCCTTGCAGAGTCACATCATATAAGTTTTAACTCATCACGACCCCTTTACATCCTATATTCTTGTTTTATTTACAATCCTTCTTCCAAATTGGAAAAAAGGATCAACCTCGAATACCTCATCCACCAAATTGTGAATTACTGTAGCCCAAGTTCCCTCCAATCCTTCATCCATCAAATCTCTGACCTGCACAATTGGATTACAAAGCATGCCATTTAGCGTAAGGAAATAAAGGCCCACTCCTCTCCCCAATTCAATTGCTTTATAATCTTTAGATTTGGTTCCTTGTCTTATCACCCCAACCAGACCTCAACCGCAAAGCTTGACTTCCCTTACAAATGTCTTCCAAGAGCATGCATGTTAACTCAACCAGAAATAACATAAAACTCCTCCACATCCCAACCAAAGATAAAAAATAAAAGAAAGCATCATAGTGGCTTCTAAGAAAAGCACAATTTATTTCCTCGACTCGACTCGACAAAGCCTTAATCCCAAAATAGTTGGGGTTGGCTAAGCACAGTTCATTTTGTTCAGCTCCTCACTGCCCATATCATCCTTCTTTTTTCTCTGCCCCAGTTTACAAATGAAATCTCCCTCCCACCCATAGACCTCCAACTAGGGATGCAAATGAGTTGGGTCAGATCGGATCATGAGTGACCCCATCCGACCCGATTTCTTGATCGAGTCTGAATATTGGACCCAAAACTAGCCCAATAGAAGATCGGGTTGGGTCGGATCGGATCCATGATCAAATTTCTTGATCCAACGGATCATTCGGATCGGTTCTATATATAACCCGACCTCAATTCATAAAATACAAATTCGGTTTAGGTCTGGATCCGGGTCGGTTCCGATCTGGATTATAAATAACAAGATCAATAAGCAACAAATAAGGACTGTCATGGCACTGGTGCAGCAACATTGTCTGAGAACTTATTTTTCTTCAGTATGTACTCTTTATTGTTGATTTATGTATCAATTTTCAGATTGTCAAGTAGTACTAAATCTATTGCTTTCTCTTAACCCATATCTAGTTCTACGTATGTTCTTATTCTTGTTGATGTTTCTAATGAAGTCTATGAAGCTAAAATGAGTACCAAGACCCAACTAATGACAACATATAAAAATGACTACCAAGATGTTTCACATAATTTGAAAAGCTAGTTATGACAACCAACAACATTTGATCAATAGAATCTTGGTTCTTTTCTAACTTGTGTGTAAAGTCTGGACGAATGAAGGTAGGAGGAAGTCAGGGAGTTCTAATTTATCCATTTTAAATTAGTCTGCTTCTATCACTTCTGTAATGTTAGATGAATAAATATTCTAATTCTACTTCCATCGTACTTCTTTTTGACATATATTCAAAACCTTAAATGAGGTTGATAGAGCAGCGAATATATGAGTTTAAAAGGACCATCTTTCAAAGAACCGAAGGATTGTAATTATGAAAATAAACGAAGAAATAAGAAAAATAAAAAGAAGCAGAGCTTTGAACTTCAATAAACAGAGGAGAACGAAACCAAAGAAGGTAATCATGGCCGCATCTTGAATTGGGTTTAGGTCGGTCCGATCGGATAATTTATCTCAAGATCCAAATCAACCCAAAAGTCTCTATGGATCGGGTCGGGTCGAATCGGATCAAAATTCAATAAATCCAGACCCAACCTAGAAAGTAGAATAGATCCAATTTTAGAACCCAACCTGGATGCACGGGTCCTTTAAAACGGTTTGGATCAGGTCTACGCAGGTCAGATTGGGTCGGGTCACAAGTCAACCTGACCCATTTGCAGCCTTACCTCCAACCCCTCCGATAGGGAAAAAAAATCATTCTGAATCCTTCATGGAACAGTCAAAAACCAAACTAATATTTATGCATATAGATATTAGTGAGGATGGTGCCCACATAAGTAACCTCCTCTATAGATTAAAATGATTTACTTTTACAACCAAATGATTCAACACTAGAATCCAACAATAAATTCTGAATTTGTCTTCTCAAAGAGATTTAAAAAAAAAAAAAAAAAACAAGTCAGTCTTGGTTTTAACTGACTTTGATGGAAGCCTCATAAATTGAAAAAAAAACCTTTCAAAATGCAAGAGGTCGAGTGTGCTGTTGATAGTCTATTCTCAAAACTTTTAAAAATGCAAGAGGCCAAGTGTGCTACTGTTGATAGTCTATCCTCACTGGTGTCAGTACTTGAGAGATGACTTTTACAAGTTTGCTGCCAATATAGTGATTGATGTGTAAGAAAACTAAAATGAATTTAAAATGAAAAAGGAGATAAAAATGAGTACATACCTACACCCCGATAAAGGCCTCTCAATCCATTTTTTCTGTAGGTCTTGAAAACGCAATCAAGAATTCCTTCATAAACCAGTTCGGAATGAGATAGTCCTCTGAACTTGCCCCTTGATGGTCCAACAACCTGCAAATCAAATTCCAGATAAACTAATTCCAGATGAGAACATATCCACACAACAAAATTGAAAATCAGATAGAAGTATGTGAGGTAGTTATTATTTATCAGTAGAAGATCCAGGGATGTAGAATTACTTCCAAGAGATGGTAGATTATTTTGTATTGGCAAGAAGAACCAAGACAAACATTTCCATATCTGAGGGATCCAAAACCCACAGATGGAAAAAGAGGCAGAAAGAGATGAGCTAAATCACAAAAATGGAATGATAAAGGAGTCTAATGATGTTCACCTGATAAGCCAATTTGGTACGAACCAAATCGAGAGGATAAGTGCAAACAACTGCAGTTCCCCCAGCGAGCGACCCCGATACAAGATCAAGAACAGGCCCTCTTCCAATATCAGGAAAACCAAGTATGATCCATCGACGATATTGCTCATAAGCCATATAATGCAAAGCTGCATAAGGTACAATCCGAGCAACACTGGCACCATTTCCTCTGGGGAGTAAAATGATGAACATCAGACAATAAACAGATCATTCAGACAAAAAGTAGGTAAAACCAGATTGCTAAAAAGTAGCTGAACTTGGAAATTAAAACAGACCTGTAAAATCCTAATAAACCTTCTGTCTGTACAATCCTCCTAAAAGATCCCAACAATCCTACATTCTGAAAATCTGGTCGTTTGGTCTGGCAGTTCACAATAAACATACATTTCTTCACTAATATATAAACTGAATGATTTAAGACAAAAAAATGGAAGTGACGTTCCCACTAAAGTATTAAAACAGATCTGTGCATAACAAACAAACCATATACCACATTCTTTTCCTACCCATCCAACTTCTCATTAAGACCATGTTCAGTTGGTGTATATCAATCGCATAAAATAATCTAATGTCAATCAAACACAAAACAACCTACACAGCTTCATTTCTTTGGCTAGCAGTCAAACCTAATCCCATTCCTTCACTAACATCATTTTGGTAGTGAGACCAACAAGCCCATGTAAGCAACAGTTATATTCCTATATATATATATATATATATATATATATATATATATATATATATATATATATGTTAAGATGTTTAGTTACAATGCAAGACTTCTACACTAATCGAGATTCATGATGCTAACTGTAAGCATATGCACATCAAGAGTGAAAAATGGAATAACAGAATGGATAGGATCCCACTATCAAGGATCAAACATAATCAATTGATTGAGGGAGGGATACAGAGTATAAGTACAGAATATCTTCTTCTTTTCTTTTTCTTATTTTTGTTACATTTAATTTCAGTCAAGATTCACCATTTTGGTACCAGACATCGTATCGATGAAATTTTACTATAGTATCGATATGCGGTATAGCACGGTACATCTGCATTGGTATAGGGTGGTCGGCATATCGATATGGTACAATATGCCCCATACTGTCCGGTACGGGGCAGAATGGTGTAGCTGGTTTTAGTATTTATTTGATGTCCTAGTAATGTGATTTTTCAGGCTGCCATTTGAGTTTTGAGCCATGTGATGTTACCTAACTTTTTGTTGTATAGAAAAAACACAATTTTTTATGTAAAACCATACAAGGAAGAGGCTTCTAGTTAGAGTCTAAACTCGTTGTTTGACTTTAGTCCAAACCAGGATTCTCAGAACATGGTTTCAATGTTGTTAGGCACATATTTAATGGAATTGGCAAAATTACTTGATTAGTTTACATAATGCAGGTTGTTGAAGATGTTGCAAGATTTCTCTACTTTCATGGTACTGACAACATGCTTGAAGGTGATTCATTCAACTTGACTGATAGTTCTCACATTATCTGTGATGCGAAAACTCTTCCTAGTCTATTTTCAAGCTTGGTACCTTAACAGTGGCAACATTTCAGACTTGATGTTTGGAACCCTAATGCCCGCAATACACTTTCTTGAATGAACCCTTCAAGTTTTACCCTGGACGTACAGCTGTAACTGAAAATTTCATTCGGCACCACACATGAGTTGTCAGGAGTGTATTTCTTTCTTCCTTTCTTTTCTTTTTCTTTTTCTTTTTTTTGGGATACGAAGGGTGCATTCTTGCAACGGTAACTCAAATACAGTGGTTATCATGCCACTGATTTGAATTTGTGTATACTTTCAATCACTTCATCTTGATTAAATGGAACTAAATTCTCCTAACTTTTGTCTAATATCGGCAATATTATTCAGACAACCCAAAGCAGAAAATTCAAGATATTATCAATTTTCAGCCAATCAAAAGTCCACATTGTTGCAAAAAGAAGAAAGACATCTGTCATCCAAGTTAGACCATCACATGATAATGCAAAAGGATCAAACCCCTAAACCCAGAAGTAAAATCAGTTATCAAGAAAACAAAGTATCGCCACAATGGTTTTCATTTATTTGTTATCTAAAACTATTTCCTTTCCGTGCAATTATCCCCAAATACCCCATTACAAGCTCACCTCTCATTCCCCATCCCACCAGATTCAACCAAGAAACTGTTCGGCATAGACGAATTCATCTCTATACTCAAAAAGATCGTGTCTTTATGTGGTATTAATCATTTTCGAGACAAATTTAAAAAAATTCAAACAGAACCATTTAAATCCGAAACCCTTGTGAAACCAGTACAGTTCCCAATGCCCCTTTATCAGAAGGAGAATCAACTTCCCTAACCATAACAACCAGTCCACCTCGACATTGCCCAACATAAAAAGAGAACAGAAAGAAAGGATATGACTTGCTTTCAAGAAAACAAAAATCTAAAAAAAAATAACTATTACCCAGATGAAAAACTCAAAGAACGCTTCGGGTGCAAATTCCAAGAAGATGGGAAAAAAAGCAATCGAGTGGCATTCATATGTTTTCTTAAGTAAGTACCTGGAACAAGATCTTGACGCGCTCGAGCGGGGCAACGGCGGTCTTGGCGATCCCTCCAGCGATTCCACCGGCGACGAGCTCCTTGACGACAAGGGGCATCGAGCCCTCGATGAGGCCTTGGAGCGCCCCTCCACTCCCCTCTTCTCTTCCCCTCTCCTCCTCCGTCATCGCTTGCGAGCTCGGAGGACCGCGGACGGAGTCATATAAGAAGAGAAAGAAGAGGGGGAAGATGGGAAACAAGAAAAGAGGAGTCTCCGGTCCGAGCAGGAAGGCGGACGGGGAGACCAAGAAAAGGTGCCGACGCGGGGGCATTATTGGAATTTTGCGAGGGAGGCGGACGAGAACACGGGAGCCCAAATCGGAAAAGGGCGAGGAGGCGACAGAGTACGGTTTAGGTCCTTCAAACGGTACAACATTTATATACATTTTGGATATCCAGATTACGCGTGAGCTTTAATATTCTCGCAGCGTACCTTGAACGCATCATAACGATCACACGAATCTCTAAGTCCCACGTTTATCGCGCGGGAAACGGGAGTAGATGAGATTGCATTGCTCCTTTTGTGTCGCGACCGCGTTGGATGATGGAAAGAATCGCACGACTCGACGCGGTGGAAGCAATCGATTCCAAGGAACCGCCGCCTGCCGGTTAGGAAATGCCCCGCGACGGTAGCTGCACGCACGAGTTTATCCCACCGAATGCCAGCATAACCCAATAAAAGATGGTTATGTTTTGACTCGTGCCAAAATATAAATACGAACGTAGCCCAACTGCGTCAGGTTTTTGAGTTTGGACCATGACCTAACGCAGGCCTATTATGCCTAATCTGGCCCAGGGCCAGTTGAGTTGTCGTCATTGAGTTGGGTCATATAGAGTCTGATATGATCCACTCTTGTGACACAAGCCCATTCCTACACGGCAGCCTGTTAGACACGAAGACTACTGGTATGTTAGCCTCAACCGTGTCTGGCTGTTTATACTATAACATGGATTATTTGTTGTTACGCTGGTATCTAAGATTATTTGGACGCTCGGATATTGCAATCATATCGTATTCATGTGATATATCTTCTGAAGAGAACGAAGAAAGAAGTGGCAGAGGAAATTAGGAAGGTGCCGATCATGCAACCTGGAAAACTTGGGACGTTCAAAATCCATTTGAAAATTTATTTCCAAGATTCCACTAACACAAAAATAATGGGAACTGTAAGAGCCCATTGCCATTGCAGTTCTTTGTGCATTTTATTACTGTGATAACCGGTCCAATTGAGCTAATAGAAATCTGGGTCTGATCTACTTGACCAGCCTAAACATAAGAAATTGGTCCCAAAAAAAAAATAAAGTGTATGCGATGAGAGAAAGGGACTCCCGAGTCCCGATTGAAGTCTCCTCACCGAGTCTATCGGACAAATAGAATCCAATATCAAGACAGATTCTAACATCCTTCTAATTTCAATTTAGAGCCTTCCACCTCTCCTTCAATCCCCTCACCAATGATCCCTACCCTTTATCAGAGTTAGCCACCGCATCTTCCTCAATTTCTTCCCAAACATCGTTCTCCATCGCCATTATGGCTGCGGTCAGAACATCCCTGGAAGCCAAGTAAGATTCCTGGATCTTTATATTGACCCTCCTCTCCTACTTTTTAAGCCCTTCGAGTTCTGAATGGTTTTTTGAAAAACTTGAGCTATGTTTTCTCTTTTTTGGGTTTTTTTTTTCCAATTTATTCGTTCTTAATTTCCAACCATTTTCACTGTCGAAGCTCAGATATATGATTGAAATTTTATAATTCTTTTGATATTCTTGTGAACTTGTTTATTATTTAGGCCTTGCATGTATGATCTGTAGGATTTTAATTTAAGGTTCATGCGGCCGTGTCACACAATCAATCTAAGTGATGGATTCAAGACGCGACATTACCAATCGGATTTTTCTAGATTCATCAGCAAGGTTATCATGTTACAAATGTTGAAGTTGTCTTTAATGGCCTCGCTTCAACTTTCTGTTCTCTAATTCTCACGGTGGCTTTACAACATCTATTAAGCCTATAATGCAATTATGGTTTCTTCCTTTTCATCCTTTTTACTTTTTCTGGGCTTTCTGGCTTCATATTCTCAGCATCTCCAATATCGTACTGTTGGTATCCAAGCTTCATCACTGCAACTGCTTCTCTGCTGTATGATTCCTTATTCAGCGTACTGCAAATGGGCCTCACAGTTCATCATCTACCTTGCTGTCAGCAGCCAGTTCATTATTGCCTCATTTCACTGTTCAGGATTGGCTTATATGGGCTTATGTTCAATAGATGCTATTTTGTTCAAGTTCCTCTATTTTTACGTAATTTGCTTACGCTACATAGGTTGGTTTGAGTGTCTTTTACAATACCCTCGGGAGGTTTGTTGGTTTTTGGTTTGGTTACCACAGGGTGCTAGTATGTATCCTCTGTAGCTCGATGCAACCTTTCATCGTGTAACTTGCTACCTGTGCTTTTAATGAAGCTATTGCTCCTGTTTTCAACCAAAAAAAAAAAAAACATTCCATTTGTCAGGCTGGCTCTTCCCATGAACTTTGCCTCAAGATCTCAGGCTCTTTACTAGCAACTGAAGCCATGGGAGGTTTACGCTAGACGCTGAGACTTTGACCCCCATTCTATCACAAAGAATTCTTTGATCAGTTTAAATCTGGTAATGGGCTTTTTTCACTGAACTCAAGATTTAGTCTATTTTTTTCAGCAGAGAACGGTGCTATTTTCTTCCTAAAAAAAACAAAATGGTAACCACAATTGACAGGTAACTACCGTGACAGCATGCTCGATCAATTGTTCATAGGTCCTCGGAAAACAATAGCAATCTCACTTGGATCATTAGATAGATTCAAAGGGTTGTTGGTGCAAGGTATGGCGACCATCCGAGCTCGTGTCTTTTTTTTTATTATCATATTTTATGAAAGAGTATCATGTCTGGTTAGCGGAGAAGGTGGTGAAACATCAAATACTTTAGCTCCATTTTTGTGACTTCGTTGCGATTGGTACTTACCCTTTGCTATATTTAAGTGGTCTTGTACCAACCAAGATTTAACCATGTACTTGATACCTGCTCCTTTTTGGACAAGATCGTGAGTTTGAGATTCACCGTATACGATTTCTGTTGGATGGATGTCTGGTCAGGACACCATCTTTCATGATCTTTTCAATACCACGCGATGCAGCAAGAAGAAAGAAGAAATAAAACAGAAATAATCAAAATACGTAGATCAACCAAAAAAAGGCTCGCCTCTATGAGGCATGCAAACTTCACTGTGAGAAAAAGAAATATTATAAGAGGAGATCTCACCCTTAACCCTCGTACATCCAATTTCTCCCTCACAGAAAGTTCTCCCTCACAAAAGCTCTCTCTAGAAAGATCCATCTGAACCTTTGAACTGACCACTGTCCGCTATCCAGGAGCCTCCTGCTCCTTTTCCTCTCAGCGTCCTCGTGCCTCTCTCTCTTCACGGGTTCACTGTTTCTGCTGAAGAAAACCACGCCGTGAGACCACCAAGCCACCACACAGCTTTTTGTTCCCAGGACCAGCCTTTTAAAGGCTTAAAACCGGCTTAGAATGCGATTAGGACTCCTAATAACACTCATATAAAGGCCCTGGACCATTGGATCGAAACCAGAATCAACCCATACTATCCGATCGCGCATCGGTCCACGGAACAGTATCGTAGACCGTGAGAAATATATGGAAAATACCCACGCAGTCCACGCGATGGGCTGTGCACCATCCGATCCACGGTGGATTGGGCAACAGGCTCCAGGGGCATGCTGGGCCTGGGCGCGCACCGCGCCTCGTGCGCCCGGGCTTAAGCCATGCACCGGGCCGCACCCTGCGCGCCCGACCTGCACGCTGTCACTCCTAGGCCGCATGCGACCGCACCGCCGCCACTCCGCTGACCCACTGTCGGCCGCCAGCGGTCCTCCATCGCTCTGAATTTTGTGTCGATTTCAATCACACGTATCTTCTCCGTTCGAACTCCGTTTGGGGTGATTTTATCTCGTTGGACTCCATTTTTCATCACAAATCTCGCTGTGGGCTCAATGTGGATCAAATCTTGAGGTATTAAATTCTAACAATCTTCATCTCGCCTCGATATTCGGTCTCCTTTTGACTCTGAGAGCTCTAGAACTCCTTGCCTCCATATCTTGAGACAATCGCCTGCTGATCATGGATGGGCAAACATGGGAGTCGAAGTCAGACTGTTCGATCCCATCTCTATCGTATACTATGCTCCTCCTGACCTGAGATCTGCTCGGGGCATCATCCTGCGGCAATAGGAATCTCACCTTACGATGTCGCTTCTCATCCTCCTGAGTCTCCTGTCTTGTGCCCGGTCCACCTCCACCTAGAGCTCCACCTCACTATGGGCTCTACTTGGCTCTTGAAGCTCCACCTCACATTGGACTCTCCGCTAGATAATAATATCCTCTCCTCCCATTCTTTCTCTCCAGAATAATCCTATCGTCGTGTAGCACCTTCAGGATTCCTCCACTAGTTACCGTCCTATAGCCTCTCGAATTCAGTATGCTCAGTGAGATAAGATTTCATTTAAAATCGGATATGTATCGAATCTCCTCCAATCTCCTCACTGCACCATCATGCATCCTGCAGCTGACGTCCCGATACCTCTGATCGCACAGCTCAATCCATCCGGCAGATAAATAGTGCCCTCACTATTTTTCAGAGAATCAAACTGCTCCTCTCTACAACATACATGATGGGTGCATGCAAAATCTAAAATCCACTACTGGGAAAAAGCAGATACCTCATTAGATATCTTCAAGACATCTCCCTCTGAATAGCTACTGGCCGTCACTACAGTAGCCATCATCCGATCTTTGAGTTGAGAGCAATCTCTAGCTAGATGTCTTAACTCGTCACACCGGTAACACCTAGTTTTGCTCAAGTCCCTCATCCTGGACTTAGATCGCCCCCGTCGCGATCTCTTGTCGCTCCATCTACAGCTTCCTGCTCCTCCAGAAACCACCAAAGCTGAGCCACCGCTACCTAAACTCGAAGCTAAGTTCTCTCTCCTGATAACCTTGTTCTGGAGTATCACCATGATGACCTCGTCCATCTTGATGGTGCTCTTCCCCATTAGAAAAGCAGTCATCAAGGACTCATACAAAGGGGGAAGCAACGCTAGCAAAACCAGCGTCCTGATCTTCTCCTTAACATTCTCACCAACATTGAGAAGGTCAGTGAGGATCTTCTGAAAGTGGCTAAGATGCTCCTGCACGTTCTGTCCCTCAGTCATTTGCAGCTGGTAGAACTGCCTCCAGAGAAAATGAATGTTGGTGAGAGACTTCTTCATGTACAACTCCTCGAGCTTTAACCACAGCACCGTCAGAGAAGTCTCGCTAAGCACATGGATCACTACCTCATCCGCTAGGTACATGTGGATGGTACTTACCGCCTGCATCTGTAGCCATTTCCAATCCCGCATCTCTATGGTGGACGGCTTCTCATCGCACAAGAGAGCATCAATCAATCCTTGTTGGATGAGCACGTTCTTCACCCTTGCCTGCCACAAGGAGAAATTATTCTTTCCATCAAACTTGTTGATCTCCAACTTGATTGATCCTGTCTTCTCCATCTTCAGTCTTGCTCACCATCGCTGCAATCTATATTTTTGTACCACCTCACTCTGATATCACTTGTTAGGTAAATGTCTGGCCAAGACACCACCTCCCAGGATCTTTTCGATATCGCATGATGCAGCAGGAAGAAAGAAGAAATAAAATAGAAACAATCAAAATATGTGGATCAGTCAAAAAAGAGCTCGCCTCTACGAGGCATGCAAACTTCACTATGAGAAAAAAAATATTACAAGAGGAGATCTCACCCTCAACCCTCGTACACTCAATTTCTTCCTCACAGGAAGTTCTCCCTCACAAAACCTCTCTCTAGAAAGACCCCTTTGAACCCCTGAAGTGACCACTGTCTGCTGTCCAAGAGCCTCCTGCTCTTTCTCCTTTCAGCATCCTCGTGCCTCTCTTTCTTCACGGGTTTACTGTTTTCGCTGAAGAAAACCATGCCGTGAGACCACCAGGCCACCACACAGCTTTCTGTTCCCACGATCAGCTTTTTAAAGGCTTAAAACCAACTTAGAATGTGATTAGGACTCCTAATAACACTCGTATAAAGGCCCTGGACCGTTGGATCAAAACCAGAATCAATCCATACCCTCCGATCGTGCACTGATCCACAGAACAGTACCGTGGACCGCAAGAAATACATGAGAAACGCCCATGCGGTCCACGCAGTGGGCTGTGCACCGTCCGATCCATGATGGACAGGGCAACGGGCTCCCAAGGGCGCACGTGGGCTTGGGCCGCATGCTGGGCCGCACCCTGCATGCTCGACCCACATGCTGCAGTGCCTGGGCCGCACGCGGCCGCACCGCCGCTTCTCCGCCGGCCCACCGCTGGCCGCTGCCGGTCCTCCACCACTTCGGATTCCGTGCCGATTTCAATCGTGTGTATCTTCTCATCTGAACTCCGTTTGGGGTGATCTTGATCTCGTTGGACTTCATTTTTCATCGCGAACCTTGCTGTGGGCTCAATATGAATCGAATCCCGAGATATCAAATTTTAATAATTTTTTGGTGGCCTAAAATATGTCAGTGTCATGAAAGGAGCAAAGTGAATAAAGTATGTGGATGCGTTGTATCATGTCTGGACTTCGTATTACTGCTGAAGCAAAAAATTTTGATGTTTTCAGAAAAGTTTTAATTATTTATATTTTTAACAAAATCATAACAAGTTTGTCTTCCAAAAATGTCGGTCTTGGACTTTGCAAAACCATTCTACCCATCCCTCAATATTACTCTGTGAGAAAATTTTTTTACAGGTGAATCAAGTTGTATTTTGTATATTTTTATTATCAGATTGACTAAGCTAGAAGCATACCTTCATTTGACGGCAGCGACATGATCCAATATTATCTAGCATCAATGGCTCATTCCAATAGAAAAATAAAAATGAAAAAAAGGTTAAATGGATTTTCTTTGAAATTTATAACTTTATATATATAAGAGAACCACAAATCTATAGCCTCAGTCTTCTAAAGGTGTTTTTTTGCAATTTTTCCACATCAATAGCACACAAGTAATGGATCCATATCCATCTAATTGCGATTGATCTTTTTCTTTCTTTGGTAAGAGATTATTGTTGTGGTTTCCTCCAATTTTCTAACCTTGGTCGCTATCTGAGGAGCTACCTCGGCACCATGCCGATGAGATCAATCGATTATCGTGATTTGGTTTTTATCGACTAGCATCCTGAAGAAAGATTTGGTCTGATTGGACTCCACGTGATCTGGATTGTGTCCCCTACTTGTGTGCATGTTGGCCAATATTTTCGCCCCTACATTTGTAATGGCCGCCCAAGATGGTCATACTTGATATGGGTGCATACGATCCGAGTCCGTTACTAGATACCATGAGTAAATTTCAAAAATTCAGATAACGATTAGTGATCGCCCCTTTATATGAAGAGGAGAGAAGAGACTTTTAGATAAGTTAGAAAATGAAGAATCACTCTATATTCTTTACTCACTAACTTAAGCACTAGAGAGTCTCCAATTGGACAATTTTCAACTAGTAGACTTTCTTTCATATCATCATCGAAGGAAGGCACTACTCTCTAGTTCAATCCCGATCGACCGCCTCTTGCCCAATCAAACAAATGATCTTGATCCAGAGATTTGTGACAATAGTTACAAATAATCTACCTCTACACCTTTATATATGGTATAACAATTGCCCAATCCTCCAAGGTACTTGGAGCTTTCCAGCACAAATCACAAGTAGTAAAATCACTCTACTTCTAGCCCCATTAAAACTACAAAAACTTTTATTCAACTTATCTAGATTCATTAGTTTAGTTAGTCTTAAGTCTAATAGTTTCATCCAAAAATATTTATTCAACTTATTTAGATTCATTAGCTTATTTAATCTTAAGTATAATAGTTTCGTCCAAAAATATCTATTCAACCTATTCAGATTCATTAGCTTATTTAATCTCAAGTGCAATAGTTTCATACAAAATTATCTATTCAACCTACTCAGATTCTTTAGCTTAGCTAGTCTCGGGTACAATAGTTCTATCCAATAATATCTATTCAACCAATTCAGATTCATTAGCTTAGCTAGTCTCGGGTACAATAGTTCCATCCAATAATATCTATTCAACCAATTCAGGTTCATTAACTTAGATAATCTCGAGCACAATAGTTTTCTTCAAAAATATACATTCAACTTATTCAGATTCATTATAGTTGTGAAACTCCTGACACTGTCCAATACCATGGGTAACATCACTTACACGTGACACCGCCCTTTTGTACCTTCCATTGCAAAGCCGAATTCTTCTTCATATTTACATTCTTGTGTTCATTTTTGTACAACTCTTTTTCTAGCTCTTTGTATTTATTGGTAACACGTTCTAATCTAGGTGTAGTACATCCCAGGAGCTTCATGCAGACTAATGCCCTCCCCTCTATCCACCCCCTACTGGTTGATCTCACTTTTTGCACGGCCTCTTTGGACTCATTTCAGATCTCACATGTTTACCGGGAGACCAACCAACCGGCTGACAGTTTAGCTGGGTGGCCCTCGGATGGGTTCTTCCTGTCCCTCTCTTCTCTCCCCTTCATTACTAGGATGCTGGTAATGACTGATTGGACTGATATTTTCTTTTTACGTTCTTAGTTTTCTTTTTCCTTCTTAAGGTTTTCCCCCCTTTTTTGTACCCAAAAAAAAAAAAAATGTTAGCTGAGTCGACTGAGGTGGACCGGAAGGAGAAGGGGTTTGGGTCGTCTGACCCAACGCGTGAGGCTTACCATATCAACCCTCATAAAAGTCTCACCCGTTCAAGGCCGTTGACGGTTTCCCCTTCAACGCTAGCACTTGCTTCGGTTCAACCAATTCAAACGGCGTACGTTGCCTGGTCAAGAATCAAGACTGCGACTTCAATACCAGGTTAAAATCTCACCCATCTCCTCCTTCCCCAACCGTCTCTATATATAGGCAACCCCAACCCCTCCCATCCTCATCACAGCTAGCAATTCAACAAGCCTCAAAGCAACAGAGATATCTAAGCCACTCCACCACCACAACCCACACAAAAGAGATCTAGCTGCAAAGGTCTATAACCATGGCCACTCTCCAATTAGGTAGCAACTATCTTCTGTCTTCTTCTTCCTTCTCAAATCAACGAAGGATCTGCGCCAGTCTTCATGTCCCCTCCCCTCTGGGAGCCAAGACCGTCTCCCTTCCAAAGCTCCCTGCTTTGATCAAAGTGGAAGAACTCGGCCTTAAAGAACATAATAATTCGGACGGTAGCTACACCCAACCTCATCAACCAATGACAGCCGATAAAGATCATGATCGCCTGGTAGCCAAGCTCCTGGCGATCGCTGAGGCCGTAGCGGACCGAGCTGAGATGCATGCCATCATTGGAGATCAGAGGAACAACTGGAACCACCTCTTCCTCCACTCCATCAACTCCATCAATTTAACCGCTTCCCTCATGGCCGGCATCTCCGCGGCTCTCACGGTGGGAGAAGCAGCACCACATCTCCCAGCCTTCAAGCTCTCGTCCGTGGTCTTGTTCACCGCAGCTGCCGGAATGATGCTGATCGTCAACAAGATCCAGCCTTCTCAGCTGGCTGAAGAGCAAAGGAATGCCACCAGACTGTGGAAGCAGCTCGAAAGATCGATCCACAACACCCTCGCGCACCGAGAGCCTGCCGAATCGGACATCGAGGAGGCTTTGGAGAAAGTCCTCGCGCTCGAGAAGGCTTATCCACTTCCTTTGCTTCCGGAGATGCTGGAGAAGTTCCCAGAAACCGTGGAGCCTACACGTTGGTGGCCTAAAATTCAAAGACGGGGGCAAGAAACGAAGAAAGCATGCGCTAATGGGATGGCGAGCAACGGTTGGAGCAAGGAACTGGAAGAGGAGATGTTGGGAATTCATAGAGTTCTAAAGACGAAAGATGAGGAGCAGTATGTGAGATTGGGCAAGCTGGTGTTGGACATTAACAAAACTTTGGCTATCTCCGGACCTCTATTCGCCGGCATGGCTGCAATTGGGGCTGGTTTGATAGGTTCTCCTGTTGACAGCCCAGTGCCGGTGTTGGTGGGGGTTGTCGGAGGAGCGCTTGCAGCAGTCGTGAATACTGTGGAGCACGGCGGGCAGGTGGGAATGGTGTTTGAGCTGTTCCGCAACTGCGGCGGTTTCTACCGGAGGTTGCAAGAGGAAATCGAGTCCAACTTGAGGGAAAGTGAGGTGGAGAAGAGGGAGGATGGGGAGTTGTTTCGGATGAAGATGGCTTTGCAGCTTGGGAGAAGCCTCTCTGAGCTCAAAGGCTTTGCATCCTATGCTTCCTCCTCTTTACAAGATGAAGATCTCAAAGAATTCGCTGGGAAGCTATTCTGACCGTAATTGGTATTTCCCACTTAATTAGGCTCGGTTAGTGTGTAAAAGCATAGCACATTTTTTGGATACATTATTGTTCGAAGTGTAAATACAAATTATAAAATGTCATGAGAATTTTTTTGAGACTATTTTTCTGGTTGTAAAATGTTAATGCAAGACATTCGAAGTGTCTTTAATGAAAATGTTTTAAACCAACTGGAATTCTTCTCTCTCTTAATGACGCACTGATGTTCAAGGTGTCTATATCATCATGTACTGTTTGGAATGTGCAAGTCATGTCTCAATAGTAAGCATTTGATATAAGGTTGGTATATGGTTCAAATTTCATTGACAATGACTACAAGAATGTGTGAAAAATATATTTAATATTGTCATTAATTTTTACTATTTAAAAATGTTATAATATATATCTATTTAAGTGACTTGTGCTTTTAGTAGAATCAGAGGATATTTAGAAGAAAAGATAGATGCAAGAGATCCAATCTGAAGGAGATGCAGAGTCTCACATCCAGCTTAGCTAATCAATTTCTTCTCCCATCTTTACTTTAGGATATTTTTCCTTTTTTGCAGTCAACGCGTCCATAGGATCTTGCAGTCTATAGAACATTAGCCCTTGTTGCATCAGAGAACAAAAACCAGCACAAACTACAACTCCGGAGGAAAAAGGAAAAAAAAAAAAAAAAATCTGAAGTTGAAAGCAGCAGGAACACAGAGATGGTCGCTCTCCAGTGGCTCTTCCAATGAACTTTGCCTCAAGATCTTGGCCTCTTTACTAGCAACTTAATCCATAGGGGTTTACGATGGACCCTTAAACTTTGACCCATTCTAGCGCAAAGAAATCTTAGATCAGCTCAAATCCAATAGCAAGCTTTTTTTACTAAACTTAAGATTTAGTCTACATTGTTTAGCAAAGAAATGATTTTTTTTTTCTGAAAAAAAAATGGTAACCACCATTGACACATAACTACCATGATGCCACGATGGATCAATTGTTCATAGGTCTGCAGGAATAAATAGCAATATCACTTAGGGAGTGTTTGGTACTATGTAATTCTAAAAAGATTACATGTAATTTTGCAACAGATAATCAGATTACATTGTTTATTTCGTCACTTTCACAGATAATACTGCATTATATGTAATACGGCATTATCTCAAAAAGAGATAATTCGATTATCTAAGACAAGATGGTTATGTGATTACATGTAATTTTGTAATCCTGCAATCTTTCAACAAGATAACTTTAGGACCAAAATACCTCCATCAAAATAAATCAAAATAAATTATGAATAGTCCCACTTGGTGAAAATAAAAAAAAAAACATAATGGATGATGTCACAGAAAATGATTGGTCCCGAAATTAAGTTGTCCCTCTAAAAAATAACAATAATCCATAAGTAAGAATGGAGATACTTTGAAAAAAATAGCTTATATTCTATATAATCTAAATTATACACTAAATACTGTAATATAGGATTTTTTATAATTTTACAACAATATTACTGCACATACCAAATATTGCAATATAAGATTCCCTGTAATTTTATCGGTTAATCACATTCTCTCTGCAATCACATTACCATAGCAACATTATCTATGTAATACACCAAATACCTTCTTAAATCATTTGATAGATTCAATGGGTTGTTATCTTGTTGGTACATGGCATGGCAATACACAGGAGTTCCATGTCTTCTTTTTTTTTTTTTTTAATACAAAAATATTTCGTGTCTTTTTTTTTTATTATTTTAATGAGAAGTTTTCATGTCTGGTTAGCGAAGAAGGTGGTGAAAGCAACGTCAAATACTTTTGTAAGGGTATCAACCAAGATTTAGCCTTGTAGTTAATACGTTTTCCTCCTTGGACAAAGTCATGAGTTTGAGATTCCCTACTACACACGATTTCTTGGTGGTCTAAAATATACAAGCGCTGTCAACGGAGCAAAGTGAATGAAATAGGTGGATGTATAGTGTCATGTATGGACTCAGTACTACTCCTAAAACAAGAAATTTTGATGTTTCAAGGAAAATTTTAATTATTTGTATATTTTAAAAATTATTTTAGGTTTGTCTTTCAAAAATGTCTATCTTGGACTTTTTTGAGACCATGATACCCCTAGCCCTCAATATTACTGTGTAAGAAAAATCTGTTATGGGCGCAGTTGTATTTTGTATATTTTTATTATCAGATCGACCAAGATAGAAGCATATTTTCATTTAAGGATAGCAACATCATCCAATATTAGCTAATATGAATGTTCCATTTCAAATGAAAAGTGAAAATACAAAAAAAAAAAAAAAAGAAAAGTTAGATGGATCTTCTTTGTGTGTGTATATATATATATATAACTTTATGTGTATGAGAGAAATACAAATCTATAGCTTTAGCCTTCCGGTAGTATTTTGTAGGCTCTTTTGGAATTCTTCCATATTGATAGCACACGGTTAATGGATCCATGTCAATATGCATTGGTTGTGCTTTTCCTCTCTTTGGTGAGAGGTTATAAATAATCCACCTCTCCACTTTTATATATGGTTATAATAATTGCCCAATCCTCCAAGGTACTTGGACCTTTCTAGCACAGACCATAGGAAGTGACATCACTTTAGCCCTAGCTATACGAAAACTAGAAAAATGAATGGATATACCATCACTTGAGCAGGAGATACTATTTGTATATTTATGTGGGTCTATTTTATTTAAAGAGGCCTAGTTAAAATAGGATAATTTTATTCTAGCTTAAGTAATTAATGTTGCAATTAATCCTTATGATTCTTCAATACAATTTTTTGACCATTTTTAATCTAAAAAAATTATACAAATATTTATGTAGTCATTCCCTCCTTTTTTCAAAATCATTCTTGGTTGCTTAATTCAAAAGGTATTCAGATAAAATGTTAATTAAGGTCATAATATTAATTTTCTAGATGTTTTCTTTTTATCGGAAAATTTGTTGTCCAAAAATATGTGCAGTTTTTCTTGAACATTGGCAATTGTGTGAAAATAAACACTATTATGGTTTGTTAACAAGATCATTAGACATTGTCTTATCAAAACCAATTAGCTAATAGGTTTAAAGGTCTTATATTATGCATGACATATTGCCATTAGTGAAGGCCAATAATGTTGAGACGAGATATCTAAGCAGCCTTCAATCAAATTGAATGTTATTAGCTATGTAGGCATCAAAAGAACTATACTCATACTCATATGACCTTAGCTAAGCATATTAGTGGAAAGGGGCGGTTGGTACCTTGTAATAAGATCCATAGCATATTGAAGCATGATAGAGTTTAATTTGCTAGTTAGTTATCTTTCGACCTTCATTTTTAACAAGCCACATCACTAAAATTGAGAAGCCGCGTTGGTATTAATAAGAGTGGACATTTTTAGCAATTTTCATTGGCTGTGAAGTTTTTTCTCTTAAGCAATATTAAACATATGCTATTAGATCACATACCTTAACATTTATTAGTAACATATAAATTGTATCTTTTATAGAATTTTATAGAAATAGTATGGATTGTATCTTTCACATGAAAGAATGGTTGATCTTTCCATGCAGTATTAATCATTAGATCATGTTTTGCATAGATTTCAAAGTATTTCGATCTTTTTCTTTCATGATTCATCTGTTTGCATACTTCTGAAAGTGGATATTGGGCAAACTAACATTTAATATCATAAAAAAAAAAAAGAAATGATTCTGTTTTGCTAATTTGTGGACAATCCTGATTGACCACTGGGCCATCAAATTGTACGTATCACTTTGTCACTTATCTCCGATTTTATCAACGTTTTAAGTTCTCACTTTCTTTCACACTCCGTCGGTTTGCTGTTTTCTTGGCGACGTGCTAGACCTCCCCACTCTCGAATCTTGGGCTGTGGGAGCCATTAAACGCACCACTGGAAAGATACCAGTCTTGGCTTCCTTCTAGCTCACATCACTTGTGGCTTCTATGACTTTTAATCAAGTTAGTGTCCAAACCATCAGTCATTTGATCCATTTGAATTAGTATGTACGAATGTTGAACAAAAAACCTAGTAGATTATTCGAGCCAGAAATTTTAACTCTTCAGTTTAACAGCAAAAAAATATGATAAATATAAATAAATTTATGATAGACCCTTAAACTAATTAGACCCATTCTAGTGCAAAGAAGTATTAGATCAGCTCAAATCCAATAACGAGCTCTTTTTACAAAACTTAAGATTTAGTCTACACTGTTTAGCAAAGAAATGATTTTTTTTTTTTTGAAAAAAAAAATGGTAACCAGCATTGACAGATGACTACCACGGTGCCATGATGGATCAATTGTTCGTAGGTCTGTAGGAACAAATAGCAATATCACTTAGGGGATGCTTGGTAATATGTAATCCTAAAAAGATTACATATAATTTTGCAACAGATAATCAGATTACATTATTTGTTTCGTCACTTTCATAGATAATGCTGCATTATATGTAATGCAGCATTATCTCAGAAAGAGATAATCCGATTGCCTAAGAGAATGTGACTATGTGATTACATGTAATCTTGTAATCCTGCAATTTTTCAACAAGATAACTTCAGGACCAAAAAGCTTCCATCAAAATAAATCAAAATAAATTATGAATAGTTTCACTTAGTGAAAATAGAAAAAAAAATATAATGGGTGATGTCACAAAAAATGGTTGGTCTCGAAATTAAGTTGTCCCTCTACAAAATGATAATAATCAATAAGTAAGAATGAAAATACTTTGAAAAAATTAGCTTATATTCCATGTAATCTAAATTATACACTAAATACTACAATATAGGATTTTCTATAATTTTACAACAACATTACTGCATATACCAAATATTGCAATATAAGATTCTCTATAATTTTATCAGGTAATCATATTCTCTCTGCAATCACATTATCATAGCAATATTATCTATGTAATACACCAAATGTCTCAGATCATTTGATAGATTCAATGGGTTGTCGTCTTGTTGGCACATGGCATGGCAATACACCGGAGTTTCATTTCTTCTTTTTCTTTTTTAATACAAAAATGTTTCATGTCTTCTTTTTTTTATTATTTTAATGAGAAGTTTTCATGTCTGGTTAGCGAAGAAGGTGGTGAAAGCAACGTCAAATACTTTTGTAAGGGTGCCATCCAAGATTTAGCCTTGTAGTTAATACGTTTTCCTCCTTGGACAAAGTCATGAGTTTGAGATTCCCTACTACACACGATTTCTTGGTGGTCTAAAATATACAAGCGCTGTCAACGGAGCAAAGCGAATGAAATAGGTGGATGTATAGTGTCATGTATGGACTCAGTACTACTCCTAAAACAAGAAATTTTGATGTTTCAAGGAAAATTTTAATTATTTGTATATTTTCAAAATTATTGTAGATTTGTCTTCCAAAAATGCCTATCTTGGACTTTTTTGAGACCATGATACCCCTAGCCCTCAATATTACCGTGTAAGAAAAATCTGTTATGGATGTAGTTGTATTTTATATATTTTTAAATATCAGAACGACCAACATAGAAGCATACTTTCATTTAAGGATAGCAACGTCATCCAATATTAGCTAATATGAATGTCCCATTGCAAATGAAAAAGTGAAAATACAAAAAAAAAAAAAAAAAGAGAAAAGTTAAATGGATCTTCTTTGAATATATATATATATATATATATATATATATATATATATAACTTTATGTACATGAGAGAACTATAAATCTATAGCTTTAGCCTTCCGGTAGTATTTTGTAGGGTCTTTTGCAATTCTTCCATATTGATAGCACACTGTTAATGGATCCATGTCAATATGCATTGGTTGTGCTTTTCCTCTCTTTGGTGAGAGGTTATAAATAATCCACCTCTCCACTTTTATATATGGTTATAATAATTGCCCAATCCTCCAAGGTACTTGGACCTTTCTAGCACAGACCATAGGAAGTGACATCACTTTAGCCCTAGCTATACGAAAACTAGAAAAAATGAATGGACATACCATCACCTGAGCAAGAGATACTATTTGTATATTTATGTGGGTCTATTTTATTTAAAGAGGCCTAGTTAAAATAGGATAATTTTATTCTAGCTTAAGTAATTAATGTTGCAATTAATCCTTATGATTCTTCAATACAATTTTTTGACCATTTTTAATCTAAAAAAATTATACAAATATTTATGTAGTCATTCCCTCCTTTTTTCAAAATCATTCTTGGTTGCTTAATTCAAAAGGTATTCAGATAAAATGTTAATTAAGGTCATAATATTAATTTTCTAGATGTTTTCTTTTTATCGGAAAATTTGTTGTCCAAAAATATGTGCAGTTTTTCTTGAACATTGGCAATTGTGTGAAAATAAACACTATTATGGTTTGTCAACAAGATCATTAGACATTGTCTTATCAAAACCAATTAGCTAATAGGTTTAAAGGTCTTATATTATGCATGACATATTGCCATTAGTGAAGGCCAATAATGTTGAGACGAGATATCTAAGCAGCCTTCAATCAAATTGAATGTTATTAGCTATGTAGGCATCAAAAGAACTATACTCATACTCATATGACCTTAGCTAAGCATATTAGTGGAAAGGGGCTGTTGGTACCTTGTAATAAGATCCATAGCATATTGAAGCATGATAGAGTTTAATTTGCTAGTTAGTTATCTTTCGACCTTCATTTTTAACAAGCCACATCACTAAAATTGAGAAGCCGCGTTGGTATTAATAAGAGTGGACATTTTTAGCAATTTTCATTGGCTGTGAAGTTTTTTCTCTTAAGCAATATTAAACATATGCTATTAGATCACATACCTTAACATTTATTAGTAACATATAAATTGTATCTTTTATAGAATTTTATAGAAATAGTATGGATTGTATCTTTCACATGAAAGAATGGTTGATCTTTCCATGCAGTATTAATCATTAGATCATGTTTTGCATAGATTTCAAAGTATTTCGATCTTTTTCTTTCATGATTCATCTGTTTGCATACTTCTGAAAGTGGATATTGGGCAAACTAACATTTAATATCATAAAAAAAAAAAAGAAATGATTCTGTTTTGCTAATTTGTGGACAATCCTGATTGACCACTGGGCCATCAAATTGTACGTATCACTTTGTCACTTATCTCCGATTTTATCAACGTTTTAAGTTCTCACTTTCTTTCACACTCCGTCGGTTTGCTGTTTTCTTGGCGACGTGCTAGACCTCCCCACTCTCGAATCTTGGGCTGTGGGAGCCATTACACGCACCACTGGAAAGATACCAGTCTTGGCTTCCTTCTAGCTCACATCACTTGTGGCTTCTATGACTTTTAATCAAGTTAGTGTCCAAACCATCAGTCATTTGATCCATTTGAATTAGTATGTACGAATGTTGAACAAAAAACCTAGTAGATTATTCGAGCCAGAAATTTTAACTCTTCAGTTTAACAGCAAAAAAATATGATAAATATAAATAAATTTATGATAGACCCTTAAACTAATTAGACCCATTCTAGTGCAAAGAAGTATTAGATCAGCTCAAATCCAATAACGAGCTCTTTTTACAAAACTTAAGATTTAGTCTACACTGTTTAGCAAAGAAATGATTTTTTTTTTTTTGAAAAAAAAAATGGTAACCAGCATTGACAGATGACTACCACGGTGCCATGATGGATCAATTGTTCGTAGGTCTGTAGGAACAAATAGCAATATCACTTAGGGGACGCTTGGTAATATGTAATCCTAAAAAGATTACATATAATTTTGCAACAGATAATCAGATTACATTATTTGTTTCGTCACTTTCATAGATAATGCTGCATTATATGTAATGCAGCATTATCTTAGAAAGAGATAATCCGATTGCCTAAGAGAATGTGACTATGTGATTACATGTAATCTTGTAATCCTGCAATTTTTCAACAAGATAACTTCAGGACCAAAAAGCTTCCATCAAAATAAATCAAAATAAATTATGAATAGTTTCACTTAGTGAAAATAGAAAAAAAAAATATAATGGGTGATGTCACAAAAAATGGTTGGTCTCGAAATTAAGTTGTCCCTCTACAAAATGATAATAATCAATAAGTAAGAATGAAAATACTTTGAAAAAATTAGCTTATATTCCATGTAATCTAAATTATACACTAAATACTACAATATAGGATTTTCTATAATTTTACAACAACATTACTGCATATACCAAATATTGTAATATAAGATTCTCTATAATTTTATCAGGTAATCATATTCTCTCTGCAATCACATTATCATAGCAATATTATCTATGTAATACACCAAATGTCTCAGATCATTTGATAGATTCAATGGGTTGTCGTCTTGTTGGCACATGGCATGGCAATACACCGGAGTTTCATTTCTTCTTTTTCTTTTTTAATACAAAAATGTTTCATGTCTTCTTTTTTTATTATTTTAATGAGAAGTTTTCATGTCTGGTTAGCGAAGAAGGTGGTGAAAGCAACGTCAAATACTTTTGTAAGGGTGCCATCCAAGATTTAGCCTTGTAGTTAATACGTTTTCCTCCTTGGACAAAGTCATGAGTTTGAGATTCCCTACTACACACGATTTCTTGGTGGTCTAAAATATACAAGCGCTGTCAACGGAGCAAAGCGAATGAAATAGGTGGATGTATAGTGTCATGTATGGACTCAGTACTACTCCTAAAACAAGAAATTTTGATGTTTCAAGGAAAATTTTAATTATTTGTATATTTTCAAAATTATTGTAGATTTGTCTTCCAAAAATGCCTATCTTGGACTTTTTTGAGACCATGATACCCCTAGCCCTCAATATTACCGTGTAAGAAAAATCTGTTATGGATGTAGTTGTATTTTATATATTTTTAAATATCAGAACGACCAACATAGAAGCATACTTTCATTTAAGGATAGCAACGTCATCCAATATTAGCTAATATGAATGTCCCATTGCAAATGAAAAAGTGAAAATACAAAAAAAAAAAAAAAAAGAGAAAAGTTAAATGGATCTTCTTTGAATATATATATATATATATATATATATATATATATATATATATATAACTTTATGTACATGAGAGAACTATAAATCTATAGCTTTAGCCTTCCGGTAGTATTTTGTAGGGTCTTTTGCAATTCTTCCATATTGATAGCACACTGTTAATGGATCCATGTCAATATGCATTGGTTGTGCTTTTCCTCTCTTTGGTGAGAGGTTATAAATAATCCACCTCTCCACTTTTATATATGGTTATAATAATTGCCCAATCCTCCAAGGTACTTGGACCTTTCTAGCACAGACCATAGGAAGTGACATCACTTTAGCCCTAGCTATACGAAAACTAGAAAAAATGAATGGACATACCATCACCTGAGCAAGAGATACTATTTGTATATTTATGTGGGTCTATTTTATTTAAAGAGGCCTAGTTAAAATAGGATAATTTTATTCTAGCTTAAGTAATTAATGTTGCAATTAATCCTTATGATTCTTCAATACAATTTTTTGACCATTTTTAATCTAAAAAAATTATACAAATATTTATGTAGTCATTCCCTCCTTTTTTTCAAAATCATTCTTGGTTGCTTAATTCAAAAGGTGTTCAGATAAAATGTTAATTAAGGTCATAATATTAATTTTCTAGATGTTTTCTTTTTGTCGGAAAAATTGTTGTCCAAAAATATGTGCAGTTTTTCTTGAACATTGGCAATTGTGTGGAAATAAACACTATTATGGTTTGTCAACAAGATCATTAGACATTGTCTTATCAAAACCAATTAGCTAATAGGTTTAAAGGTCTTATATTATGCATGACATATTGCCATTAGTGAAGGCCAATAATGTTGAGACGAGATATCTAAGCAGCCTTCCATCAAATTGAATGTTATTAGTTATATAGGCATCAAAAGAACTATACTCATATGACCTCAGCTAAGCATATTAGTGGAAAGGGGCGGTTGGTACCTTGTAATAAGATCCATAGCATATTGAAGCATGATAGAGTTTAATTTGCTAGTTAGTTATCTTTCGACCTTCATTTTTAACAAGCCACATCACTAAAATTGAGAAGCCACGTAGGTATTAATAAGAGTGGACATTTTTAGCAATTTTCATTGGCTGTGAAGTTTTTTCTCTTAAGCAATATTAAACATATGCTATTGGATATCATACATTAATATTTATTAGTAACATATAAATTGTATCTTTTATAGAAATAGTATGGATTGTGTCTTGCACATGAAAGAATGGTTGATCTTTTCTCGTGATATTAATCATTAGATCATATTTTGCATAGATTTCAAAGTATTTCGATCTTTTTCTTTCATGATTCATCTGTTTGCATAGTTCTGAAAGTGGACATTGTGCAAACTAACATTTAATTTCATAAAAAAAAAAATGATTCCGTTTCGCTAATTTGTGGACGGTCCTGATTGACCACTAGGCCATCAAATTATACATATCACTTTGTCACTTATCTCCGATTTTATCAATGCTTTCAGTTCTCATTTTCTTTCACACTCCGCCGGTTTGCTGTTTTCTTGGCAGCGTGCTAGACCTCCCTACTCTCGAATCTTGGGCCATTTACACGCACCACCAGAAAGATACCAGTCTTAGCTTCCTTCTAGCTCACACCACTCGCAGCTTCTATGACTTTTAATCAAGTTAGTGTCCAAACCATCAGTCATTTGATCCATTTGAATTAGTATGTACGAAAGTTGAACAAAAAACCTAGTAGATTATCCGAGCCAGCAATTTTAACTCTTCAGTTCAACAGCAAAAAAATATGATAAATATAAATAAATTTAAAAAAAAATTAAAATTTTGCAGAAGATAGATCTCGACTTTTACATTAATTTTATCTTCTATTACTCTATCTAATTCTTCATATATTGGAAGATAATCTATAGTCAAATTCTTTTTCAAAAAAGAAAATTTTAATTCTATTAGTTTATTTTGAGACTCAAACATTGAAATTTTGGTTTGATTTAGTCCCTTTATGAGCTATATCAAAGTTATAGATCTCGAAAGAATACCCAATTTTTAAAAAAAAAGAGATAATCTCATGTAGATATCATATGATCAAATTATGATCTCCTGAAACTTAGCATGTGATTCGATTTCTTGATATAGTAGATCTTGCTCTTGAATTTTATTTAGCTCTACTCATAGTGACCAATATGATCTGCATCCAGTCTTCGTAATAGTAAAAGTGATCCATATTGAGTCTAGAGATTCTTTTGGATATCCATAGTGGTTAAAATGATCCACATCTAATTCGATGATCCGTCTGAATCAAGCATGCTAGCTCTTTCCATAAACTTTGCCTCAAGAACTTAGGTTCTTTACTAACACTTAATCCATGGGGGTTTACGTCATATGGTTAGACACATTCTATCACCAAGAAATATTAGATCAGTGCAAATCCAATAATAAACTTTTTTCACTAAACTCAAGATTGAGTCTACGTTTTTCCATGGAGAATAGAGATTTTTTTCCAGAAAAAGCAATATGGTAACCACTATTGACAGATAACTACCGTGATGCCATGATTGATCAATTGTTCATGGGTCTGCATGGAAAAATAGCAATCTCACTTGGACCATTTGATGCATTCCAAGGGTTGTCGGCACATCGCATGGCAACACATCGGAGTTTTCTTTTTTTTCTTTTGATGAAAGAGTTTCATGTCTGGTTAGCGGAGAAGATGCTGAAAGCAATGGTAAATACTTTAGCTCCATTTTTGAATTTAGTTGAGATTCGTACTTCACTTTTGCTAGAATTAAGTGATCCGGTGCCAAACAAGATTTAGCCTTGTAGTTGATACCTGCTCGGCTGCTCCTCTTGGACAAGGTCATGGGTTTGAGTTTCACCGTACACGATTTATTAGTGGCCTAAACTATGCAAACCCTGTGAAAGGAGCACAGTGAATGAAGTACGTGGATGTATAGTGTCATATATGGACTCAGTGCTACCACTGGAACAAGAAATTTTGATGTTTCAAGAAAACCATGAACATGTAGCTTTAGTCTTCCAAAAGTATCATTCAGTAGTCTTTTGCAATTAATTCTTCCACATTGATAGTATACAATTAATAGATCCATATGAGCAATTGATATTTATCTTTCTTCGGTGAGTGGCCACAATGAATCCACCTCTCCGCTTCTATACATGGTTATAACAATTGCCCGACTCTCCAGGGTACTTGGAGCTGGCTTTCTAGTATGAACCACAACTGGTGATGTCGCTCTACTTTTGGCTTCGTGAAACCTGCAAAAAAAAGAAGAAGAACAAGAAGAAGAAGAAGAAGAAGGGATGGATACCATCTCTATATTTATGTGGGTCTATTTTATTTAAATAGGCCTAGCTAAAAGATAGAGGTAGGATAATTTTTTCAATTAATCTTTCTGATTTTTTAACCCAAATTTTTGACCATTTTTAATCTGAAAATTTATACAAATATTTTTATAGTCAATCCCTGATTTTTTGAAGATCATTCTTAGTTGCTTGATTGAAAAGGGAAGTAGATTAAATATTAATTAAAGTTGTACTTTAATTTTCCCAAAGTTTCTTTTTATTGGAAAATTTGTTGTCCAAAAATATATGTGTGTATTTTTTGTTGATCATTGGCAATTGTGTGGAAAGGAACAGTACTGTATATGATTGGCAGACAAGATCTCTAGATGTTGTCATGTCAAAATCAATTAGCCAACAGGTTTCAAGGGCCTTGTATTGTGTATGACACATTGCTGTTAGAGAAGGTCAATAAATGTTGAGACAAGATATCTAAGTAGCCTTCCATCAAATTCAATGTTATTAGCTATATAAGCATCAAAAGGCCTATTCTAATATTACCTGAGCTAAGCATATTAGGGGAAAGTGGAGGTTGGCCCCCTGTACTAAGATGCATAGCGTATTGAAGCATGATAGAGTTTAATTAGTTAGTTATCTTTCAACCTTCATTTTTAGCAAACTACATCACTCTCTAGGTTCTTAATTTTTGTTATGACCTTTCTTTTTAGCAATATCTAGAATTTGAAATCAGGATGTCCTCCAAGGACAAGCACTTAGGAGGATAGTCACCAATTGAGGGGCCTAACAATTATTGGCAACTCTTATTATAAATAACTTCATTGACATGGTATGATATGGCTTAAGTCCTAGGACATGATTTGTGGATGTCTAAGGACACTTCAAGATATATTCCTTTTTTATATGATGGATCACTCATATAAGCCTTGTATAGACACATGCAAAAAAGTCAAGAGTATAAAATATCACAAATAGGAACCAGAACAGTTCTCATATTCGTTCACAATATTTCTCTAGAGTGCTCGACAATATAAGAGACAATCTGATTTTTTGCACTGTTCGCCTAATGATAAACGTACTTGATGATCGAGGATGTGCAACCCTAAAGATGTGTCCTATTTGAGTGAAGATAGCTAGTTTATGGTAACATGATTTCATCCAACAATATTTATTCAATTTATTCAGCTTCAGTAGCTTAACTAGCCTTTTAGCTTATTTTGATTGATTAGCTTAGCTAGTCTCGAGTACAATAGTTTCATCTAAAAATACTTATTCAATTTATTTAGATATTTAGATTTATTAGATAAGCTAACCACATGCACAATAATTTCATGCAAAAACATTTATCAGCTTAGCTAGTTTCAAAGACAATAGTTTCCTCCAAAAATATTTATTCAATTTATTCAGATTCATCATGGCTTTGAAACTGTTGACTTGGTCCAATACCATGGGTAAAATCGCTTGCACGTGACACCGCCCTCTTATACCTTGCATTGCAAAGCCGAATTCCTTTTCATATTTACATTCTTATGTTCATTTTTGTACTACTCTTTTCCTAGCCTGGTAATACGATCTAATCCATGTGTGGTAAAAGTTAGCCTAGTACATCCAGGTGGACCGGAAGGGGAACGAGTCTGGCCCAACGCCCAAAGCTTACCACATCAACCCTCATAAAAGTCCTACCCATTCAGAGCCGTTGACGGTTTCTCCTTCAACAAACGTTTGCTTCAGATTTAGCCAATTCAAATGGCGATGCCTGGTCAAGAGTCGGGACTGCAACTTGAAAACCAAGTTAAAATCTCGCCCAGCCCCTCGTTCCACAACCATCTCTATATATGGGTAACCCCAGCCCCTCTCATCCTCATCACATTCAACAAGCCACAAAGCAACAGAGATATCTAAGCCACTACACCACCACAACCCACACAAAAGAGATCTAGCTGCAAAGATCTATAACCATGGCCACTCTCCAATTAGGTAGCAACTATCTTCTGTCTTCTTCTTCCTTCTCAAATCAACGAAGGTTCTGCGCCAGTCTTCATGTCCCCTCCCCCCTGGGAGCAAAGACCGTCTCCCTTCCAAAGCTCCCTGCTTTGATCCAAGTGGAAGAACTCGGCCTTAAAGGACATAATAACTCTGACGTTAGCCACACCCAACCTCATCAACCAACGACAGCCGATAAAGATGATCGCTTGGTTGCCAAGCTCCTGGCGATCGCTGAGGCCGTAGCGGACCGAGCTGAGATGCATGCCATCATTGGAGATCAGAGGAACAACTGGAACCACCTCTTCCTCCACTCCATCAACTCCATCAATCTAACCGCTTCCCTCATGGCCGGCATCTCCGCGGCTCTCACGGTGGGAGAAGCAGCACCACATCTCTCAGCCTTCAAGCTCTCGTCCGTGGTCTTGTTCGCCGCAGCTACCGGAATGATGCTGATCGTCAACAAGATCCAGCCTTCTCAGCTGGCTGAAGAGCAAAGGAATGCCACCAGACTGTGGAAGCAGCTCGAAAGATCGATCCACAACACCCTCGCGCACCGAGAGCCTGCCGAATCGGACATCGAGGAGGCTTTGGAGAAAGTCCTCGCGCTCGAGAAGGCTTACCCACTTCCTTTGCTTCCGGAGATGCTGGAGAAGTTCCCAGAAACCGTGGAGCCTACACGTTGGTGGCCTAAAATTCAAAGACGGGGGCAAGAAACGAAGAAAGCATGCGTTAATGGGATGGCGAGCAACGGTTGGAGCAAGGAACTGGAAGAGGAGATGCTGGGAATTCATAGAGTTCTAAAGACGAAAGATGAGGAGAAGTATGTGAGATTGGGCAAGCTGGTGTTGAACATTAACAAAACTTTGGCTATCTCCGGACCTCTATTCGCCGGCATGGCTGCAATTGGGGCTGGTTTGATAGGTTCTCCTGTTGACAGCCCAGTGCCGGTGTTGGTGGGGGTTGTCGGAGGAGCGCTTGCAGCAGTCGTGAATACTGTGGAGCACGGCGGGCAGGTGGGAATGGTGTTTGAGCTGTTCCGCAACTGCGGCGGTTTCTACCGGAGGTTGCAAGAGGAAATCGAGTCCAACTTGAGGGAAAGTGAGGTGGAGAAGAGGGAGGATGGGGAGTTGTTTCGGATGAAGATGGCTTTGCAGCTTGGGAGAAGCCTCTCTGAGCTCAAGGGCTTTGCATCCTATGCTTCCCCGTCTTCACAAGATGAAGATATCAAAGAATTTGCAGGGAAGCTATTCTGACTGTAATTGGTTTTTCCCGCTGGTAGTTAGGATCTTAGTGTATAAAAGCATAGCAGATTTTTTGGATGCATTATTCTTTGAAGTGTAAATATTTGCTACTGTAATACTTGAGGGATGTGTTTGTCCCGGTGGTTCTACCGTGAAGGAAAATTATAAAATGTCATGAGTGAGACTATTTTTCTGGTTATAAAATGTTGCAAGAGATTTGAAGCGTCTCTAGGAGATCATGTTTTAAAATAACAGGAATTCTCTCTCTCTCTCTCTCTCTCTCTCTCTCTCTCCCTCTCTCTCCCTCTCTCTTAATGACGCACTAATGTTGAAGGTGTCTATTGCATTATGTATTGCTCGCTATCTGCAACTCATGTTTCAATGGTAAACATTAATTTGGTGGAAGGTTCATGATTCTGATTTTATTAATAGTGACTGTTCGAATTTGTGTGAAAATATATTTTATATTTTCTAAATCATTTTTATTTTAAAATATATTAAAAATATTTATCTATTTAAATTAATTGGTGCTTTTCCTAGAGTAGAGAAGATTGATGCCAGAGACTGATCCTGAATGAGATGCAGCCTTACATGCACATCTATGTGACAGTGGATTTCTATGCCCTTGATGAAGATAGAAATATTTAAATAATTATTAGTACATAGCTATTATTTGTTATATATATTTGTCGCATTGCCGGGACAACAGGCATTCTTGAATTATTTCTGTTTTATTGATTTAAATAACCATTGAAAAACTCAAATCACCTAACCTGTTTAAAAATAGCATATTAATATTGTTGTGTATGTAATGGTATATTGATATAATTCAAGATTATAATAGTAAATAAAATTTTTGATAAGGGCGGTCGACCTTGTCCAGGCCTTGATATTTCAGAGAGCATTCTCTTCTCCTCAGTAGATGGGATTTGAGTTGGGATCCCCTGCAGTGCATATTTGCAAAGGGCACGACATTTAGAATTTTGAATGTTGTTTTCTGGCAGAAAAAATTTATATGATTTGGTGGCATAGTTTATTTTTTCCTGAGCAAGCTTAGCCAATCAATTTCTTCTCTGATTTTGCTATAGAATAATTTTTATGTTGGAGTCTGTTGCTGTTCGATTTAGTTGAGATCGAAGAGAAGGCGACTGAGCTTCATGCAGGAATAATGGTATTGGAGTGATCTGCAAAATAAGTTCAAAATAAAAATTTTTGCTCCGACGAAAATCCTCCGACGTTCAAATCAGATTCAGAGAATAATAGAAACAGCAACAAATTTTTTAAAAGAAATTGATTGATTGACTGTCCTAATCCTCGAAATTTTGATTATTTATATAGAAGACTGTCGAACAGCTGATCAAATAGCTATGAGATTGTGTGCTTTCGAGATTGTAGGACCGTTGAACATGCAATTACAGATGGATAATTCAGCCTTTAATTACTCCTATGAGATTAGGGGAGTCCGTTACGTCTGAATCCATCCACTCAAGGTAGACAGCTGTCGTGTATATCATAAGATGGGCCGGCTATTATAACAGGACAATACACGCACTGAGACATTAGCCTGCAAAGACAACAAAATATGCAGGATAGATCATAGGACAGATCAGATGCAAGCTGCTCTGCACTGTATATATTTTTGCTTTTACGTAAATGATTTCGATGATAAATTGAAGAGCTGAGATGTCCCATAAATATTATGCTAATTTCAGATACTCATGATAATCACTGTAACAGAGTCAATACGACCATGATCCCGCAATCTGTAGTTCACGGAAAAAATGAAACTACCAGCTATCCATTTTTTTCAAATGAAAATCCTCGCAAGCATGTGGCACCAGACTGACGGTGCGCTGCAACGCCGCCCCGCCGTTAATCACTCTGTCCGATCCCCTCATGCAACGTCAGTCAGGCTTTTTAACTGGAAAGTTCTGCTCGTTTACGACAGGAGGGAAAAAAAAAAAAAATCAGGATTTGCCCCAGTGAAGTCATCCTTGTACAAGTCTTAGGTCTTGAATTTTAATCACGACCGGATAAAGAAGGGTCAGACCCAACCCCCTATAGCAGAACATTGTTCTAACGGACCTCCAACGACTTTCTGACAGTTGAATCTTGGTATAGATTTTCCTTTTTTTTTTGGTAAAACTTGGCACAGATTAATTACTTACTAGATCAGAAACCACAAACCATAGACGGATTTCTATGAAAGATGTGATCCATTCACAATTCTTTGTTACGGCTCGCCAAGAAGCTCTCCCTCTTTCACAAATAAACGGTCAGGAGCCAGGGGCAAGGTTCCAGTTTTAGTTTTTACCCTGTCAGAAGGTCTAACCCAAGCCAATTGACAGGTTCCACCCCTCGGACTTTCCCAAATTCCATTGTTCTAATGTCAAATTTATGCATGCTTTGGCATGCTGTCGATAGGAATGTCATTTATATGACCCCAATCACCCCATTTGGTCAAAAATTTCCTTATTATTTACATAATTTAAAAAATACTTCTATTTGAATTTTTTTCAAAAAAATACCGAAAAGGCAAAGCTATTGGAAAAACTGACTTTTCATCCTTTTTCAACGGAGAGAAAACTAAAACAGAAGTAAAATAGATTTTTAAAATTTGACTAAAATCGATAAACCACACGAGCATTAATTAAGAGTAGATATTTCTAGCAATTTCCATGGACTATGATTTTTTTTTTTTCTCTCTAAAGTGATATTAAATTAAATATATGCTATTGGATTGCATACCTGGTGACGTACATGTGCAATGCACATTAAAATCATAAAAAAATCGAGATGACATAGGTGGAGTGGATAAATACTATGTCTTATTTAAAATGTTAAACGGAGTCTGATCGGTCGGTTAGTTGGATCATCCACGGACAGGGCCGGAGCCTAAAGTTCTTTGTGAAGTTAGGCCAGACATAAATCAAACCCAGTATCCGTATCATGTTTATTTAATTTGTGGACGCTCCTGATTTGCCACCAGGCCATCAAATAGTACGTATCACTTACTTGGCTACTTATCTCCGATTTTTTGTCAGCGTTTCTGGTACAATAGTTTCACCCAAAAGCATTTATTCAGCCCTTTTTTTAGTAAAAAAAAAAAATTATTCAACTTATTCAGAATCATTATTGTTTTAACCGAAATCCAAACTTGGTCTAATACCATGGGTACAATCACCTACACGTGACACGTCCTTTTTATACATTCCATTGCAAAGCCGAATTCCATTCCATATTTACATTCTCACGTTCGTTTTTGTACAGCTCTTCTTCTAGCCGCCCATTGTATTTATTCCCAACACGCTCGAATCCATGTATACTTAATGTTAGCTTAGTCCAGAGGCACAGGACGGAGGGCGAGTCTGACCCAACGCGTAAAGGCTTACCATATCAACCCTCATAAAAGTCTCGCCCATTTAGGGCCGTTGACGGTTTCCCCTTCAACGTTAGCCCTCGCTTCGGATTTAACCAATTCAAAAGGCGTACGTTGCCTGGTCAACACTGAAGACTGCGACTTGAATACCAGGCTAAAATCTCACCCATCTCCTCGTTCCACAACCATTTCTATATATAGCTAACCCCCTCATCACATCCAACAAGCCACAAAGCAACAGAGATACCTGAGCCACTCCACCACCACAACCCACACAAAAGAGATCTAGCTGCAAAGATCTATAACCATGGCCACTCTCCAATTAGGTAGCAACTATCTCCTGTCTTCTTCTTCCTTCTCAAATCAACGAAGGATCTGCGCCAGTCTTCATGTCCCCTCCCCTCTGGGAGCAAAGACCATCTCCCTTCCAAAGCTCCCTGCTTTGATCAAAGTGGAAGAACTCGGCCTTAAAGAACATACTAATTCGGACGGTAGCTACACCCAACCTCATCAACCAATGACAGCCGATAAAGATGATCATGATCGCCTGGTAGCCAAGCTCCTGGCGATCGCTGAGGCAGTCGCGGATCGAAAAGAGATGCACGCGATCATCGGAGCACAGAGGAATAACTGGAATCACCACTTCCTCCACTCCATCAACTCCATCAACCTCACTGCATCCCTCATGGCTGGAATCTCGTCTATCCCACTGGGGGAAGCCAACCCCCACCTCCTAGCCTTCAAGCTCTCTTCCATGGTCTTGTTCACTGCTGCAACCGGGATGATGCTGGTCGTCAACAAGATCCAGCCTTCCCAGCTAGCAGAAGAACAAAGGAATGCGACCAGGTTGTGGAAACAGCTCGAGAGATCGATCCATGCGACACTCGCCCTCGGAGCTCCTACCGAATTGGATGTCGAGGAGGCTATGGAGAAGGTGCTCGCACTCGAGAAGGCCTACCCACTGCCGTTGCTCCCCGGGATGCTCGAGAAGTTCCCTGAAACCGTGGAGCCTACTCGATGGTGGCCTAAACTAAGGCGGAAGGAGACACGTCCAAAGTATGTTAATGGGGTGGAAAGCAACGGCTGGAGCAAGGAGCTAGAGGAGGAGATGAAGGGCATTCTGAGAGTGCTGAAGGTGAAAGACGAGGAGAAGTATGTGAGGGAGGGCAAGCTGGCCTTGAGCATTAACAAGACTTTAGCCACCTCGGGCCCTCTAATGGCTGGCCTGGCTGCGGCCGGTGCCGGTTTGATTGGCTCTCCTGCTCTTGGGCAATTGCCTGTATTGCTTGGGGTTGTCGGAGGGGCGCTTGCAGCTGTAGTGAATACTTTGGAGCATGGTGGGCAGGTTGGAATGGTGTTTGATATGTTTCGCAACAACGCCGGGTTCTACCGGAGGTTACAAGAAGAAATTGAGTCGAATTTGGGGGAAAGAGATCTGCAGAAGAGGGAGAATGGGGAGTTGTTTGAGATGAAGATGGCATTGCAGCTAGGAAGGAGCCTCCCTGAGCTCAAAGACTTGGCATCATATGCTTCTCCCTCATGTAACGATGAAGACATTAAAGAGTTCGCCGGAAAGCTGTTCTGATTGTATCATCCGCTTTCCGGACTGTTTCTACTGTACATTCTGTTCGGCAAGATAAAACTTACTTTTTCTTGGATATAGTAATTTTGAGAGAATACTAAAACTGGACATGGTCTGTTTCATAGACTTGTCTGAGCAAACATCTTTTGCCCAGAGGGAAAGGTCAGCTGAGAGTTTCCCTCAACACGCGGGAAGGTTTGACTGGTCGAGACGTATCATCAGAAGAGCGCCACCACTAGGAGAAATCCTAAACAACAAAGCCTGCCGCATCAACATTTTCGATTGACATATTCTGCAGCTTTTTATTAACTTTAATTATCTATAGCACATATAGTAGACTAAATCTACCTAAGAATTCCTCCTCTACTAAAAGGTAAAGCAAGATATGTGCCCAATACAAAGGAAAACAGGGCCTAGGATCAAGGCTCAATAAAAACAGGACAGAATGTGGAGGTTCTTGGAATCAACTTGCTTCTGCTTTAGAGATAGAGAAGAGGCTACCTAGTATTCAAGGAAGCTGTTTGAATCTTTATCATCTCACCTGGAGCTGTTTGTGCTGACAGAGATTATTGTATGGGTAAACGTCTGAAATCATAGTGCTGCCAGATAACTGAAAAGAAAATTTTACTTAATTAATTTAATTCATCCATACACGACATCCGTTCGTGGTATTTTAAAATATTTTTTTTTAAAATTATTTATAATTTATATTTTTTATTTCTCATTTCTCTCTTTCCTTCCTCCTATCCCCCCTCCGACCGACCTTTCTCTACCGGCGACCGACCCACGTGGCACCACCGTTGTCCCTCACGCCTCTTTTCCTGTGACCGCGCCATCCATCGTTGCTCTGCACTCTCCTCCTCCTGCAGCCTCCCACCCATCGTGCATCCGACACCGCCCCTCGGCCTCTCGGCCGTGTTTCCTTCCTGACACTGCACTCCGACCCTCCGGCCACACTCTCCTCCCTTCCGTTCGCCCAAAAAAAAAAAGAAAAAAAATCCTATGTCGGTGCCAACATGATCGTGAAACTATTGATTGAACTTGCGATTTCAACGTGAACGGTGGTTTCAAAAATAAGATGGAAAAGAAGATACTTTTAAAATTAAAAAATAAAAAAAATAATTAAAAAAAAATCCCGCAACCATATGGCACCAGACTGACGGTGCGTTGCAACGCCGCCCTGCTGCAAATCACTCTGTCCGATCCACTCATGCAACGTCAGTCAGGCCTCTTAACTGGAGTGTTATGCTCGTTTACGACAAAAAAAAAAAAAAAGGAGCGCTAACTTACAGGCTAGATTCTGGATTTTCCCCAGGGAAGCCATCCTTGTACAAGTCTTAGGTCTTGAATTTTAATCACGACCAGATAAAGGAGGGTCAGACCCAACCCCCTATAGCAGAATATTGTTCTAACGGACCTCCAACGACTTTCTGACAGTTGAATCTTGGTATAGATTTTTTTTCTTTTTTTTTTTTTGGTAAAACTTGGCACAGATTAATTACTTACGAGGTCAGACACCACAAACCATAGTTTTAGTTTTTACCCTGTCAGAAGGTCTAACCCAAGCCAATTGACAGGTTCCACCCCTTGGACTTTCCCAAATTCCATCGTTCTAATGTCAAATTTATGCATGCTTTGGCATGCTATCGATAGGAATGTCAATTATATGACCACATCATCCCATTTGGTCAAAAATTTCCTTATTATTTGTATAATTTTAAAAAATACTTCTATTTGAATTTTTTCAACAAAGATACCGGAAAGGCAAAGCTATTGGAAAAACAGACTTTTCATCCTTTTTCCATGGAGAGAAAACTAAAACAGAAGTAAAAGAGATTTTAAAAATTTGACTAAAATCGATAAACCATACGAGCATTAATTAAGAGTAGATATTTCTAGCAATTTCCATGGACTATGATTTTTTTTTTCCCTCTAAAGTAATATTAAATTAAATATATGCTATTGGGTTACATACCTGGTGACGTACATGTGCAATGCACGTTACAATCAATTAATGTAAACATAAAAAAATCGAGATGACATAGGTGGAGTGGATAAAAAGTATGTTTTATTTGAAATGTTAAACGGAGTCTGATCGGTCGGTCAGTTGGATCATCCACGGACAGGGCCGGAGCCTAAAGTTCTTTGTGAAATTAGGCAAGACATAAATCAAACCCAGTCTACGTATCATGTTTCTTTAATTTGTGGACGCTTCTGATTTGCCACCGGGCCATCAAATAGTACGTATCACTTACTTGGCTACTTATCTCCGATTTTTTGTCAAAGTTTCAGGTTCTCCCTTTCCGCCGCATTCGGCCCGTTTGATGTCATCTTTGCGGCGCTTTTAGACCTGCCCTATTTTGAGTCCCCGAAAATTCTACTCTCGGCTTCTTTCTAGCTCACCCCCTGTAGCGTCTTTTTATGACTTTCAAACACGTTGGTCTCCGAACCATCATTCTTTTGGTCCATTTGAATTAGCATGTTCTGAAGTTGAACGAATAGCCTAACCGATCATCTAATCGAGCAATTTTAACCATTCGATTTATCAGCCTAGCTTTTCCCATGAACTTAGCCTTAAGATATCAGGCTCTTTACCAGTAACTTAATCCATGGGTTTTATGTTCGACGCTTAGACTTTTACCCATCCTATCACGAAGAAATCTTAGATCTTCAAATTCAATATTACAACGGGCTTTTTTTACCACACTCAATGTTTAGTATATATTTTTCAGCCGAAAGCGGAGATATAAATTTTTTTCCCAAAAGACCAAAACATTAACCACCCTGATGCCATGCATGATCAATCAATTGCTCATAGGTCCGCAAAGTAAAATAGCAACTCACTTGGATCATCTGATAGATTCAAAGGGTTGTCCGTGCATGGTGTGGCAACACGCTGGACTTTCATGTCTCTCTCTCTTTCTCTTCTTTTTTCTTTCTATGCAAATGTTTCATGTCTGATTAGTCAGAGAAGGTGGTGAAAGCAACGTCAAATACTTTAGCTTCGTTTTTGTTACTTGGTTGGGATTACCACTTACATTTTGGTAGATTTAGGTGATCTGGTACCAACCAAGATTTAGCCTTGTGGTTGATACATGCTCCTCTTTGGACAAGATGATGAGTTTGAGATTCACCATACGTACCCGATTTCTTAGTGATCCAAAATATACAAGTGTTGCGAAAGGAGCCAAACGAATGAAGTAGGTGGATGTATAGTATCATGCATGGACTTAGTACTACTACTAAAAAAAAAATTTTGATGTTTCAAGAAAAGTTATTATTTGTATTTTTTACAAAATCATATCAAGTTTGTCTTCCAAAAATGTCTGTTTTGGATTTTTCAAGATCATTATACCCCAATCCCTCAATATTACCATGTAATAAAATTTTCCTTACATGCATATTTTTATTGTCAGATTAACCAAGCCGGAAGCATACCTTTATTTAAGGATAGTGACATGATCCAATATTATCTAACATGAATGCCTCATTTTCCAAATGAAAAGTTAAAATACAAAAAGAAAAAAAAGAAGAATGAAAAGTTAAGTGGATCTTCTTGGAAATTTATAACTTTATATATATAAGAGGACCATAAACCTATAGCTTTAGTCTTCCAGAAATATTATATAGTCTTTTGCAATTCTTCTATATTGATAGAACCTAATTAATGGATCAATACCGATTTAAATTACAATTGATCATTTTTTCTTTTCTTTGGTGAGAGGTTGCAAATAATCCATCTCTCTGCTTTTATATATAGTTAAAACATGTTACAGTCAAATATTCATGGCTCGGCATGTGAGGTACTATCCGCTTTGACCTACCGCCCATAGCTTAGGGGCTATATAGATCGTTATTGAGCCTCACTATTTTGCTCCTTAAAAGACGTCTCACGTGAAAAAGATGATTTCTTTCTACATAAACTAGATTTTTCTTGACTCCAACTAATGTGGGATTAATGATGTCCTTCGTTTTACATCACAACATAGTCCCTTCAATCAAGAGAGAATCTGTGTACTCCACAGACTGTGTCTATGTACTTCCATAGAGTGGTGTATAGGCGGAAAGAGTCATTCTTCCCACGTAAGGCATCTTTTAAGAGATAAAATTATGATGTCCAAAATAGGCCATATAGTCTTCGAGTTATGCGCTGTAGGTCAAAATGGATAATACTCCATTTGTCGAGCCATAAGCTCTAAACTGTAACAAAACAATTGCCCAATCCTCCACAATACCTCCAGCTTTCCATAGCACAGACCAAAAGTGTAATATCACTTTACTGCTATCTATACAATTAAAAAAAATAGATGGATATAACATCATTTGAATGAGAGACACTGTCTATATATTTATGTGAGTCTATTTTATTTAAAAGGCCTAGTTAAAATATAAAGGTGGGATAAATATTTTTTCTAGCTTAAGTAATCTTTCAATTAATCTTCATGATTTTTCAAAATAATTTTTTGACCATTTTTAATCTAAAAATTTATATGAATATTTTTATAGTCAATCCCTGCTTTTTTGAAGATCATTCTTGGTTGCCCAATTGAAAAAGAATAATTATAAGTCAAATTTTTAATTTTATCGGTGTTTGTTTTCTTTTTGTTAGAAAACTTTTTCTTTTTGTTAGAAAATTTGTTGTCCAAAAATTAATATGTGCAGTTTTTGTTGACCATCAGCAATTGCATGGGAATAAACGTAACTATGATTAGTCGACAAGATCATCGGACATTGTCTTGTCAAAACCAATTAGTTAATAGGTTTAAAGGGTCTTATATTATACATGACACGTTGCCACTAGAGAAGGCCAATAAATGTTAAGACGAGATGAGTAAGCAGCCTTCTATCAAATTTAATGTCATTAGCTATATAAGGTTGGCATCCTGTAATAGGATCCATGGTGTATTTAAGCATGATAGAGTTGAATTAGTTAGCTAGTATTCTCGCAACCTTCATTTTAAATGAGCCACATCAACTAGCTAGGTGCTCAATTTTTGTTAAGACCTTTTTTATTTTTTTAAGCAATATCGAGCTAGGATTTGAATGGGATATCCTTCAAGTGTTAGCACACAAGAGGATAGCTTCCAATCGAGCAGCCTAACAGTCATTAGCAACTCTTAACCTAAATAACTTCATTGATATGGTATGCTATGGCTCGTGAGTCCTAGGATATGATCCATGAGTCTAAGAACCATTACAGATACATTGTATTTGAGTGAAGATAGCTTATGTAGTCTCTGGTACAACAGTTTCACCCGAAAGCATTTATTCAGCCCTTTTTTTAGTAAAAAAAAAAATTATTCAACTTATTCAGAATCATTATTTCTTTAACCGAAATCCAAACTTGGTCTAATACCATGGGTACAATCACCTACACGTGACACGTCCTTTTTATACATTCCATTGCAAAGCCGAATTCCATTCCATATTTACATTCTCACGTTCGTTTTTGTACAACTCTTCTTCTAGCCGCCCATTGTATTTATTCCCAACACGCTCGAATCCATGTATACTTAATGTTAGCTTAGTCCAGAGGCACAGGACGGAGGGCGAGTCTGACCCAACGCGTAAAGGCTTACCATATCAACCCTCATAGAAGTCTCGCCCATTTAGGGCCGTTGACGGTTTCCCCTTCAACGTTAGCCCTCGCCTCGGATTTAACCAATTCAAAAGGCGTACGTTGCCTGGTCAACACTGAAGACTGCGACTTGAATACCAGGCTAAAATCTCACCCATCTCCTCGTTCCACAACCATTTTGTATATATAGCTAACCCCCTCATCACATCCAACAAACCACAAAGCAACAGAGATACCTGAGCCACTCCACCACCACAACCCACACAAAAGAGATCAAGCTGCAAAGATCTATAACCATGGCCACTCTCCAATTAGGTAGCAACTATCTCCTGTCTTCTTCTTCCTTCTCAAATCAACGAAGGATCTGCGCCAGTCTTCATGTCCCCTCCCCTCTGGGAGCAAAGACCATCTCCCTTCCAAAGCTCCCTGCTTTGATCAAAGTGGAAGAACTCGGCCTTAAAGAACATACTAATTCGGACGGTAGCTACACCCAACCTCATCAACCAATGACAGCCGATAAAGATCATGATCGCCTGGTAGCCAAGCTCCTGGCGATCGCTGAGGCCGTAGCGGACCGAGCTGAGATGCATGCCATCATTGGAGATCAGAGGAACAACTGGAACCACCTCTTCCTCCACTCCATCAACTCCATCAATTTAACCGCTTCCCTCATGGCCGGCATCTCCGCGGCTCTCACGGTGGGAGAAGCAGCACCACATCTCTCAGCCTTCAAGCTCTCGTCCGTGGTCTTGTTCGCCGCAGCTACCGGAATGATGCTGATCGTCAACAAGATCCAGCCTTCTCAGCTGGCTGACGAACAAAGGAATGCCACCAGACTGTGGAAGCAGCTCGAAAGATCGATCCACAACACCCTCGCGCACCGAGAGCCTGCCGAATCGGACATCGAGGAGGCTTTGGAGAAAGTCCTCGCGCTCGAGAAGGCTTATCCACTTCCTTTGCTTCCGGAGATGCTGGAGAAGTTCCCAGAAACCGTGGAGCCTACACGTTGGTGGCCTAAAATTCAAAGACGGGGGCAAGAAACGAAGAAAGCATGCGTTAATGGGATGGCGAGCAACGGTTGGAGCAAGGAACTGGAAGAGGAGATGTTGGGAATTCATAGAGTTCTAAAGACGAAAGATGAGGAGCAGTATGTGAGATTGGGCAAGCTGGTGTTGAACATTAACAAAACTTTGGCTATCTCCGGACCTCTATTCGCCGGCATGGCTGCAATTGGGGCTGGTTGATAGGTTCTCCTGTTGACAGCCCACTGCCGGTGTTGGTGGGGGTTGTCGGAGGAGCGCTTGCAGCAGTCGTGAATACTGTGGAGCACGGCGGGCAGGTGGGAATGGTGTTTGAGCTGTTCCGCAACTGCGGCGGTTTCTACCGGAGGTTGCAAGAGGAAATCGAGTCCAACTTGAGGGAAAGTGAGGTGGAGAAGAGGGAGGATGGGGAGTTGTTTCGGATGAAGATGGCTTTGCAGCTTGGGAGAAGCCTCTCTGAGCTCAAAGGCTTTGCATCCTATGCTTCACCTTCTTGCAAAGATGAAGATATCAAAGAACTTGCTGGGAAGCTATTCTGACTGCAATTTGTTTTTCCCGGTAGGAGTTCATGTGTACATTAATTACGATCGCTTAGTGTGTAAAAGCATAGCAGACCTTTTGGATACATCATTCTTTGAGGTGTAAATATTTGGTGTTGTGATATTTTGGAAATGTATATGTAGCCAGTGGCTTCTGCGATGAATGAAACTTATACAATGTATCATGAGAATTTTCTGAGACTATTTTTCTTGTCACAAAATGTTACAAGAAATTCGAAGTATCTTTAAGAGAACATGTTTTAAAATAACAGGAATTGTTTCTCTCTCTTAATGACACGCTGGTTTTAAGGGGCGTGTTGGATTACGTACTGTTTGGTATGTGCAACTCATGTTTCAACGTTAAGCATCTGATGATGGAACGTCACGTGGTTCCGATTTTATTAACACTGGCTGTTCGAATATGTGTGAAAAACGAATTTAATATATTCTCAGCCATTTTTATTTTTTTTAATAATAAAAATATTATCTATTTAATTGACTGGTGCTTTTGCTAAAATAAGGAGATATTTAGAAGAAAAGATAGATGCAAGAGATCCAATCTGAATAGGATGCACAATCTCACACGCATCTCTACAGGCATGCTCCAGTGGATATGCATGCCTCGTGGACGGTAAAGAGATACATTTTTTTTCCTTTTTTGATAACAAAAGAGATACATGTTTATAATCACTATCGTATAGCTATTATTTGCTACATATATTTGTCGTGTTGCAGAGACAACATGTACTTTTGAAATTGTTCTCTTTTTGTTGATGTAAATAACAATTTAAAAACTCAAATCTCCTAACCAGCACAAAATAATATATTAATTACTTATATAATGATATATTACAATAGTTCAAGGTTATAATATTAAATTCTAATTTTGATAAGTGAGGTCGGGCTTGTTGGCTTTATGGCTGAGAGAGCGTTCTCTTCCCCTGGTGGATGAGGTTTGAGTTGAATTCTCTACGTACCGTGTATATATTTATGGATGTTGTGATTTTAATAATATAAAAATATTAATATTTTATATTGATGGTAGTCAAAAAAAAATTTATATTTATAAAAAAAAAAATATGAAATACTTTAACAAAATTATAAGGCTATGAGTCAGAGCGGATAATACCTCACGTGACGGATCGAATTTTTATCCACAACAATGACGTCCAGATAGGATCGATGTTCGCTCGATTTTCTGTACTGAGGTCCACCTCGACTGACTGTGGAATTTTTCGGACTATACACATCAGAATTTTCTTGACTGGGAGGCTCTGTTGCGGTTTCAATAATATGGAGGGCACCAATAGTCCTATATTGATTGTGAACCAAGAAGACTCACACTTATAAGAAGAAAAAAAATTTTTATGTAAGATGTTTTTAAAAAAATAAAATCGTGAGATCCATAAACCAGATAGGATAATACCTCATACGACAGATCGAGTCTTGTCCGCAACAATGGACATTGAGCATTTATAATTTTATATCATATTTTTTAGTAAAAAGATTTTATATGATGTGATGGCATAGTTTGTTTTTGGAGCAGCTTAGCCGGTCAATTTCTTCTCTGATCCCAACTATGGAATATTTTTCTTTGTTGGATTCAACACATCCATAACAAGATCTCGCCGTCCAAAGATCATGAAGTCTTTTCGTATAGTGATAACCTGTGCACTGCAGGTGATTAGTCCCGCATGAAGGCTGATGAAAAAAAAAAATTCACATATTGTACCTCAACCTCCGCATGAACCAATACTGTAGACAGTGCACATGATTCTACACCATCACGGCAGAAGAATTTTTAATATAAAAACATATTTTTGGGCCAGTCCTCATGGCCCAGATTGTATCTTTTATGTACCTTTATGCAGAAGAATGATTGATCTTGTTTCGTAATATCAACCATGAAAATTTTTTATGCACCATGGATGTAAAAATTCGACATAGAGCACACGCCTTACGTAATTGATCTATATAGCCACCGTTTTCAATACATATTTAATGCTTAGAGTTCCACTTTTTCGTTTAAAAATTTTGTATAACAAAAATATTCCTATCTTTTGAAAAAATTTATGAATCTTGTGAATATTATGACTTTCAATACGTAAATTCATAATATGTTCAAAAATTATAACATCATGTATATATTATGACATCCCACATCAAATTATGACTTTCTATATTAAATGTCATAATATTATTCAGAATATCATAATATACCCAGAGATCATAATACAGAAGGATATTTTTGTCCAACCACTTTCCAACATGCATTTAATACCTACAGCTTTACTTTTTCGTTTAAAAATTTTAAATGATGAAAATTTTAATAAAATGTTCCTGTTCTTTAAAAAAATTATGATATTTTGTGCATATCATGACATCTTGTATTATATTATGATATCCTGTAAATAAAAATTATGACTTTTTAGATGCAGGATGTCATAATATGGACATAAAATATCGTAATTTTTTCAAAAAATAGGAATATTTTATCATTCAAAATTTAAAACAAAAAAGTAAAGCTACGAATATTAAATGCACGTGGAAAAATGGTGACTACGTGAATCAATTGGACAAGGTGGTGCACTCTATGTCGGATTTTCTACACCGCTCATAGTGCACAAAGAATTACAGTATCAACCATTAGATCGTATTATTCACAATTCAAAGCACACTTGAAACTTTGTTTGTTTATTTACATAGATCTCAAAACAATTATCATGGGAACCAACAGTAAATTTGTGCAAAAGAAGATGAATCCAATCCACAACCCACCATGAATCACCGTCTCAAAATGGCACCAAACCCCAAGTGCCACGTAGGTCAAGTATTTTAATTGAAAAACACACAAAAATCAATATACTCAAGAAAAAACCCCAACCAGAATAAAGAAACCTTTCGGTCTCCTGCTCTCCTCCAGCACAAATCTCCATATATTTTCATTGATTTTTTCGATATATTCTCCACAAAAAGGACACATGGCGGTCGATGTCTTAGAAAGAAAATAAATACATGAAGGATGGAGGCTGATACCTCCATTTTAATATATATATATATATATATATATTTAAAATTATGCTCTTTTACGATGGCCAAAAACAAGAGTGCTAACATACAGGTTGGATTTAAGATTCGCCACAATATAGTGATCCTTGTATAAGTTTTAAATCTTGAATTTTAATCATGACCAGATAAAGAAGGGTCAGGCCCAACTAAGGGTGTATACAGTCTGATTTGATCTGATAGGATATTCTTAAATTAAATCAGTAAATTACGGTTTACTAATTTTATAAATCAAATCAAACTATTTTATCACTCAAACTGAACCAGACCAGACCGGTGCACTATGGTTTAGTCTGATTTGATTAATAGTTTGACATATTGCAATACGGAAGATAGAAAATTATGAGAAAAAAAAATATTTAGCCAATAAAAATTAAAATTATCAAGATAGTTTTTGGACCAATATATAGCTTCGATTTTTGAAACCATTAAAACTGAAAATTACACCCATACCAATAAAAGCTAGGCTCTATTCTAAGATTTATGTGTTAGTTTGTTGTGGTGTGTGTGTTTATATATATTATTTTTTTTTTTTTTTTTTTTTTTATTATTTTATATATATATGATCTATGGTTTGATTTGATCTAATATTTTTACAAAATTAGATCAAACCGTTATACCATTTCATATGAAAATATAAATCAAATCAAATTATTTTAGTTTTCAAATCAGATTATACTGATAAAATAATTTAATCTGATTTGATTTAATGGTTTGAGTCATTTAGTGAATACCCTGGATCCAACCGTCTGTAACAGAATATTATTCTAACGGATCTCCAACGACTTTCCAAAAGTTGGATGTTGGCTCAGTTTTTTTTTTTTGGTAAAACTTGGCACGGCTTGATTACTTACTGGGTCAAAGCCAACAAACCGTAAACGCGGCTCGCCGAGTTCTCCCTGTTCCACAAATAAACGGTCGGGGTCAGGGACCAGGTCCCAAGTTTATGTTTTACCCAGTCGGAAGGTCCAACCCAAGCAAATTGACAGATTCCACCCTACTTCTCCCAATTCCGTTATTCTAACATTTAAACCGTAAACCAAGGCAGCCAACCGCGACCTCCAGACCCAAACTTGGTCTCACAGCCAAAGCTATTATAAATATGTACACAGGCTTCCCATCTCACCACGGACATTGGCCTTCTTCCATCCCAAAACCAAAAACCAGCACAAACTACAACTTCGGAAGGAGGAGGAAAAAAAAAACAATCTGAAGCTTTAACCAGCAGGAACACAGAGATGGCAGCTCTTCAAGCCCAGAATCCATTATCATCGTCAGCAGCAGCAGCAGAATCATCGTCAGTTGCATTCGGCAGCAGGTTTTCTGCTAGTCTTCATGCCCCTTCTAATGTCAGAATCAAGGGTAGGATCTCTCTTCCAAAGCCACCAATTACCAACATCGCCATGAGGGATTTGATCCTGAGAGAAGAGAACACTGCCACCAGGCAAAGCCAAACACATACCGCAACACGTAACAAAGATGAAGATTTGATCATCACCAAGCTTCATGCCATTGCCGAGGCAGTCGCGGATCGAGCAGAGATGCACGCGATCATCGGAGCACAGAGGAATAACTGGAATCACCACTTCCTCCACTCCATCAACTCCATCAACCTCACCGCATCCCTCATGGCTGGAATCTCGTCTATCCCACTGGGGGAAGCCAACCCCCACCTCCTAGCCTTCAAGCTCTCTTCCATGGTCTTGTTCACTGCTGCAACCGGGATGATGCTGGTCGTCAACAAGATCCAGCCTTCCCAGCTAGCAGAAGAACAAAGGAATGCGACCAGGTTGTGGAAACAGCTCGAGAGATCGATCCATGCGACACTCGCCCTCGGAGCTCCTACCGAATTGGATGTCGAGGAGGCTATGGAGAAGGTGCTCGCACTCGAGAAGGCCTACCCACTGCCGTTGCTCCCCGGGATGCTCGAGAAGTTCCCTGAAACCGTGGAGCCTACTCGATGGTGGCCTAAACTAAGGCGGAAGGAGACACGTCCAAAGTATGTTAATGGGGTGGAAAGCAACGGCTGGAGCAAGGAGCTAGAGGAGGAGATGAAGGGCATTCTGAGAGTGATGAAGGTGAAAGACGAGGAGAAGTATGTGAGGGAGGGCAAGCTGGCCTTGAGCATTAACAAGACTTTAGCCACCTCGGGCCCTCTAATGGCTGGCCTGGCTGCGGCCGGTGCCGGTTTGATTGGCTCTCCTGCTCTTGGGCAATTGCCTGTATTGCTTGGGGTTGTCGGAGGGGCGCTTGCAGCTGTAGTGAATACTTTGGAGCATGGTGGGCAGGTTGGAATGGTGTTTGATATGTTTCGCAACAACGCCGGGTTCTACCGGAGGTTACAAGAAGAAATTGAGTCGAATTTGGGGGAAAGAGATCTGCAGAAGAGGGAGAATGGGGAGTTGTTTGAGATGAAGATGGCATTGCAGCTAGGAAGGAGCCTCCCTGAGCTCAAAGACTGGCATCATATGCTTCTCCCTTATGTAACGATGAAGACATTAAAGAGTTCGCCGGAAAGCTGTTCTGATTGTATCATCGCTTTCCGAACTGTTTCTACTGTACATTCTGTTCGGCAAGATAAAACTTACTTTTTTTGGATACAGTAATTTTGAGAGAATACTAAAACCGGACATGTTCTGTTTCATAGACTTGTATGAGCAAACATCTTTTGCCCAGAGGGAAAGGTCAGCTGAGAGTTTCCCTCAACACGCGGGAAGGTTTGACTGGTCAGAGTTCATCAGAAGAGCGCCACCACTAGGAGAAATCCTAAACCAAAGCCTGCCGCATCAACATTTTCGATTGACATATTCTGCAGCTTTTTATTAACTTTAATTATCTATAGCACATATAGTAGACTAAATCTACCTAAGAATTCCTCCTTACTAAAAGGTAAAGCAAGATATGTGCCCAATACAAAGGAAAACAGGGCCTAGGATCAAGGCTCAATAAAAACAGGACAGAATGTGGAGGTTCTTGGAATCAACTTGCTTCTGCTTTAGAGATAGAGAAGAGGCTACCTAGTATTCAAGGAAGCTGTTGGTGCCGACAGAGATTATTTTATGGGTAAACGTCTGAAATCATACTGCTGCCAGATAACTGAAAAGAAAATTTTACTTAATTAATTTAATTCATCCATAAACGACGTCCATTAAGTATCAAGGTACGTTAATGCTAATAAGAGAGTGGCTAGCAACTGACTTAAGATTCTGATTTATCTTCTCGTGAAACATTAAAGATAGTCTATCTTAAAACATTAATAAGAGTGCTAGTAGTCTTGGAAAAAAAAACAAGAATTGGTAGTTAACCACTCGCGTCCCTTCTTATTTAAATTCTCAAATGTTCTGATAAATTATTCAAAAGTAGTGTGTATCATCATATAGGTTAGAAATTCTTTTGGCAAGTGGCGGCCTTGTCATTCAAGAGTAACACAAATAGATGGATACAAATTTCCATAGCAGTCCGCTTGAGGCACAGAGTAATGAAAAAGACCCGGGGCCCAATGAAGAGATGTCATGAAACAAGTGAAAACGAGAGCAATAGGCCTGATTAAGAGCCGGGGGTATACAAAGATACCTAGTTTTATAAAAGATAAATCTAACAACACAGATATGTTTCATTTCATGAAAATGCCACAAAACAATAATTATACACTGAATAACACCAAATTGATCGGCACTATCGGGTGTTTGAACATGACTCAAGCACAGCTCCCCTAGCCCGAAATTCGTCCATGACTTACTCAAGGCCATAGTTCTGGCTCCATGGTTTAGAAATATTCCCGAGGCAAACACCAAAAGACTCAGATTTATCAATATATCAAATATACGAAAGGCAGGGGAATGAAACTAGTCCAAATAACGTCAAAAACATATATACCAGCAACAGGCGACAAAGCTATGAAAACAACACGCAATTGGAGCGGCATATATTGATGATTTATCCATCCTACTACCGACCAGAACTGCATGGTATGTCAAAATAGTTATTCATCAGGCTGGATGCTTGGAAATCACCATGAGGTAAGACCCATGCAGATTTTACATACCATCCATGCAGTCAACTGCACTGAGGGATGATCCTTCTTAACTTTATTCTTAACCTGCACCCAAGGTCTCCCTAAGGTACAAGAATTTGTATCAGTTGACGCAATAAATGAATATATCCTGAGATTAGATACATCTAATATATCAGATTGTGGAAGCAACTACCGGAATGATGCTGATCGTCAAAAGATCCAGCCTTCTCAGCTGGCTGAAGAGCAAAGGAATGGGCAAGAAACGAAGAAAGCATGCGTTAGTCTTGTAGTTGATGCCTACTCCTCTTTGGACAAGGTCATGGGTTTGAGATGCACTTGACACGATTTCTTGGTGGTCTAAAATATACAAGCGTTGTGAAGGGAGAAAGTGAATGAAGCAGGGGTATTGTTCATGTATGGACTAAGCATTACTGCACACTGAAACAAGAAATTTTGATGTTTCCAGAGTAGTTTTAATTATTTGTGTTTTTTATAAAATCATACTAAGTTTGTCTTACAAAAATGAATATTTTGGACTTTTCAAGACCATTATACCCCTACTACCCAAAATTGCCATGCAAAAAAATTTCCTTTCATGTGCATCAAGTCATTTTTTGTGCATTTTTATTATCAAATTGACTAAGCTAGAAGCATACCAAATCACTTAAGGTAGTGACATGATCCAATATTATCTAACATAAATGGCTCATTCCAAATGAATAGTAAAAATATTAATAATAAAAAAGTTAATTATAACCTTCTTTGAAATTGACAACTTTATAGAAGAGAACCACGTACCTATAGCTTTAGTCTTCCAGAAGTATCATGTAGAACCTTTTGCAATTCTTCCGCATTGATGGTACACAATTAAGCATTTATATCCATTTGAATTGCAACTAATCTTTTCCTTTCATTGGTGAGAGGTTATAAATAAATCCACCTCTCCACTTTTATATATGGTTATAACAATCACCCAACCCTCCAAGGTACTTGGAGCTTTCTAGCGCAAACCACAAACAGTAACATCACTCTCCTCTTAGTTACATGAAAACTAAAAAAAAAAGGGTGGATATAACATCACTTGAATGTGAGAAACGATCTGTATATTTATGTGAGGCTATTTTATTTAAAAAGGCCTAGTTAAAATATAAAGGTAGGATAATCTTTTTCTAGATTAAGTAATCTTTCAATTATTCTACATGATTTTTCAATACAGTTTTTTGACCATTTTTAATCTAAAAATTCATGCAAAAATTTTTATGGTCGATCCTTGCTTTTCTGAAGATCATTCTTAGTTGCTTAATTGAAAAAGGATGCAGATAAAACGTTATCACCGCAAAAAAGCCCATTGAATTTTTGTTAATGTATTCTAATTCTAATCTATATATAGTTAATGTTAGCTTAGTCGAGAGGCAAATGGAGGAGAGAGTGTCTCACCCAAAGCGCAAAGCTTACCATATCAACTCTCACACCCCCTTCTTTTTGGTACACGTGGGGCGAAAGCGCCAACAAGACAATAACAGAGGCAAAGAACATTACACGCGCGCGAGGGAAGATAACTCCTGCCATGTCACGTCGGCCATGACGAGAGAAAGGATATGCGGATCGGGAAGACGGCATGTCGAATAGAATCAAGTTTACAGCATGGCTAATCTGCCAGCTGGGTGATTAGTTTCTCTAAAGGCATGTGATATTAAAAAACACGCCAGTTGAGAACAGCAACAGGCAATGTCTGCTAACACGGATGAGACACTTGCGAAGCTGGTTGGAAGACATGTTCCTTGGTGCTGTCGGACATCCAGTTAACGACAATTGAAGAATTAACTTCGATCCAGACTTTTTTAAACCCAAAGTACTCATTGACAGCTACCAATAGCCCCCTCCAAGCAGCGCTGGTCGATGAAGATTTTGCTTCAGATTTAACCAATTCAAACGGCGTACGTTGCCTGGTCAAGAGTCAGGGACTGCGACTTGAAACCAGGTTGAAATCTCGCCCACCTCCTCGTTCCACAGGCAACCATCTCAACATTTAGGTAACCCCATGTTACAACAAACACAAAAATAAAACACATAGATTCATATAATTATATAAAATAAAAAAAAAATACAGAATTTACGTAGTTCAACTGAAAAACCTATATCCACGGACAACATACGAGAGAAAAATTTTACTATGATGAAAAGAGAAATACAATCACTCAGAACTCTCCAAACCCTAACCGCAATTTGATTTTCCAAATCTCTCTCACAAAACTATCGAGATTGATAGAAAGTACAATATTTATACTGATCCGTACCACGGGGAGCGTTGTCCTTCTCACCCCCTAATGAGGTCAGTGGTGAACTTCGGGCATAGATCTATTGGCCCATACCCTCCGTTACAATCACAGACTTTCCAAAAAATTTTATTCAGATCTCAACGCGAATTTTTCGGATCGAATTATAATTCAAATCCATAAAAATAATATTCAAAATTCAAATCTCATTAACACCTTAGACCCTTCCATCCTCGATACCGCAGCAAACAAGCCTCAAAGCAACAGAGATATCTAAGCCACTTCACCGCCACAACCCACACAAAAGAGATCAAGCTGCAAATATATATAACCATGGCCACCCTCCAAGTTAGCAATCTCCTCTCATCTTCTTCCTTCTCAAATCAACGAAGGATCTGCGCCAGTCTTCACGTCCCCTCCCGTCTGGGAGCAAAGGCCATCTCCCTTCCAAAGCTCCCTGCTTTGATCAAAATGGAAGAACTAGTCGGCCTTAAAGAAGATAATATTTCGGACGTTAGCTACACCCAACCTCATCAAGCAATGAGTACAGCCGATAAAGATAATCGCTTGGTATTCAAGCTCCTGGCGATCGCTGAGGCCGTAGCTAGCGGACCGAGCTGAGATGCATGCCATCATTGGAGATCAGAGGAACAACTGGAACCACCTCTTCCTCCATTCCATCAACTCCATCAATCTCACCGCTTCCCTCATGGCCGGGCATCTCCGCGGCTCTCACGGTGGGAGAAGCAGCACCACATCTCTCAGCCTTCAAGCTCTCATCCGTGGTCTTGTTCACCGCAGCTACAGGAATGATGCTGATCGTCAACAAAATCCAGCCTTCTCAGCTGGCTGAAGAGCAAACTAGGAATGCCTCCAGACTGTGGAAGCAGCTCGAAAGATCGATCCACAGCACCCTCGCGCTCCGAGCGCCTGCCGAATCGGACATCGAGGAGGCTATGGAGAAAGTCCTCGCACTCGAGAAGGCTTATCCATTTCTTTTGCTTCCAGGGATGCTGGAGAAGTTCCCAGAAACCGTGGAGCCTACACGTTGGTGGCCTAAATGCAGAGATGGGGGCAAGAAACGAAGAAAGCGTACGTTAATGGGATGGCGAGCAACAGTTGGAACGAGGAACTGGAAAAGGAGATGATGGGAATTCTTAGAGTTCTAATGACCAAAGATGAGGAGCAGTATGTGAAATTGGGGAAGCTTGTGGTGAACATTAACAAAACTTTGGCTATCTCCGGACCTCTCTTCGCCGGCATGGCTGCAATAAGGGCTGGTTTCATCGGCTTTCCTGTTGACAGCCCACAGCCTGTGTTGCTGGGGGTTGTCGGAGGAGCACTTGCAGCGGTAGTGAATACTCTGGAGCACGGCGGGCAGGTGGGAATGGTGTTTGAGCTGCTCCGCAACTGCGGCGGTTTCTACCGGAGGTTGCAAGAGGAAATCGAGTCCAACTTGAGGGAAAGTGAGGTGGAGAAGAGGGAGGATGGGGAGTTGTTTCGGCTGAAGATGGCTTTGCAGCTTGGGCGAAGCCTTTCTGAGCTCAAAGGCTTTGCATCCTATGCTTCCCCGTCTTGTAAAGATGAAGATATCAAAGAATTTGCTGGGAAGCTATTCTGAGGTGTAAATATTTGGTGTGTAAAAGGATTGCTGATTTTTTGGTTTTTATATTATTCTTTGAGGTGTAAATATTTGGTGTTGTGATAGTTTGGAAATTAAATGTATATGTAGCCAGTGGCTTCTGCGATGAATGGAAATTATAGAATGTATCATGAGAATTTTTTGAAGCTATTTTTCTGGTTATAAAATGTTACAAGAAATTCGAAGTATCTTTGAGAGAACATGTTTTAAAATAACAGGAATTGTTTCTCTATCTTCCTCTCTTCCTTAATGACACGCTGGTTTTTAAGGTACCTGTTGCATTATGACCGTTTGGTACGTGCAACTCATGTTTCAATGTTAAGCATTTGATAGAAGGTACATGGTCCCAATTTTATTAACATTGACTATTCGAATATGTGTGCAAAACATATTTAATATGGTATTCTCGGCCATTTTTATTTTTTTAAATAATAAAAATATTTAATCTATTAATTGACTGGTGCTTTTGCTAAAATAAGGGGATATTTAGAAGAAAAGATAGATGAAAGAGACCTAACCTGCATAAGATGCACAATCCCACATGCTGCTCTACAGGCACGCGCCGGTGGATTTGCATGCCTCATGGACCGTAAAGTAATACGTGTTTATAATCATTATTATATAGTTATTATTGGTTATATACATATGTTTGTCGCGTTGTACAGACAACATGTACTTTCGAAATTTTTTTCTTTTGTTGATGTAAATAACAATTTAAAAACTCAAATCTCCTAACCGTTCTAAAAATAATATATTAATTACTTATATAATGATATATTGTGATATATAGTTCCAGATATAATATTAAATTATATTCTTGATATGCGCGATCGGCCTCGCCATGCCCCTTGTGGTTAAGAGGGCATTTTCTTCTCCTCGGTGGATGTGGGGTGAGTTGGGATTCTCTAGTCTCTACCGTACATATTTACGGACATTGAGGCATTTAGACTTTCGTGTGATGTTTTCTGGTGGAAAGATTTTATATGATGTGATGGCATAATTTGTTTTCAGAGCTAGGTTAGCCAAAGCAATTTCTTCTCCGATCTCTACTATGAAATTTTTTTTTTTTTTGTTGGGATTCAACACATCCATAACAAGATCTCGCCATCCAAAGAACATGAAGTCTTTTCGCATAATTATGACCTCCCTAAATGTGAAAACAAATGCTTTTGGGCCAATCCTCATTATCCGAATTGTACTTTTTATGCAGCAGGAATGATTGTTCTTCTTCCGTAATGCCAACCATTGGATCATCCTATTCATGATTCAAAGCATGCTTAAATTTTTTTTTTTTTGTTTATTTGCATTAGATCTCAAAATAATTATTGTGCCAATCAAGGTGGATTTGTGCAGAAGAGAAGATGGAATTCAATCCCACCAGCCCTACCATGAATCACTGTCCAAGAATGACACCAATCCCCTTGTGCCACGTAAGTCAGGCTTTTTAAACTGAAAAAATTATGCTCGTTTACCACAGTTAAAAACAAGCACGCTAACTTACAGGTTGGATTTAAAATTGCCGCAGTGTAGTAATCCTTTGTACAGGTCTTATAATCTTGAATTTTAATCACGGCCAGATACAGGGAGGGTCAGGCCAACCCCATGTAACAGAATATTATTCTAATGACCTCCAACGACTTTTATCTAGCAGTTGGTCGATGTTGGCTTCAGAATTTTTTTTTTGGGTAAAACTTGGCACAGATTAAATTACTTACTGGGTCAAAGCCAACAAACCGCAAACGCGGCTCGCCAAGTTCTTCCTGTTCCACAAATAAACGGTCAGGGACAGGGCCCAGGGACCCGGTCCCAGTTTTATTAAGGTCCAACCCAGGCAAATTGACAGGTTCCACGCTCTAAGACTTCTCCCAATTCCGTTATTCTAACATTTAAACCCTAAACCAAGTCAGTCAACCACAACCTCCAGACCTAAACTCGGTCTCATAGCCAAAGCTATTATAAATATGTACATAGGCGTCCCATCTCACCATATCCCAAAACCAAAAACCAGCACAAACTGCAACTTCGGAAGAGGAAAAAAAAATCTGAAGTTTTAAGCAGCAGGAACACAGAGATGGCAGCTCTTCAAGCCCAGAATCTATTATCATCGTCAGCAGCAGCAGCAGCAGAATCATCGTCAGTCCATTCGGCAGCAGGTTTTCTGCTAGTCTTCATGCCCCTTCTAAGGTCAGAATCAAGGGTAGGATCTCTCTTCCAAAGCCACCAATTACCAACATCGCCATGAGGGATTTGATCCTGAGAGAAGAGAACACTGCCACCAGGGCAAAGCCAAACACATACCGCAACACGTAACAAAGATGAAGATTGATCATCGCCAAGCTTCATGCCATTGCCGAGGCAGTAGCGGATCGAGCAGAGATGCACGCGATCATCGGAGCACAGAGGAATAACTGGAATCACCACTTCCTCCACTCCATCAACTCCATCAACCTCACTGCATCCCTCATGGCTGGAATCTCGTCTATCCACTGGGAGAAGCCAACCCCACCTCCTAGCCTTCAAGCTCTCTTCCATGGTCTTGTTCACTGCTGCAACCGGGATGATGCTGGTCGTCAACAAGATCCAGCCTTCCAGCTAGCAGAAGAACAAAGGAATGCGACCCGGTTGTGGAACAGCTCGAGAGATCGATCCATGCGACACTCGCCCCACGAAGCCCCTGCCGAATTGGATGTCGAGGAGGCTATGGAGAAGGTGCTCGCACTCGAGAAGGCCTACCCACTGCCGTTGCTCCCCGGGATGCTCGAGAAGTTCCCTGAAACCGTGGAGCCTACTCGATGGTGGCCTAAACTAAGGCGGAAGGAGACACGTCCAAAGTATGTTAATGGGGTGGAAAGCAACGGCTGGAGCAAGGAGCTAGAGGAGGAGATGAAGGGCATTCTGAGAGTGATGAAGGTGAAAGACGAGGAGAAGTATGTGAGGGAGGGCAAGCTGGCCTTGAGCATTAACAAGACTTTAGCCACCTCGGGCCCTCTAATGGCTGGCCTGGCTGCGGCCGGTGCTGGTTTGATTGGCTCTCCTGCTCTTGGGCAATTGCCTGTATTGCTTGGGGTTGTCGGAGGGGCGCTTGCAGCTGTAGTGAATACTTTGGAGCATGGTGGGCAGGTTGGAATGGTGTTTGATATGTTCGCAACAACGCCGGGTTCTACCGGAGGTTACAAGAAGAAATTGAGTCGAATTTGGGGGAAAGAGATCTGCAGAAGAGGGAGAATGGGGAGTTGTTTGAGATGAAGATGGCATTGCAGCTAGGAAGGAGCCTCCCTGAGCTCAAAGACTTGGCATCATATGCTTCTCCCTCATGCAACGATGAAGACATTAAAGAGTTCGCCGGAAAGCTGTTCTGATTGTATCATCCGCTTTCCGGACTGTTTCTACTGTACATTCTGTTCGGCAAGATAAAACTTACTTTTTCTTGGATATAGTAATTTTGAGAGAATACTAAAACCGGACATGTTCTGTTTCATAGACTTGTCTGAGCAAACATTTTTTGCCCAAAGGAAGGCTCAGCTGAGAGTTTCCCTCAACACGCGGGAAGGTTTGGACTGGTTGAGATGTATCATCAGAAGAGCGCCTCCACTAGGAGAAATCCTTAACAAAGCTGCAACATCAACATTTTGAATTGAAAATTCTGTAACCAACTCAGTATATCACCGCTTAACCATCTGAACACATCGCTGTTGAGATGGTTGCAGAATATTTCAATTCAAAATACTGATGCGGCAGCTTTTCATTAACTTAATTATCTACAGCACATATAGTAGACTAAATCTACCTAAGATTCCTCCTCTACTAAAAGGTAAAGCAAGATATGTGCTCAATACAAAGGAAACCGGGCAAGGATCAAGGCTCAATAAAACAGGACAGAATGTGTAGGTTCTTGGAATCAACTTGCTTCTGCTTTAGAGATAGAGAAGAGGCTACCTAGCATTCAAGGAAGCTGCTTGATCTTTATCATCTCACATCGAGCTGTTTGTGCTGACAGAGATTATTGTATGGGTAAACGTCTGAAATCATACTGCTGCCAGATAACTGAAAAGAAAATTTTTCTTAATTAATTTAATTCATCCATACACGACATCAATTCATGGTATTTTAATGCTAATAACAGAGTAGTTAGCAACTGGCTTAAGATTCTGATTTATCTTCTTGTTGAAACATTAAAAGATAGTCTATCTTAGAACATTAATAAGAGTGTTAGTACTTTGGAAAAATTACACGAATTGGTAGTTAACCACTCGCATCCCTTCATATTTAAATTCCCAAATGTTCTGATGAATAGCAGCAGCCTGTGTAACATATAGATTAGAAATTCTTTTGGTAAGTGGTGGCCTTGTCATGCAAGAGTAACACAAATATATAGATATAATTTTCCATAGCAGTCCACTAGAGGTACAGAGAAATGAAAACGACCTGAGGCCCAATGAAGAAATGTCATGAAACAAGTTAAAATGAGAGCAATAGACCTGATTAAGAGCCAAGGGGTATAGAAGGATACCCAATTTTATAAAAGATAAATCTAACAACCACAGATATGTTTCATTTCATGAAAATGCCATAAAACAACAATTATACACTGAATAACACCAAATAGATCGGCACCATCGGGTCTTTGAAAATGACTCAAGCACAGCTCCCCGAGCCAGAAATTTGTCCATCACTTACTCAAGGCCATAGTTCTGGCTCTAAGGTTTAAAAATATTCCCCTGAGGCAAACACCAAAAGACACTCAGATTGACCAATATATCAAATATACAAAAGGCAGGAGAATGAAACTAGTCCAAATAACGTTAAAACATACCAGCAACAGGCAACAAAGCTATGAAATACAACACGAAATTGGAGCGGCATATATTGATGATTTATCCATCCTACTATGGGCCAGAACTGCATGGTATGTCAAATAGTTATTCAGGCTGGATGCTCAGAAATCACCATGAGGTAAGACCCATGCAGATTTTACATACCATCCATGAAGTCATCTGCACTGACGGATAATCCTTCTTAACTTTATTCTTAACCTGCACCCAAGGTCTCCCTAAATTACAAGACTTCGTATTAGTTGATGCAATAAATGAATATATTCTGAGGTCAGATACGTCTAATATATCACTTGTTGCACACAAATGATCTGATGAATTCATTATTTCTATCTTTTCCCTTTTCAATGGTCTAACAGATTTATCCAAGTTTGAGGAACAAATGAAGTTGTCTTCTCTATTAGCGATTACGAAGTCAGCATGATAAGAGATAGCAAGCAACGATCTCCCGACAAGCATTCTTCAAAGAGATACAAGAATAGAGATACTCATAACCCAAGGAGAATGGTCCTGCACAATGCTGTCAGAGGGTGATGTCAGAAATTGTTCTAATCTTTAGGGCTATCTTTCTATCATCATCAACATAAAGTGCTGGACATATTTAACCATAAATGAAAAAACAAGATCTGTCTCTTCCCTAGTTGGACTGCTGGATTTGTGCTGTTATAAGACATGTCTTCAGTGAATGTGATTACCAGAGTCAGAGAATAGGGTTTTAAAGAAGAGCGCTATTAGCCCGGGATTAATAAGGACCTTTGATATGCAGCGAGCAGGCAGAAGATGCATGGTCAGAGTTTTTGGATTGTTCTAGCATGAAGTTCTTAAACACCCAACAATTACTTGCTCAGAGCTGGCTGAGCAGAACCAAATGAGAAGCTCACGTACTAGAAATTGTGCTAGCTATGGAAGCTCATCTACAAAAAACAAGGTTCATAATTATCCAACACGATTAAAAATTTGCAAATCCGAATCCACAACCACCATTAAAAGCCAAGTTACCAAGCAAGGCACGGTGCATGCAGCCTAGTAGGAAGCTGTTTGACTCACACCTAGGTTTTGCTTTGTTCCTTGAACATCTTCAAAGTCATGCATAACTGGAAGAAAACCAATAAAGCTATTGACCTCCCAGCCCATTCCAAAAATGCCTAGCTATGGCTGTGGCTATAATAATGCATGTTCTCTTATAGCATGCTTCATGTGCTTATCATAAAGACATAAACCATAATTGAATCATAACTAAAACCAGAATTTTGATATGTTTTCTTAACGCATAACTAACAAGTTAATTCATGATTGGAAGTCAGAAGAGTATTGTTCAAGTAATTTCCAAGTTAGATATGAGCAAACAAGTATCATTTAGTATGTGAAAAAGAATGGAGACAGATAATTATGAAACTAGTATTTCTTTAAGCCTTCATACCAAAAAAATAGCTTTTGTACCAAAACAACGCCAATATATGAAAGGTGACAAGATTACTGTATAACAGATTGACGAAAATATAATATATCAAAATAGCTGATAGAATTCAACATTGTGATAATACATTGCATACATATGACTAAATGATCCTGTGGCACAAGTGACATTATTTGCAGAAACTTGAATAAAGATATCTACCTGAGCTGGAGCATGAAAGTTGCGTGGATAGAAAAGGTTTCTTGGCATGATGCCACATGCATGCATGTCAAGCATGTAGCACAGCCAGTAACTTCAAGCAAGTACCAAGTTATTCAAATGCCTTCTTTTTATTTTTTTCTTTTTTTTCAGTTGGGGGGAGGGGTGGTGGTCAATATGCAAAAACCTTCTTAAGATGCCATTGAATTATCAGAGAAAGGAACTTACGCTCAACAATTAATCCATAATATAGCAGGAACAGGAAATTGTTCCATGGAGAAGATGTCAGCTGCTCCAACAGGACCTGAAAAAGTACATCACCACAATGTGTGAGGAAGTAACTTGATAAGATTCATACTTAATTCCAAGAACAGCCCGCTATCATCGCATTGGGATGTCCAGATCTAATTAGAATCGATTGCTATCATATTAGGTGCTTTGTTTGTATCGATTGGTATGTGCTCATGAATCGTCCCTTGTGGATCTCTATGGACTGGTCAAATTTATCTTGTGAACTGTCACATTTACTTACTCATGAAGAGACCAGCTTTCTTATATCTTTTCTCACTGATTCTAGTGAACCTTACTATATCACCTTCCAGAGACCAAGGAGTTAAGGATGAATATTACTTTACCTTCTTGGCTACAGTCTTATTGTCTTTCTTCCCCTTGAAATGATATCCAACAGCTTATGCAGGAAGTGCCCAAATGGTCCACCATAGGCGAATCCAAAGAGCTGAATGGCATCATGTCAGCATACATAACTGAAATTAATCAGTAATTGCCAATACATGCATATGCATATTCTTATGATGCAAATAAATACTGAATGCATATCTTTTACATGTATCAGCATATGTGTAAGCATGAGATCGAACCTATGAGTATTAAAACATAAAACATCTTCAAGGAATTATAATGAAATGCAATAATATCTCTGAAGAGGCCATACATGAAAGACATGTATTATTTCGAATATGATGTTGAGGGTGACAATATGTAACCAGCACAAGTAATCAAAATCATGTAGCCTAAGAGATTCAACTATATAACTTGTCAGCATGCTGTCATGAAGTATCAGCTTCTGCACATGCATAAAAAATCTCTTATACATGACAGGGTAACAAGAGTATGTGCTCACAGAGTGCCCATGGAGGAAAAGTGCGCTTCAGACTGTATGCGCTCACAAAGTGCTGGATACTTTTGTATTTCAGTGATGTACTACTCCCGGTGAGTGTCTAAGAAAATGGTGGTCTACTATATATATATATATATATATATTTTTTTTTTTTTTTTTAAAAGAAAGAAAGAAATGCCAGACTCCCAATTTTCAAGCATTTGGATGATGCAGGCATGCTCTTAATCACTATAACATATAAACTACGTCAACTCTCTCATATTATAACCACAAATTTTCCTTTCACATTTGATCCTCTCAATCAGTTTATTCTGTGCCAACTATGCCAAGGAAATCCTTCTTCACATGGAATCACACCACTAGATGACATTTTCTGAGGATTAGTTATTCCATCAGAATCGAACAATATGTATTAGGTATAATTACAGTCGAAGATCCAGTATACAAAAGAAAGATGCCTATGCACCCACGTCTCGGATCCTTAACTAAGTCAATATATATAATCAACCTAATTTCACCTCGGCTTCAGCAAAATGGAATTCCAAAGCCTCGACAGCTACCTGGTTTCTTATAACCCTTCAGAGAAAGGCATCACCTTCCAGAACAAAATTCGCTAGCAACAGCATCACATCAGAATCTTTGCCAGCCCAATCACCCCTTACAAATTAACGTGAAAAAAAAAATGAAAAAAAGCAGAAAAATATACCACTTTAACAAGAAGCCGTCTCAATTGAAGCCTCTGAATGCCCGAGAGCTTCTGCGCCACGGAATCGCTGACCCCTGCCAATACCCCGGCAGTGATGGCCTGTCGGCAGAGCAAAAGAATCACAACCCAGCCATCACTCAGTAGAAGTAAAAGGAGGGGTAGCAGATGAAAAGGAAATACCTTGGTCCGCAAAGGGTGGAGTTGGAGCTGCCTCATGTACTGTTCCCATCCCTTCTTCGCTATCTCGCCCATCCTTCCTTCCTTCTTTCTTCTTCTTCAGCTTCTCCTTCTCTTGCTCAGAAGGAAGAAGTGCCGCCTCCTCTCCTCTTAATAAAAGTGGAATCAAGGGAGAAGTCGGCCGGACGCGGGGCTCGGGCGGATCAACCAACTCCAGTGGAACGGGTCTAGGGCATCTCCTAGGGAACCTGATACCAAGATCCCATGGGAGCTTTGTTGCTTACCACAAAAGGACGCCGGTCTTCCCTCTTCAAGCCGCTCGGCCAACCGACGACATCTGGGTGTATTAAATATCAATTGTTTGTCACACGTGCCATGCACGTTTAAATTAAAATTGACAATAAAAATATTAAATAAATATTTTGTATATGATTGGTGTTTTTTTTTTTTTTATACAAATGGACGATCACACCAATCTATTGCGAGCGTAGTCCAAAAGATCAAGATACATAAAATCTCACGAAATCAACGGACGGTTCTCACCCTGTTTCTAAATTCAGTCGTCAGAGTACTCTGCAATAAAAGCCGTCACCCAGTCTGCTGCAATATTAATCTCTCGATATACATGTTGAACTTTGACTACCGCAGTTTGACAAAGAGAGGTTTAAACATTCCGGATAAGAGAATGACCTTCGAGCTATCTAGCACCTCTCTGAATCTAAGCAATGACCGTAGCAGAGTCACCCTTAAGGTAGATCCTCTCCGCGTGAAGCTGCTGTCTGGCAAAAGTAACACCTGCTCAGGCGGCATGAAGCTCCGCCCCTAGGACAGAAGCTCAAAGAGGTAGAAGCCACTAGCTGCCAGAAATCTACCATCAAGGCCACGGATGATAAAGCCAGCTCCACCTCTCCCATCTCTAACACTGCCATCAAAGTTTACCTTAACAAACCCCGAGGATAGGGGCTCTCAAGGGATGGATAGAACCCTATGGGTAGCTGTCGAGGCAACCAGGGAGCTCTAGAGATCGGAGATACCAAGGAACGGAGTGGCAGTATGAACTTGGTAATACTTCTAAGCAAGACAGATAGCTCTGTCCAAAACCCGACAAGCAGGAATCATATCACTATCGAAGACAAGGCTATTTTTAGACAGCCAAATCTGGTCAGCAATATATGCCATCCGTCCAGCAACAGCGGTCAACCCGTTGGTCACACTCTAATGAATCAAGCTAAGAAAGGAAACCAACCAGAGATCAGTGCTTGTCTCCCAAGAGTAACCGCCCGCCTGTCTTCAAATGAACCTTACCTTAGGACAGTGCAGAACAGCGTGCTCCGCAGACTTGTCCTCCATCCCACGATTGGACAGAAGGTCGGAACCTCCATGCCCCTATCCCTGAGTAGTATCCGAGTGGGAAGCCGATTCCAAGCAAGTTTCTAAAAAAAAATCCTGACCCTAGGATGATCACCAACTCTCCAAATCCAGGTAGTCTCGATCTTCCTAGCAGGCGTTGGCCCATATAGTTGAGAGAGGTTCCTCAAGGAAACCTTCAGATAGCAGGAATGCCCCCAGACTCTCGCATCCTGACTGGGGTGCACTGGAATCGGGATGATAAGGATCCGCTCCGCAAGTGGGCCCTTAAAGAGCCAAGTGATCTCCTTTATTCTCTAACTGGAGCCGTCGGCAGTAATGAGGTCAGACACCATCAAGTGGTCCTCCACCTCAATGCTGATAAGGGTCGGCTAGTGGGAAAAAGAAATGCCCGAAATCTAGGTATCTTGGATCACCTCCACCGAGCGTCCATCCCCAATCAAACATTTGATCTGGTCTGTAATGTCGGGCCCTCGAGTGCAAATCTCCCTCCAAATAAAAGAGCATCTTCGAGCGGTGTGGATGGGATCCCATGGCTGCACTCACCATAGCAGACCCTCATCATCCTACTCCACAAACTGTTCGATTGGATCAAGAATCTAGCCATATGCCTCGCAATCAATACATCCCTCCTTGTCAACAAAGAGTAGATCCCTAAATCACCATCTCGCACAGGTTGGCACACCACCTCCCAAGAAAGTAGACGGACTCGATGACAATCGCATCCAAAACCCCACAAGAAGTTGCAAAACTATTGCTCTGTCCCTCTAATGCAAGCAACCGGCACAATCGTATTGGCCAAGAGGTAAATCGAAATAGAGTTCAGCACTAATCTCACCAAAATCATCCTACCTATGAAGGATAGGGCATCAGCCTGCCAACCCTGAAGATACTCCTGGACCCGCTGTTCCAAAGGCCTGCACTCAGCCCACCATAGATGACGGCTCGTGATTGGAACTCTAAGATAAGACAACATCCCAGTCTACTCTCGAAACTCCAGGATCTCTCAGATCGCTGATCTGACCTAGGGCTTCATCTTCGAGCTGAAGATGATCGCAGACTTCTGAATGTTGACCAACTATCCCGACGACCGACAGTAGGCCCTGACAATGGAGGCAAAGCACTCTGTATTTCGGGTCAATGCACACCCAATGAGAAGGCAGTCATCTACAAAGAGAAGATGCGAGAGTGGCTGGGTCCTAAGAGCAAGCCAATACGGCTCCAGGGCCTGCCCCTAAACTGCTGCTCTCAATACCCTAGATAAGGCATCAGTGCATAAAATGAATAGGTAAGGGGAGAGAGGGCAACCTTGGCAAAGGCCAACAAAAGAAAAAAAAACTCTGTCAGGATGTCATTGATGAGGATGGCGAAGCTCGGGCCCACAATCCAGTCCATGATCCAGTCAATCCATCCCTCTCAAAAACTCAACTCCTAAAGCATCCGCCAGAAGAAAGGTCAGCACATCCGATCGTACGATCACTCCATATCCAGCTTGATCGCCATAAGGCTACGACGATAGGGAGCTCTCTGGAGGTCGTGTATGAACTTCTGGGCCAGCATAATATTATCGATGATAGATCGACCCCCAAAACAAGCATCCTATTTCGGGCTAATCAGATGAGGTATCAACGACTTCAGCCGCCTCACCAGAACCCTCGCACATACCTTGTAGAGGGTGGTGCAGAGACTGATAGGTTTGAAGTGCTTTGGGAGCGAAGCATCAAGCCGTTTCAGAATGAGGGTGATCAAGATCCGCTTCCATGCCACCAGAATGCCCCTGGACTCGAAAGCCGCCTACACCGCCTCCACTACCTCCTCCCAGATGATCGACCAATATCGATAGAAGAACAACAGAGGAAAGCCATCAGGTCCCGAGGTCTTATCCTCTCCAAGAGATTAAAGGCCCCATGCACCTCCTCAAGAGACATCGGGCTAGTCAAAATATCATTCTCCTACACGAAGATACAGGCCACCGACTGGGCACCTGGGATGGAGTAGTCCTCACCAAGCATCATCGTCCATCGATCTTTGAAGAAGTGGAGGATCTCTACTCAAATCCCTCCACCATCATCCACAACACTACCATCACTCCTCCATGACTGCTTGATATGGTTGGCGGACCGTCAGATCATGGTGGACTGATGAAAAAATCTGGTGTTTCGATCCTCCTCCTGAATCCACTGAACTCTAGACTTCTATCTTCATAAGATCTCCTACTGCCTCAGTAGAGAGTGATGCTCGAAGAGCTTACTGCGGAGCTCCCCCATCTCTGGCTTTATGTAAGCCATCATCCTGGTCCTCTCTCAGCCACAGCTTCATAATATCCGCCTCAACTTGCTTAATCCATTGGAAGATGTCGCCTACCTCCAAATGGTTCCATCTGAGGTGTCTATGTCTAGCCAGCTCTAGTCTATGGGTCATCCTGTACCTCACATCCCCACAGATCGGCATCCTCCACACCTCTCGAACTAAGTTCCAAGATCTCAAATAAAAGATCCAAAACTTTTCGAATCAAAAGGGGGCTCTGGGCCAGTCTAGGCCATCCATTGAAACAAGAATCGAACAATGATTCAAGGCTATCTTCGGCAGGTGCTGAACATAATATCCTGAAAAATGCTAGATCCAGTCAGCAGAGGCAAGTGCCCGATCAATCCTCTCTCAAATCCGAGCTAACCCAAGTCAGTTGTTGCACTAGATGAATCTCGGACCTATAAATCCGAGATCAATCAATCCTGTGCTACTGATGAACTCTCTAAACTCTCTAGACTTCACGCTGTCCCCTTACTGCCTACCACCTCACTTCTCATGGGAACCCATGATGTAATTGAAGTCTCCAACCACCAAAGAAGGCACGCCCTACATCAGGAGTCTAAAAATCTCCATCTAGAGCACCCTTCAATCCCTGTGCTTGGTGCTCGCATAGACATCAAAAAGGAGCCAGGGCCCACCAGATTGGTCCATAATGACTAGAACCACCTCTGCTCACATTTGTGACAAGCATCCACAATGCCACATCATCAAGATACCTCCCAACAGTTCTCGAGACTCCATAGCATAAGAGCTCTAGGCCATAGGGATTCTCCATCTAGCTCGGATGAGCCCATCCTCAGAGAGGCGAGTTTCGCTCAGCATACAAACATCAGGACCATGCTGCTGGATCAACCGATCGAAAGTCGACCAAAAGGAAGGCTTTTCCATCCCCTGACAGTTCCAGAGCGGGATCCTCATGGAGAAAACTCACCAAGAAGGGGGCCTACACTCGTACCCCCCACGATTTGAGAGTCCATCTCAGCCACGTCATCCATTGAGTCCTCCATCTCGAAGGTTGTCCCCTCATCGTGGATGGCTTGCCTAAGTCTAGCCACCGTAGCCTCATGAGAGGGGTCTTGGTTTATGTCTGAAGCCTTCATGTGCTCCAAACCCTCAACTGCTACACCCCTAGGTGGGATACCCTCCATCTCAAGCTCAGGCCTCCACTCCAACACCCCTGCCACCACAGGGGCACCAAACTCTCGGCTCACTCCTCTAGGCTCCAGTGGGCCTTCCTCCACCTCCATCGGGGCCCTAACAGCAAAGATGAAGACTCCAGAGCCCTGGGATCCCGCTGTCGCCTTTGGATCCGTGGACAAGGAGGCCACGACCTTTCCCTTTCCCTTGTTCTTCTTTGTTCCAACTTTTTTGGAGCTCTCCAGGCCCAAATCTCGGCTAGTGGGCTTCACTGGAGCCCGGCCCGTTTCAGAATCTTGGGGTCAGGCTCACTTGGGCTGGCCCGCCACCCGCACCCTACTCCCTCTCCTGCTTGGCCCGCTTTCAATTGGACTGGACCCCCGACAGCAGTGCCCAGCATGCTTGCGTGCCCATCCCGGCCCACAGGCCCCAGGCTGGCCAACGGGTCAAATGGGTTTGGGCCCGAAACCTGCCCCCTACCTCCAGCATGCATCTCTGGGTCCCCTGCCGTCGGACGCGACTGGTCGGGCGATCTCCACCACGCAACCTTGGACAGCTGGATCCATCTGTCGTCTCCAGGCTTTGAGTTCGCCCAGATCAAGTCAGCCGTAGAACTTCCCGACCTGAGTTGACTTGCCAGTGACTCGTGCCAAGTCGACCCCATCATCGGCCTCCTCTTGTCCACTCCAGCCTCCTACCTCAGCTCCCACTGATAGACGGCCAACAACCAAGGCCCAAGAGGGGGCCCCATCGTACCCTAGTCTCCTTCTGCCCCCTAGTCTCTGGGCCCAACCTCGCCGCCGCAACTCCTTTCCCCGGCTAACACTGGTCCTCCAACGGGTGGAAGTATCCACAATGGAGACAAACTTTATCGGCACATTCGAACATGAACCACTGCTATAATGGGCCTGCCGGCCCCTTAACCAGAACCCTCGACTGCAGAGGGCGGCCGAGGTCAATTTTGATGCAAACACAGGCAAACCCCAACCGCCTCAGGTCTGCCATGCATTCGTCAAAGAAAGCCAGCTAGCCGATGAGCCACACCACCTCCCGAAGCATTTCCACATTCCAGTACTCCACTGGAAGTCGTGGAAGACGAACCTACACCAATGCCATCAAGATTGCCCCTTCTATCAGAAAAAAATGCCGGGCTCCACAGTTCGAGGGCTAAGGCCTGCCCTACCATCATCCAAGGCCACCAGAGGACCAGATCGCGCACCGCCGTCTCCCCAAACAAGAAGAAGAGCAGCCTCCTCTCCAGTTCGTAAACCGTAACCTTTCCTTTGACCGCTCCCGGAGTCGAAACTCCCTAGCCACCAACTCCAGCGAAACCCGTTGCCCTAGGCTCCTTCCCACCGCTGCCGATGCCTCCCACCTCACCGATCGCTCTCGAAAAGCCACCATCGAGGCCTCCACAACCTCCGAAAACTATCGAGTGAGCTCCGTCATCTCCTCCGATGATGGATCCGGTGAAACCCATATTGTCCGCCCTTGCAATGCCCCTTTCTAACTCGTCTCCTTCCAGTCGTCGCCCTTCGAGACACTCGATTGGTCTCGTGTCTCCTTCGCCATCATTCACCGCTTCGATGGCTCCAATAGCCGACCAGATCTCCAGCAATCACACCCAAGAAGACAACAACCTGAATCTCAAAGCATTTAAAAAAAAAAAAGGGTCACACAGTTCTCAAAGCACTCAGTAACTAGTTTAACCCATTGGTTGGTGGTCCTTCAAAGACATGTCCTACCGATATTCAATAGACTCATCCGATCAATCACTCTTCTATGATCAGTCCTATGGTTGTCGCCGTACCTAGCCTGAGCTAGGACTCTTCTACATCACTAAAGCCACCTTCATGCCTGCATAGATTCAAAGCTTATGCATTTGAAATTAATTAAAGTAGTCTGGTTACGAATGATTAATTCACACAGTGTATGTGGATGTAGCTAATTGAAATCTATGATATATTTTGCAACCCGGTCTGACTACCATTGCCATGTTATCACTGCTTGGGTTTCCATCCCGAGTTATTAAACTCTGCAGATTTTTGCCATTTTACATGCCAGTAGAGCGAGCTAATACATTGAATTCATTCAAAATGATAAAAATAAGTAAATTCACACAGTGTATGTGGATGTAGCTAATTGAAATCTATGATATATTTTGCAACCCGGTCTGACTGCCATTGCCATGTTATCACTGTTTGGGTTTCCATCCCGAGTTATTAAACTCGGCAGATTTTTGCCATTTTACATGCCAGTAGAGCGAGCTAATACATTGAATTCATTCAAAATGATAAAAATAAGTAAATTCATACAGTGTATGTGAATGTAGCTAATTGAAATCTATGATATATTTTGCAACCCGGTCTGACTGCCATTGCCATGTTATCACTGCTTGGTTTCCATCCTGAGTTATTAAACTCGGCAGATTTTTGCCATTTTACATGCCAGTAGAGCGAGCTAATACATTGAATTCATTCAAAATGATAAAAATAAGTAAAGAGGTGCCAAATTTATTCACAGTTGCAGATAGCGAACTGAGGGAAGAGGCATAATTAAGGCAAATGGATGCCAAAAATGGAAAGAGCACATCCGAAAATATAAAGAATCAGTCCAAAACTGGCTCAAAAACTGGATGAATAGGGCGATCAAAGCAATCAGACTGGTTTGGACCAGTCTGGTCAACACAACTCAATCGAACCAGTCAGCTCCATGATTCTAAGGTGGCGAGTAACGTGACAAATGATGTGGACTAATCCTACTGATTTGGCAGATGACGTGACTGTTGATATGGTAGAAATGCTGCTGCGTCTCTTCCAACGTGTCACTACTGTTATGGCAGTTAGAACCACTCGTTGAGGCTAGAAAATAATTTTTTAAAAAATAATTTTTTAAAAATAAAATTTTAATATATTTAGTTGATAATGAAAAAATAACTCATTACAAAATTTATTTTTTTAAAAAAATTATATAAAATATCTATTATATCTTTAATAGATATAAAATTATATATTTTTACTCATAAACTTTATATAAATATAAATATTATATATATATTAATATAAATATAATATTAATATATTATAATGTAACATTATATCATAATAATTTATTATATTAATATAATACTAATATATTAATATTATATTAACATAATATGAATATTTTAATATAATAAATTTATTAATATAGATATAAATATGATATTATATTAATATTATATTTATATGAATATTAAGATAATATTAATATAAGATTATATTACTATTCAGTATTTCATCCTAACCATCTATTGATATTTTACTAAATTTAATTATATATCTTAAAAAGATATTTTAAAAAAAATATATTACCATTTTTTATGTCACGGGAAGTGCCAAAGCCCATCTTCTCTATGAATTTTCACTTTTTATGAAATGTGGGAAGTGACTTCCCATAGAAAGTATTTTTTTCACTTTCTCTCCTCTTGAAACTCCAACCAAATAAGAGGCACTTTCTTCACTTCCCAGATAGTAACTCTTCCTCCCTCCACTTTTCGTCAACCAAACGAGTCCCTCATTTGGTCTATGATGCGGCAATTAACTAGCTTAGGCTTGGTTTGAGTTAACCGGATCCATTTTTGGATCGGATCTTTCTTTTGGACCTGCTTGAGGCGAGTCCGGCCCGGTGTCCTTCATCAAGAGGGCTTGAATCCTAGCCCAAATCACAATAGCAATAGTGGCTGGGAACCGCAAAGAGATGACGACAGTGTGGAGCCTCTCGATCGACAACGAGAGGTAAATGGCAATGCGATATCTCTCAGCAACGACTGAGAAGTAAACCTTGATCTAATAGACAGCGGCGATCGGTAACAAAGCCCGTCGAGGAGCTCGGAGCACGCAACCATACATCGTTTGGAATGCGATGGATCCGATGGAGGAGGAGCGCACCTTGCTAAAGAGACGCGGCAGATTGGACCAAGCCAATTCCAGAGAAGGCCTTGCTCAATGTAGGGTCCAAAGTAGCGGCAATGAATGGCTCATGTGCTAGTGGCTCCATGGCCCGAGCGGCGGCTTGCAACTTCGCGGCCCATGGCAGTGTGCCAGTGGTAAAAGCCAGGGTGGCCGTAGTGCCAATAGGTCTAGCCAGCCTGACGCACGGTCGTGCATCCCATGCCCATGGTGCTCGTTGTCACGAGTGGCGCATAGGAGTGACCTCTAGGGCTTGTGTTATGGTCTACTAGGACATGTGTTCCATGCAGAGAAAAGGCGGCGGCACTTGGGGCAGCCGTGGAAAAGGAGTTAAGTGCAGGGTGCTCATGGATGCACCACACCAATGATGAAATCGTTGCGAAGATGCTCAGGTCCGACAAGGGAAGGTGAGATTTTTTTTCCTGTTCCCTCAGACGGCTGTTGATGCGCAAAACTCGATTTAATAATTTATAGATGAGGAGGGTGTTGATCAATCTATTATAATGGAAGATAAAGCATCAATGTATCATAGGAAATGCTGATCTACACAAAAAGAAAAGAAAAGCCTGGCAAATTGGCTTTAGTTAGGGCCTCCAATGTCTAAGACAAACAGAATACTGGGAATAATAAGAGAAAAAAGAGAGCGTGATGCATCTATGTCTTCGACGTATATGGGTCTTAAGTTTTTTTTATAGATAAAATTTTTATATCCTATTGGGTTGTTGGACTCTTTAGAGTCTGAGATCCGTTAGAGATTGCAATTGATAATAGGGTTTTTAAAATTTTTAAAAATAAAATTTTAAAAAATAAAATTTTTATAAAAAATTATTTACTATTTGATAATTATATTTATAAAATATTTTAAAATTTTAACATATATTGGATAACTAAAATAAGCAAATATCTTTGGTATGATAAAATTATAATAAAAAATATTATATAATAGAGAATAATATAATATAATATATTATTATATATTAAAAATTATCATATCGTATAATATTAGAATCATATAATATAATATAATATTTGAAGAAACATTATACTATAATATTATATAATTATAATTATAATATAATATATTATAATCTAATAGATTGTATTATATTATAATATAGTGATATTATACTATTATTAATATTATTATATTAGATTATATTTTTATAATATAATAATAGTATAATAAAATTATATTATATATTTATAGTATATCATAATATTAATTTATTATTATATTATATTATATTTATAGTATAATAATATAATATGATATGGTATAAGATGTAATTATAAGATTTGTTAATAAGTATTTTGGTCATCAGAAAAATTTCATTCAAATCAAAATAATTTTTTGATGTTGGTCAAATACTTTTGAGAGAAGCTTCAAAATGAAATATTTTTCAGATCGATCTTTTCAACTTTCTAGTAAAATTAAAATAATTTTTCAATTTTTTACTATATATCATTGTACCATTAAAAAATATTTTTTTGAATTAAAAAAAAATAATTCTTAATTTTCCTTATCAGGATTAGCATAGAAATAAGACTTCTACTTAAATTAGCCTTTTGCTAAGCTTGTGATAGATATGTCATATATAGGCTACGCCAATACTCATCAAATTAAAACATCAAAATGTCCCTGCACGCTTGATTGCGGATTATCCTGATCACGGTCAGGGCTAGAGAAGCACGGCGAATAAAGATCCGCCACGGACACGATCGTGAGAGTATCACTACGGGTCGCAGCGAATTCGCACTCACGAGCGAGCGGGCAAAGACTGTTCCGCCGGGGAAACCAACTTGGGTTGGGCTCAGTGCGTCACTCCGAGCCGGTCTTAGATAAGATCTGGTCCGTTCCTATCTAATCTGATGGGAAGTGCTTTAGCCGTACGATCTCAAATGGAAATGCACCACTTCAGAGCTCCCCTTCAAACAAGGTCCACAAGGAACAGCTCTCTGGCGAGAAGTGCAAATGGGTGGGACGATCGACTCAGAGCCGGCTCCCTCCCTCCCTGCTCCTCCTCCTCCCTCCCTCCTCCTCCGCCTCGGAGGAGAGGAGGAGGAAAGCAGGAGGGCCGAAGGCGACGTCGCGATTCGAAATGCAAGAAGGTCCGTCCCTCGTCTCTTCCCTCGTTTTCTATTTGATATATCTCTCTCGCGCGCTTTAGTTCTCCCTTCTTGTTTCAATCTCTCTTTCGATTCGATTCCATGGAAACCA